>NC_134092.1:34133658-34450087 GCF_000715075.1 Nicotiana tabacum | reverse complement strand
CCGCAGAACCATTTCGCGGGCTGCATAATCATCGCAGAGTTGAGCAGAGAATTTTTTGAATTTTGAAGGTTGTTCTGCGGTCCATTATGCGATCGCATAGTTGTTTCGCGGTCCGCACATCCGTCGTAGATTTGGCATGGAAAGTATTGGAGAGTGATTTTGTGGTCAACTCTGCGGCCACAAAAGTGGTCTGCGGACCGCAGAGCTGTCGCAGATCGGCCCATTTCTAGGCATCATTTTCGCGGTCCATTTTGCAGGCTGTATATCTGTTTTGCGGTCCATTCTGCGATCGCAGACCTGAGTTCGAAGGGTCCATTTTCCTATTTTTATAACCCGACCCCATTTTGATACATATCCTTAGGGGCTCATTTTGAAGCGAATGTCTGATGATTTTAGAGAGAGGTAAGAGTATTTTAAAGAGAGAAGGAGGAAATCTAGCATTCTAATCACATATTCTTGCACCAATCTTCAAGAATCAAGGAAGCCAGTCACTAGATTATTATATATCCGGGTAGGTCCTACTCCTAAGCTTTCTTGCAAGAGGTTATGAGTTCAAGTATATTGTGGGGTTGGAAATAGGCCATGCATGTGACAATAAGTTGTAGTATGTGGGGTTAATGAACCATTTTAGTTAAGTTTCTAGTTGGAATTGGTTGAGGGAGGAGAGGGTTACCATTGTCGAACTTTGTAGTCTATTTCGCATAGTAGGTGTTTGACAAAATTACTAAGAGAGTTACACCATGGGAATCCTTCTAATTATTATCCGATTTTTGCTATTTTCCTATAGATTGTTATTTCTAGGATGTTGGGACATTGTAGTGACTTAAGGAAAGCTCAAGTAAGGTATGTTGGCTAAACTTCTGTCTTGGAATCGAATTCTATGATATTCCCGTAAGTTTCAAGGATGGTTGGCCCAAGTTCCTAATTCCCATGTTCCGAGTTACTCCTTATATATTTGACTATTCTGAATAAGCTTGTGTTGATATATATATACTAAAAAAGGTGCACTAAATTCTCCTATCGTCTTGTGTTCTCCATCGGGAACGTATCCTAGTGTTCCTAATATGTCGAGTTCGTATGATTTCAAATCATGTGTAATTTGCAAGTTGTTATGCCCATTTGTGAAAGAAAACTCAATGCGCCTAAGACCCATATTGTTCATATTTATGCTTAAGGCCTTGATCCCAAATTCTCTTTTTGATGATGATCCATAAATTTTCTTAAAAGTGAAAGAACTGACAGTGAGATATAAAAGATGGCCATGGTTGTTGAAACTAGTGCATTTGATTTGAAGTCGTGTGCAAATAGTAAATCACCATGCTCTCCTTTATAAATATTTCCATTGTGATTTGAGCTCTTACGTACTTAAGAGTTGAAATTGTGTATTGCCTTTTGTGAAGAAGTATTTAAAAAGATATGATGTTTCACTGGTTTATGATTTTTAACTCGTAATGTGATTACAAGTCATTGTGCTTCATGTTTTGGAAAGGGGTCTAATGTGTTTAAAGCCTCCACTACTGATGAATTTAAAATTATGATTTTTGAAATATTCTATGTGTTGATGTTTGTGATGATGATCATGGAAAGACAAAGAATGAAAAATGTGGAATACGAAATACGGCCAACGTGCCATGAATGATGAATCATAAGTATGGCCAAGAGAGCCAAGGAAATAATGATATTGTGAATGGTTGAAAGTACTAATGAAGCTATTTATTGTGTGAAAGGTTATGAGGTGAATATAAAATATATTTCTACTTTTGTTTCCCTTTTGTGCAAAACAAAAATATTTTTGGGAGTATCGTTAGTCACCGAGGAAGGGTAGGTTGAAATAACCTAACCCCGAAACTATAAGTGCCGGTGTAGGAGTGAATTGTGATTGTACCACTTTATTGGGATAGGATTGATCTGATGAGAATATTCTCCTTTATTGGGATGAGATGATTGCTAGAAAATGGTGATGTCGATCCACACGTCATTATGGTGAGACGGCCAAGCCGGTCGGGTCGTGATCGGACGCCATGCCGGACACATGGTGGTGATTGTGCTTAAGATTATGATTGAAACAATGATTGTGATTGTGGGTGATGTCTTTGGGTGAGACCGCTTAGCTGATCGGGTAGTGATCGGACTCCGTGCTAAAATCACGGTGGTATATCGGAGCTAATGATCTCCCAACTAAAAATATATATATTATATCTGTATTTTGAAAATTGTTATTTTTTACGCTTGGCATTTGGATATTGTTGTTTGTTACTTTTTGTTTCCATAGTTTTCCCCTTCTTTTATTGGCGTTCTATTTCGAAAGGGGACATTTAGCTATAAATACTAGTACTATTCCACATGTACTAACTTCTCTTTTGCCGGGGGTGCTGCGTCTTCAATGGATGCAGGCTGTTCATCAGTGAGCAGTCTTGATCCTAGATAGCAGTTACTCGCTATTCAGCAGGTTTTGGTGAGCCCTACTATGTTCCGGGCTTTATGTCATTTGACGTTGTATATTGTGCTTTGAGGTATAGCTGGGGCCTTGTCGCCGACACTTCCATTCTTCACTTCTGTTTTACTTAGAGGCTCCATAGACAGGTTGTGGGTAGTGTTTGATGTTGGGAATGGAACTAGAAGTGTTGGTATTTGGAAAACCAGTTTCGCATCATATATATAAACTTGTAATATATTGGAAATCGTAAATGAATATCCTTCGAGTAATGGAAAAAGAATGTGGAACACTTGACTCTTCTTATGTCTATCACTTGTATTGATTCTTATATTCTTATATTCTTATATCCTTCGGTTGAGCGCCGGTCGCGCTCCCCGAGGTCGGAGTGTGATAATTTTGACTGTTGATTATTGCTTAAGGGTGTTGTTTATCTTATGGATGATGAAGAATGATATTGATTATAACAATTTAAGATTTTAGAATTTATCCAGGAGTAAGAGGATGGGTTGTTGGGCGTAGAAACACCATTAATTAGGCATATGAGGCTTTACGCCCATAAGGTGTTTGATAAAATTTCTAGGTTACCAACACATGAGCCTTAGTGCTAATATTGGTTCCTCTTGATATATATTGCCATAGATTATCGTGGAAAGAGGCGACGAATTTTGTGATGCGCTTAAAAAGGCCAGTGTATTGTATGGCCAACTCTCTAAGTTTTGGAATGCTTAAGATTCTCCCAACATCTCATTCTTATGACTATTACGAATTTCCTCATAAAATAATTATGCCTTAGTTCCATGAATAGTTGTAGAACTTCTATTATCTAGAAGACATGGGTTCATAATTTGTTCAATATCCGATGAGTCTCAGTTATGAAAATTATTTTATTGTGAATACAATTCCCTGTCTAGTCATATATAGCATTCCAGTATCATGTAACCTAGTATGATTCAGTATTTCAGTATAATTTGTTGCAGCATGATTCTCAGTTTCTAATTTTAGATCATCAATATTGAACACCTGTATTGGGGATGAGGCCGCAATTTATGTTTTATGCATCTTTGGGCTTGAGGCCACAATTATGTATACGCATACTTAGACCCGAGGCCGCAGTTTGTGCGCGCACACACACACACACACACACACACATATACATATATATATATATATATATATATATATATATATCCTGCCTTGTCACGCCGCATGTGCAATTCAGATAAACAAGTGGCTCATAATTCAGAAGAGGGAGTGTTCATATCTTTACTTATTTGTAGTTCTTTCTTTTAGTTGTTTTACATACTAGTGCAATATGTACTAACGTCCCTTTTTCCCGAGGCCTGCATCTCGCAATCCAGGTAACGATTTATAGGTTGACAATTCAGCTTGCTAGGACATCTCGTATCATCTATTGGTGACCCCAGTCTTTCGGGGCATTATCCCTATTTTTCAGTCTTTATAGTATTTCAGTTAGTAAGGTATGCCGGTGACCTTGTCTCGGTAAACAGTTAGCATTTCAGTATTCTTTAGAGGCTTTGTAGACTATAGTCCAGTCAGTCTGCAGGCAATTTCACCCATTGGGGATCTCAAGGAGGTGGTAATCGCCACTTCTTCAGGAAACCAATATCAGGACCTGCTCCCTCTTTAGCCTGTGCACTAGTTAAAAGGTCCAAGTTTAACAAGAAAAACCAAAATTTCTGACCAGTAGACTCACAGTCACAAGCTAGTGTGGGCTACAGAGTCCCCGGTTACACTATTTGCAACATGTGTGGTAAGAGGCACCCAATGGTGTGTCGTTCGGGCACAAATGGTTTCTGTGGGGGGCAGTCAGCAGGGCCACTTCTTGATGGAATATCTATCAGCAAAGTAGAATAATGGAGGCCATGTAGCGCAATCCACTAATTCAATAGCCCCTCATAACTCTCAGGCCCAACAAGGGCGTGGTGCAGCAAAGTCCGATAATACGGCCGATGGTTGGAACAACTTGTATGCACTCACATGCATTAAGGATACAGAGGCTTGTGGAGATGTTGTCACAGGTATGCTAACAGTTTTCACCTTTGATGTTTACACTCTTATGGATTCGGGATCCACCCTATCTTATGTAACCCCATATTTCTATGAAATTTATTATGGAACCGGAAATGTTGTGTGAGCCCTTTGAAGTGTCCACTCTAGTTCGAGAATGAGTTATAGCTAGACGTATCTATAGGGGATGTCCAGTCAAAATATATCATCGCCTTACTATAGCAGAATTAGTAGAATTGGAGATGGTAGACTTCGATGTAATCATGGGTTTGGATTGGTTAGAGTCTTGTTATGCCACAGTGGGTTATAAAACCAAAATAGTAAGTTTGTTTCACCTGGTTGGAGTTAGGGAACCGGTATTAGATGAAAGGGTGATGCGGTAGCACTTAGGGGTAGGTTTATTTCCTATCATAAAGTCAAATAGATAATCTCAAAAGGGTATAACTTTCACCTGGTTCGAGTTAGAGATGCAGATGCTCAGATTCCCACACTCTAGTCAGTACCAATTGTAAATGAGTTCCTAGAAGTGTTTCCCAAAGATCTTCCTGGAGTCCCTCCTGATAGAGAGATTGACTTTGGAATTGATCTACTCCCCAGCACTAAGCCGATATCTATTCCTCCTTATAGATTGGCTCTAGTAGAGTTGAAAGAGCTAAAATTCCATTAGAAAGATCTTCTAGATAAGGGATTTATAGGGCCAAGTGTTTCACCTTGGGGCTCACTGGTCTTGTTCGTCAGAGAGACGGATGGGTCTTTGCGCATGTGCATTGACTATCGTCAGTTGAATAAAGTCACCATCAAGAACAAGTACCCTCTTCCTAGAATAGATGATTTATTCGATCAACTTTGGGGTGCCCAATGTTATTCCAAAATTGACCTTATATCTGGGTACCATTAGTTGAGGATTAAGGAAGTTGATATTCAAAAAGCAGCCTTCAGGACGCGCTATGCACATTTTAAATTTTTGGTAATGTCGTTTGGTTTAACGAATGCACCAGCAGCTTTCATTGACCTTATGAATAGGGCCTTCAAGTCTTATCTTGATTTATTCGTTATTGTGTTTATTGACGACATCTTGATTTATTCACGTAGCGAGAATGACCATGTAGAACATCTTAGAATCTTGTTGCAGACACTGTAGGATCATAAGCTATATGCAAAATTTTCTAAGTGTAAATTCTTGTTGAAATCAGTAGCGTTTTTGGGCCATGTCATCTCAGGAGAAGGCGTGAAGGTGGATTTTCAGAAAATAAAGGTAGTGAGGAACTGGCATAGACCCACCTCAGTATCCAATATAAGAAGTTTCTTCGGTTTAGCAGGCTATTATAGGCATTTCATTGAGGGATTTTCCTTTATCTCCTCCCCTTTGAATAGGCTGACTCAAAAGAAAGTCAAGTTTCAGTGGTCAGACGCTTGCGAGAAGAGTTTTGAGGAGTGAAGAAGCGGTTGACTTCAGCTCCACTCTTGACACTATGGGAAGGAACCGAAGGGTTCATTGTTTATTGTGATGCTTTAGGGGTTGGTGTTAGGTGTGTATTATATCAGCACGGTAAAGTCATATCCTATGCATCCAGATTGCTCAAGGCTCACAAGAAGAATTATTCGACTCATGATCTTGAGTTAGCAGTTGCAGTATCTGCGCTAAAGATTTGGCGCCATTATTTGTATGGAGTGCATGTTGATAGTTTCATAGATCACAAGAGTCTCCAGTACATTTTCAAGCAAAGAGAATTGGATCTTCATCAGAGAAGGTGGCTCAAATTGCACAAGGATTATGATGTTGATATCCTCTATCATCCAAGGAAAGTAAATCCTGTAGCCGATGCTCTCTATCGGCGTTCTGTGGGAAGCTTAGCTCATGCTGAAGAAAACTAGAGAACTATGACAAAGGAAGTCCACTACTTAGCAAGTCTAGGGGTTCGACTTCTGGACTACGAAGATGGTGGCGTTGTTTTTCAGAACAGGGCTGAATACTCCTTATTAGCCGAAGTGAAGGAAAAGCATTTCAGTGATCCCTACTTATTGTAGCTGAAGGAAGGGATTGACAAACACAAGACTACGACTTTTGAACAAGGGGGAGATGATGGTACTTTGAGGTACAAAGGCAGACTATGCGTTCCAGATGTAGATGGGCTTAGAGAGCAGATTATGTCAGAAGCCCGAAATTCCAGGTATTCTATTCACCCATGTCATGACCCAAAATCCATAAAGGTCGTGATGGCGCCGGACACCACTGTCAGGCAAGCCAACAATAATTACTTAATTGGGTTCTCATTTTATTATTTTTGAAATCATATTTTCCTTCAATCTAAATAGTAAAGAATGGGGATTTACAAAGTAAATAATAATACTTTTAACAAATTCAATACAGCAGCTGTCCGGAGAACAAATTGGATAGGAAAAAAATGTAAATACTCTGAAGGAGACTCTGCTGGCTGCTGGTCGACAAATGGAATGCACCTCACCTAGGTCCCTGCATGTATACACACCTCTGCTCTCACATGGCCTCTAGACATATATGTGCTTGCACAAAAATGTGCAGCAAGTGTAGTATGAGTACGTAAGCAACGTGTACCCACTAAGTATCTAGCCTAACTCCAGAGAAGTAGTGACGAGAGGTCGACATCGACACTCACTAGTGGTCCAACAACATAAGGTACAGTAAAGCAGTAGCAAATACGAGGCAGAGTATGTAAGTGAAATAGACAAATATAGATCACGTGGTACAAATCCCCTCTCTTTATGAGGAACTCAAGTTGTTCATTAGAAATTCCCTCCTTAACCGGAGCATATATATAGGTATAGTGAAACTCATCAAGTGGCTACCATAATTCAAATCCAGAATTTACAGATACACTGGCTTCTTGCCAAGTTTTACGCACGATTTCATGGGAATGTGATATAGGAAATTCCGAGGCGTACGACTCGATCTAACATAATAATAAAACTGTGCACTTTCGAGGGTCGAACGGCCCAAACCATATGATAAATCAATTAACCTGTCGAGGCGAACGGCCCACTACCATGAGAGTGTGGTACATAATTCTTGTCGAGGCGAACGACCCGATCCCATAAGAAGTGAAATACAAATTCCTGCCGAGGCGAACGGCCCGACCCCATAAGAGTGAAATACAATTTCTTGCCGAGGGGAACGGCCCAATCCTATAAGAGTCAAATACAATTTCCTGCCGAGACGAACAGCCCGATCCCATAAGAGTGATATACAATTTCCTGCCGAGTCGAACGGCCCGATCCCATAAGAGTAAGAAGCTTTGACGGGTCCTTGACCCCACTCATGAATAAACGTGTGAGTTGTAATTTCTTTAACAAAAATCTTTCAATGAAGTGTGTGTGTGTGTGTGTGTGTGTATATATATATATATATATATATATATATATATATATATATATATATATATATATATATATAAACATGTCGTAGGAGGAGTAAAGTTATTCGGTGACTAATCGTGAACTCGTGAAGTCTCTACAATAACAAGTCTAGTCTCAAGTAGTAATGTAAAACAGAGGAATTTAATAGGCAAAAAACTGCTCAAATAATACAGCTAGAGCATGATGTGAAGCTAAGCCTACCCGGACAATAACATGAATGTAGCTACGTACGAGCTCTCGTCACCTCGCGCGTATGTAGCCCCCACAACAAGTAGAGCACATTCATATATAACATGTAGGGGTAATTTCCCCCTCACCGAATTAGACAGGAGACTTACCTCACTCCAAAATTTCATAACCGGCTCCAAAGCCTCTCTAACACCTCAAATCGATGCTCGCCGATCAAAAACTAGTCAAATAAGATGCAGCCCAATCAAAATATACTCTAATATTCATAATTAATCAATTTATAACAACTTCCAATTCTGCTCGAAAAATTGATAAAGCAACCCTCGAGCCCACGTGCCCAGATTCCGAAAATTTTTGAAGACAAACACTACCCATAGCACTACGAACTCCAATATATAATTTATTCTCAATTTCATGCCCAAATTCGTGATCAAAATCCAATAATACAGATTTCTAGGTTTTTCTTCAAAATCCCAAATTTTTAAAAATTGTTATACTTGAACCCATGTAAAAACCATGTATTTAACTCACAATGTGAAGAAATCACTTACCCCGTTATAGTTGATGAAGATGGCACTCCAAAAGTGCTCCAAAATCGGCTCCCATGGACGAAATGAAGTGAAAATGAGCCAGAACCCCATTTTATAAAACCTCACTGCCCATCGATCCTCGCACCTGCGGTGCAATAGCCGCTTCTTTGGCTTCGCACCAGCGGAAATTCCATCGCAGGTGCGGTTCAAGCTCAGCCCAACATTTCCCGCATCTGCGGCCTGGCAGTGCTTCTGCGCCTCCGCTTCTACATCTCTTCATGCGCATGTGCGGTCCCGCTTTTGCGGAACTCGACAGCATCTGCGGTCCTAGCCTTCTCTAGCTAGAACCACTTTTGCAACCCTCTTGGCCGCTTATGCGGCTCCGCACCTAAGGCCAAAACCTCGCAGGTGCGGTTACACCAGATACCAGCTACCTTAGCATTTTCCTTAGTCCAAAAATCGATCCGTCAAGCATCCGAAACCCACCCGAGGCCCCCATGACCCCGTCCACTCACACCAATCAGTCCAATAACATAACACGGACCTGCTCGAATCCTCAAATCATATCAAACAATATCGGAATCATGAATCGCACCCCAATTCAAGCTTAATGAACTTTGAAACTTCAAACTTCTACAATCGATGCCGAAACCTATCAAATTACGTCTGATTGACCTCAGATTTTGTACACAAGTCACATTCAACATTATGGAGCTACTCCAACTTCCAGAATCGGAATCCGACCCTGATATCAAAATGTCCACTCCCGGTCAAATTTCGCAAAAATCTTCAAATTTCTAACTTTCAACAAATGACCCCAAAATGACCTACGGACCTCCAAATTCACATTCAGACGCGCTCCCAATACTAGAATCACCATACCGAGCTATTCCCAGACTCAAAATCCCAAACGGACATCAATAACATTAAAATGCACTTCAACCCAAATTTAGGAAATTCTTCCAAAAATGCCAACTTCCATAATAGGCGCCGAAATGCTCCCGGGTCATCCAAAACCCGCACCGGGCATACGCCTAAGTCCAAAATCATTATACGAACCTATTGGAATCTTCAAATTCCGATTCTGAGGTCTTCGACTCAAAAATCATACTTTAGTCAATTCCTCCAACTTAAGGTTTCCGAAATTAGACTTTTCTTTCCAAATCAACTCTGAACTTCCCCAAATTAAATTCCGACCATGCGTAAAATTCATAATACCTGAAGTTAAGTTGCTCAGTTTCTCAAACCACTGAATGACATGCTAGAGCTCAAAACGATTGGTCGGATCGTAACAACCCAGGTTCCACGAAGATGTATCATAATCTTAAGGAGTTCTAATGGTGGAATGATACAAAAAAGAATTAGCACATTTTGTGGCTAAGTTTCCAAATTATCAGTAGGTGAAAGCCGAACATCAGAGGCCTGGTGGTTTGGCTTAGAGCATAGAAACTCCCGTTTGGAAATAGGAGATGATAAACATGGACTTCATAACAGGTTTACCTCGCCGGTTTCAGAAGCATGATTCAATTTGGCTACCTACTAACAGCCCAAGTCCGTGGGGAGTCTCTTGGAAGTCGTTAGTAATACTAAGGTGATTTGGTATTATGGTGTTTATAGTGGGAGGCTCAAAATCGGCATCAAGGTCTTTGTTTCTCTTCGAGCCTCTACCGAATAAAATGCCAGAGTTTCTGGAAGATGCAGTAGAAGAAGCCATGGTAGTAAAAATACAGTAAAACTTTTTGCTAGGGCATTGAAGGAGATGGAAAAGATTCTAAGCAAATGCAGAGTAAGTGCAGAGAAGAAGAAAGGTTTATGAAAACTAATTTTGGAAGTAAAGAAGTAAAATAATGAGTAGAAGTGAAGATATATATGACAAAAATCGTGATCATGATTACCTCAAAAATCGGTGAAAATATTACTGAATCGTGGGGCAACACGTGTTCAGGGTATTAAATGTGAGAAGGCGTGCATCCTCTCAAGCGTCATAGACTTTTCAAGAGGTTTCTCGCCAAGAAAGGGATCTTCACCAACTTATCGGTGAAACAAAGATATGTCACCGGAATGTAGGGGGACTATTTGTATAGAGTAAAATTAGTTCATAATAAATGATCGAATAATAGAATGACACGTGTAACCAAAGATAGGTAAAAGACGAATCAAGTAACAACTAGTACCAGGAATAATAACTACAATTAACATCGGATAAACCCCTAAGGGAGCATGGTCAACGGGAACAGATCGAATATTTGCCATCGAATAGCATTCAATGAAGAATGTTCTCTAAGATTAAATGGGCAGACATTACAGAGAATATTTTCATTCATGGACCACCGTTACATATTCATCAATGGATCCTTTATTATCATTTAAGTGGGTCTTGATCCTAGGATCTTGTTTCCCTAGGAAAAGCAATACATAGCTGGCTCAATCGCCATTGGAAGAGAGGAAATTCTTACCAAAATGATGTTGTATTTCATTTTCGCTCTCAATCAAACAACTTTATTTGCTCTTTTACATTGTTCTCATTTCTGTCCTCGGAGACACTGCTCTCGGAGTCAGGCTTGTCACCTTCTTCAATTTCAATTGCTAAGTCTTACTTTTAATCATATTTCATTATCAAATTTGGGATCAAATCAGTTTGCTTATCTATAAATCACGTATCAAATTTAAATAAATTATTTTAAATAATATATATATATATATATATATATATATATATATATATATATATATATATATATATATATATTCTCAAATTCGAATGAATAAATTCATGAGAAAATTCACACAGAAATCTATCCATATTTCAATTCTGAGAAATTGATGGTTGTCTGAGGACTTATTTCTGTCCTTCTCCAATTAGAAATTTTATGCTCTCTTAACTTGATGATGTCATTGGTAATATGCCTTTGACCTTCTTCTATCCTAATCATATAGAGGGCAGTAGTGCTTCCATCTTCAAAGAAGCTGCCCAAATATCTCAAGTTCTTGAGACTTCTTTATCAAGATCTTTGACCTCTTACAAAACATTTGCTTGAAGACTAAGAGAAAATGCCTTCATTGTGTCTAATGACAAGGGAGTTAATTGTTTGAATGTTTGAGTTGATTGTCCCATGTCGGAAGTTGTCAATCTTCTTTATACTGGCCCTGAATATTTATCATTTCCTAAAGATTTGTAGTGGAACTATATAAAAGATGAATGGCACTACCTCTCCCCCAAAATTCCGTTGGAAATATTATATCTAGTATTTACATACTAACTGTTGACCTGAGCGGTTTTGGTTTTGATGATTGACAAAGGAACACATGCATGAACCAGGTCCATGGACAGTGTACATAGGTGACGGGCAGAATCAAGCAAAAGGCATGCACATGAAAGGGATAAGTATAAGTGATTATTTCTGATAATCCCTGGACGAAAATGTTGCATATTTGATATGGAGTGGGACTCCTTACTTGAAGAGAACTCTATCCAAGATAAGGGAAGAGTTAGAAGTTGAAGATAACTAGAACTCTTCCACGAAGGAAAAGTAAAGCATTAGACTTCTAGTTAATCTTTATTTACTAACTCTATATATATATATCAGTTGTGTTCTATTTTACAGGTGATGCACACATACTGAAGTTAAGCACGAATTGAGAGCAAAATAGCAAGGCTTTTTGTGAGCAATTCCTGTGAGATTTAAGAGTACGATCCTGAAGCTACACGAACCAGATTGAAGAACCAGCTCCATAAAGAGTTTTATGTATCTTTCTTTATTTCTAGTTCAAAGTGTAGTAGCCGTTTTGAGTTGTACCTTTCAGCATTCTATGAAGCAAATTATACTATGTACCTGAGTTTTATCTTTCAAGTTAGAGGTAACTTACAGTAGGTGCAACAACATGTGGCATGTTGCTATAAGGGTTAGAGTTAATCCTTAGGTTTGCAAGAGGTTGTAAGCTCTAATTGTATTGTTCAAGTTAGAGTTAACTTGAAGCAGTCGCAATAGCCTGTGGCTGGTTGCTACAAGGGTTAGAGGTAATCCTTAGGTTTGCAAGAGTTTGTAAACTTTGTTGTTGGCTCAGAGTTGTAGTGAAGTGTTTGGAGAAAATCCTATTGGGTGGTAGGTCGTGGTTTTTTTACCTTTTGAGCCGGGTGTTTTCCACGTAAATATCATTGTATTCTTTACTTTCTGCATTATTTATTCCGTAACTGTAGTGTAAGAAACACATAGAAGAACCAGGTCCTTCGATAATCCAGTGCACGCAAAAATTAGGCACCACACAAATTACCCCACTTCTTGTGTGTTATTGAAGTATAAAACATCAATTGGTATCAGAGCGGGTTATCCTTGAAGAGGCTAACACCTTAGGAAAAGATTAAGATGAGTGCACTACATGGAAACTGTAAAGAGTAATCCACCACTAGGCCACCACTATTCAATGATCACTACTACTCTTTGTGGAAGGAGAGGAGAAGAGATCACTTGCAGATGACTGATGGGTGCTTAAAATGTAGTAAAAAGAACCACATGATCAAGAACTGTCCTATGTGGATTGTCGAGTGGAAGGAGGAGAAATCTGAAAGAAGGAACAGGTTCATGACAAGAAGAACTACAACAAAAGGTAATCCAAAGCAGTTGTTGCTACTTAGAAAGATAGTTCATATGAGGACACTAATGATAATGCTGAACGAACTCTCATAGCAATTCGAGAATCTGAAGATGAACCTGATAAAGAATCTGAGATAAGTTTTCTAGACTTTAAGGATAAAATTAAACTCCTTTCTAAAGATAAACTATCAGAATTGTTGCTAACTTTAATTAATGAATCTAGGAATATAAGTTCTGAAAAAGAACAGTTGTCAAAAGAGTGTAACATTTTAAAAGCAGAATGCAAAAACCTGGAAATAAACGTTTGTAAAACTGAAAAGGAAAATACTGCTTTGAAGAACCAGGTTCTTGCACTTGATACAACTGCCTTATAACTTAGATCTGAAAATATAAAGTTAAAGTTAGGGATAGAAAAAGAGATAGCAAGTGATATACAACTCAACCTAGAGGATGACTTAAGGAAGGTTAAAGATGAGCTATATAAAAAGGAAGAAAATGTAAGAGTTTTGAAAGAGGACTTAACAAAGGTTAAACATGAGCTTGATAGAACATGTAAATGGAACAGGTCCTCCAATGCACTTTCATGACTACAAGAATACCATAGTAGAAACAAAAAAGGCACTTAGCTTTGGGAACTTTGAAACTGAATGGGATCCCAAAAATAAGTACCTAACACTCCCTGAGAATAAGATTTGCACACACTGTGGAAATACTAGTCACTACAAGAGTGATTGCACTGCGAAAGAAAAGGCAAATCAAAAGAACAAAAATTTTGTTCTAGGGAAAAATACGTTGCCAAGTTGGGCTAAAAGGAATTTGATTCATCCTTTTGACTATAGAAAGGGACCAAACTAGTTTGGGTTCCTAAGACTAACCCCTGATTTCCTTTTGCGGGTCCAATGAAGGGGAGCAGCCAAATATGATACATGGATAGTGGTTGCTCAAAGCATATGACAGAAAGCAAGAACCAGTTCCTTTCACTTAAGGACCTTAAAGGAGGTAATATCTCCTTTGAAAATAGGAAAACGGTGAGATCATTGGGGTTGGAAAGGTTGGTAAGACTAACTTGATAGATGGACTGAAGCACAGTCTAATAAGTCTATCACAATTGTATGATAAAGGTAACATGGTAGCATTCACATCTACCAAATACTTTGTGATTAATCTTACCACTGACAAGATAGTTTTGCAGGGAAAAAAAGTGAACAACATATATGTTGTAGATCTGTCTACACTTTCAGAAAATGAACTCACTTGCTTAAGTGTGTTGGATAGTGATCCCCTCATTTGGCATAAGAGACTTGGACATGGTAGTCTAAGTCAACTCAACAAACTATTTTCCAAGGACTTGGTGATAGGACTGCCTAACATTAAGTCCAAAGAAGATATAGTTTGTGAGGCTTGTGGAAGAGGGAAGCAGGTAAGATGTTCTTTCAAAAGTAAGAAAATGGCGAGTACTACCAGGTCGATGGAACTGGTCCATATGGATCTGTATGGACCAATGAGGACAATGAGCAAATATCGTAAGAGATACGTTATGGTACTTATTAATGATTACTCTATGTTTACTTAGAAACTGTTTTTAACATCTAAAGATGAAGCATTTGACATGTTCACTTCATTTGTTAGAAAAACTCAAAAATAACTAGGTAATCAGCTTGTATCAATAAGGTTTGATCATGATACTGAATTTAGGAATGCTAATTTTACTTATTTTTGTTATGAGCATGGCATAGATCATAATTTCTCTGCTCCTAGGACTCCACAACAAAATTGAGTAGTTGAAAGAATGAATAGGACACTTGAAGATATGGCTAGGACTATGCTTCTTTCTAGTAAATTGCCCCAAAGCTTCTGGGCAGAAGCTGTAAACACTGCATGCTATGTCCTAAATAGGTGCATGACTAAACCTCTTGTAGAGAAGACTCCCTATGAGTTACTTAAAGGGATAAAACCAAACATATCCAATCTTAGCGTATTTGGATGCAAGTGCTTTGTGCAAAATAATGGTAAAGACTCCCTAGGTAAGTTTGATCCCATAAGTGATGAGGGAGTATTCTTGGGATATTCTTCACATAGTAAAGCTTATAAAATTTATAACAAAAGAACTATGTGTATAGAAGAAAGTGTACATGTGATTTTTGATGAAACTAACATTCTTTCTGAGAGGCAGGAACATGATGATGAAGTAATTAGGTTGGTAAGAAACTCAAATGAAACCACAACCCAGACTGAAGCTATACCAGAAGTAGGAACAAGTGATGGAACAGGTCCTTCCACCCAGGGCAACTTGACAGGGGGAACTGAACAAAAAGGAAGTGATCCTCAAATCTTGAGGGAACCTGTCCACGAACCTGTTCCTCAGCAACAAAACATTGAAGGAACATCCAGGGTAAACCATTTGGTTGTGAAACCTTACAAGTATCAAAGTTCTCATCCCATTGGGAACATAATTACTGATCTAACCTCTGGAATCAAAACCAGATCTTCGTTGAAGAATCTTTGTGCTTTTGATGCTTTTCTATCTCTTATTGAACCTAAAAATGTTGCTAAAGCTTTGCAGGATGCATACTGGGTGAATGCAATGCCAGATGAACTCAACCAATTTGAGAGAAGTCATGTTTGGCATATGGTACCAAGACCCAAGAACAAATCAGTAATTGGCACAAAATGGGTCTTCAGAAACAAACTTGATGAAGATGGAACCGTTACAAGAAACAAGGCAAGATTGGTGGTTCAAGGATATAGTCAAGAGGAGGGCATAGACTATGATGAAACCTTTGCTCCAGTTGCAAGATTGGAAGCAATTAGACTCCTCATAGCCTTTTCTGCTTATATGAAATTCACTCTCCATCTGATGGATGTCAAGAGTGCCTTCCTCAATGGCTATTTAAAGGAAGAAGTATTTGTCAAGCAACCTCTAGGCTTTAAAAGCAAGGAATGTCCTGATTATGTATGCAAGCTTGAAAAGGCACTTTATGGGCTCAAGTAGGCTCCAAGAGCATGGTATGAAAGATTATCAAAATTTCTGCTTGAGCATGGATACAAGAGAGGTAAAATTGACAATACTTTGTTCATGAAAGAAAAATGTAAAGATCTCTTGGTAGTTAAGATATATGTTGATGATATAATCTTTGGAGCAACTACTGATAATTTAAGAAAGGAATTTGCTTAACTAATGGAGAGTAAATTTGAAATTAGTATGATGGGTGAGCTTAATTTCTTTTTAGGCTTACAAATTAAACAAAATTCAAATGTAACTATGGTCCATCAGCAGAAGTATGTGAAATAGTTGCTTTAAAAAGTTTAAAATAGAAGATTCCAAAGAAATTGACACTTCTATAACAACAACCACAAAATTGGATGTGGATGAACCTGGTTCACCTGTTGATCAAAATTTGTATAGGGGAATGATTGGCTCCTTGATATATCTTACTGCTAGCAGACATGACATTGTTTTCAGTGTAGGCCTTTGTGCTAGATTTCAGGCAAATCCCAAGGAGTCGCACTTGACTGTTGTCAAGAGGATCTTGAGATACCTAAAAGGCACCACTGACCTATGTCTATGGTATTCAAAGGCTGAATCCCAATATTTTGTGATAACACTAGTGCAATTAGTATGACCAGAACCCAATCCATCACAAAAGAACTAAGCATATAGATGTTGGGCATTGTTTTCATAGGGATAATTTTGAGAGGTATTGATCACTGTGGAATTTTATGCTATTGATAAAGAAATTGATGACATCTTCACAAAAGCTTTGAGTAGGGATCACTTTGAAAGGAACATGTTAGAATTAGGAATGATTAAGATCACCTAAAAGAAATCGATTCTAACTCAATGACTGGTTAGATAATTTGTGAATTTTGTGATTAATTAGATTAGATAATGCTCAGTCTCATGTTTATATTAGTATACTCTTGTGCCATGTGCTAAAAGGTCTCACTGATGTCTAATGATATTATCCTTATTTTCTTGGAAAAAATCAGTCTTACACAAGAGAACTTTCAGTGACGAACCTGGCTCATCGAGCTTATAAGGTATGTATTCTACACTCCGTATAATTTGAAATAACTTCATATGGATCATGAACTGAAACTTCCAATGTGATTAGACTTCTAGACGTCAAAAAGGTGTTGTTATACACTCAAGATTTCCCTATTTAAATTGATCTGACCTTACCCTCTTATCTCAATTTTGTTTTGAAAGATTAAAATCTCCAAAACCTCAAAACTCCCTCTATTTCTCTTAAGTTTCTGAACTGATCAAATGGAAAACACCCATGAGAATCCCAAAAACTATGAAATGCCTTCCTCACAACCCAAAGAACCTTCACCCACACTTTTAACCAACCAAACCCCCAAGAAAAAGCATATCAAAATGATTGTACGCAACACTGTGGCCAGTAGAGAATAAGCTAAGAAATTGAGTGAGGTGCTACAAGCCAGTCAAGCAGAAGTACCCTAAAAATCTTATGAGTCCTTCATGTCTGTGACTGAGGGGGAATAACCAGTTTCATATGAAACTGAACAGGTAACCGCTAGGTTAAAAACTTCTGATATTGCTTCTAAAATTGTTGAGAGTCTCAAAAATAGGTTTGTGTTGGTTGGTTCGATTGCTGGTGTAGAAACTGGTGGGTCTGTAAAAATTGGTGGTAAAAATGAAAAAGAAAAAAAGAGTGAGGGTATTGAAGTAGATGTGAGGGGAAAGGGAGAAGAAAGAGTGGCTAGATCTCCTTCACCCACTCTTGTTGGTTTGACTGAAGAAGTTAGAGCAATGATTGTATTAAGTGATGAGATTAGTGATAATGAGGAGACTATGAATGAAAGTATGGGGATAGAATCACATGAGATAGGTGATGGTTCTAGTGATAGAAGTGCAACAGATGGGCTAGTTAGGTTAAGGAAACGGTTTCATGAACCAGTTCCTTCACTTGCTAAAATAGACGAGCGTCCTGATCTGTTGCAAAAGGTGTTAGATAGTTACAATCAAAAAGAAGAAAAACAAAGTTGGAAAGACTGCAGGAAAGGGCATGGGTGGCACTAAGAGAAAGAGTGCTCCTTCTATCCCTATAGCAACTCCTCCCACAAGAGCAAGAACTACAAGGAGACAGAAGAAGCAGAGTGAGGCCAATGTAAAAAAGGCCTTAGCTGAGAATGCTAAGAAGGTCGCTTGAAAAAGGGCTGGTAAGCCAAGTTGAGCAGTCCAGATTGAGGAGATGAACCTGGTTCTTGAAGATGAATATGAGGATGTGGAAATACCCACACGTAGTGCCAAAAAGAGAAACTTCTCAAAAGAATTCTCGAGAAACAAAGACTGAGGCTGAGGGCTCAATTGTGTCTAAAAGAACTAAGTCTGCTAAAAGGAGAAAAAAGGCTCAAATAGTGGAAGAAAATGGTTAAGGATGTTGATATTTAACGATTAAAGACTAGGTTGGCTGAAGTAGAGGCTGAGATAGACTATCTCAAGTGTGAGCTTGCAAAGCAAAAGGAGAAGAATGATGGTATTCTTCAAGATATACTGAAACTGCTTCGAGCCAAGAACCAGGTCCTTCCCAGTCCTAAATATTTCCTAGCCCAGTTATAACTAGTGACCCAAGTGAGATTTCTTTGTCTTTTGTTCATGGTTCTATGTTTTTGTTTCTTCTTATGCTTTGTGGTAGGATCTTATCAATCAATGAAATTCACTGCTTTTGCTCTAATTGTTTGTTGATATTTTTTAGATGGATAATATCCTTAGAGTGATAAATAGAAAATTGAATCAATGATTGCATTTGAAGTAGCCCCAGTGGCTGTGAGTGATATCTGCTAAAATCTGGTTACTTACCTTTATATTGCAACTTTTCGATGATGCCAAAAGGGGGAATTAGGTTGTGCTTTTACTTTGAACTGTGATGTTTATAACCTAATGAACCTGGTCCTTGATAATAAGTGACTTTAAAAAGGTAAAATGTTCTAACATTGTGTTGATGTTGAGCTGAGTTGAAGAAGGTTTCATGCTTATGAAAAGCACTGAGTTTTTCAATATCAAAAAGGGGGAATTTGTTGACTTGAGCGATTTTGGTTTTATTGATTGACAAAGGAATACATGCATGAACCAGGTCCATGGACAGTGTACACAGGTGATGGGCAAAATCAAGCAAAAGGCATGCACGTGAAAGGGATAAGTATAAGTGGTTATTTCTGATAATCCTTGAACGAAAATATTGCATATTTAATAAGGAGAAGGACTCCTTACTTGAAGAGAACTCTATCCAAGATAAGGAAAGAGTTAGAAGTTGAAGATAACTAGAACTCTTCCACCAAGGAAGAGTAAAGCATTAGACTTCTAGTTAATCTTTATTTACTAACTCTATATATATCAGTTGTCTTCTCTTTTAAAGGTGATGCACACATACTGAAGTTAAGCACGAATTGAGAGCAAAATAGTAAGGCATTTTGTGAGCAATTCCTGTGAGATTTAAGAGTGCGATCCTGAAGCTACACGAACCAGATTGAAGAACCAGCTCCGTAAAGAGTTTTATGTGTCTTTCTTTATTTCTAGTTCAAAGTGTAGTAGGCGTTTTGAGTTGTATCTTTCAGCTTTCTAAGAAGCATATTGTACTAGGTACCAGAGTTGTATCTTTCAAGTTAGAGGTAACTTGAAGTTGTTGCAACAGCCTGTTGCGTGTTGCTATAAGGGTTAGAGTTAATCCTTCGGTTTGCAAGAGGTTGTAAACGCTAGTTGTATTGCTCAAGTTAGAGTTAACTTGAAGAAGTCGCAACAACCTGTGACTGGTTGCTACAAGGGTTAGAGGTAATCTTTAGGTTTGCAAGAGTTTGTAAACTTTGTTGTTGGCTCAGAGTTGTAGTGAAGTGTTTGGAGAAAATCCTACTGGGTAGTAGGTCGTGATTTTTTTACCTTTTGAGCCGGGTGTTTTTCACGTAAAACTACTTGTGTTCTTTACTTTCTGCATTATTTACTCCGCAATTTTAGTGTAAGGAACGCATAGAAGAACCAGGTCCTTCGGTAATCCAGTGCAGGCGAAAATCAGGCACCACACAAATCACCCCTCTTGTGTGGTATTGTAGTATAAAACATCACTAAACGCTAGAGAATACATGAATCTTCGAAGCATGGTTCGAGCGTTGAGAAAGCAACAGGAAATACTCAGGGAAAAGATCGAGTTAAAGAGAATGAGCTATTGATGACAGCAGTAGTGAATTTCGATAAGCATCAAGATAGGCCATCCAATGCTAATGAATTTGACATATTTTGGACAAGCAGTTTTTGTAACTACCCGACGTACAGTGTGAACTTTAATTGGGGGAGGCCACTTGTACCGAACTCATTTGTTTTGATGGATAGTAAAAGTGTGGATGGAATAGAAGCAATCGTATCGTTAGAGGAACAAGTAATTATTGACTGAATTTGGGAAGGATAGGGAGCTTCTTGACTTCTCCTTATCCAAATATATAAGACTTTCAGTTCAAGCGGGGGTTGTTTTTTAGGAGTTTTGGTACAGTCTTTTCAATTCATGGTTGCATGAGTACCAATGGGTACAATGGAATAACTCAATATTATTTCCAATCCTGTTTTGAGATTGATGTTTTTAGGAGTTTTATGGTTGGCCAAGCCCTATCTTTTTCTACCTTGCCCATGTGTTTGTTTCTTGAAATGAAAATAAAGCATGCATAGCACGCAGTACTACGGTTCAGATATATTAAGATTCGTCCAACACGATGAACAACCATCTCTTACAAATGACTTCATAATCCTGTTGAAAATTATAAGAAATGAAAACACTGAGAAGAACAGTTTATCAACAAACAGGAGATGATAATTAAAAAACAAGTTCAAAAAAACCTAGCTACCGAAGGGAAGCATGTCTGATGCCTCCACTAAAGTTTGAATATTGCTTCCTTCATGATTGCCTAGTTATAAATATAGAATATAAAAAGAAATCATTACAACATACGAGGTTTACCCCTCAATTAGTACTCCATCATCATTTATTAATGGCATGGATAATAGAGTGATACACAGATATATTACTGTAAGTAGAAAACAAGAAGATATCTCTCATGCATTGCTCTCTTCCTTCTCTACAGACGTAACTCACTTCACTACATGTCTCTCTCTTTTAGATGTCAACATTGTTAATTCACTTTAGAGCAACATCTGCAGCAAAGAAACATGGGAACCTAGCTAGCTATATGTATTACTATGTGTTGTTGTAGGAAATACTATTATAATATCATGCAGCTGGTGCCACCTTTGAAGCATCATCATCATCATCGTCATTGTCATCGCCTTCACATCCTCTGTAGATACATATTATCGATCCCAACTTAGCTTCCGTAGCCAAAACCTTGGGGAAACCAATTGATACCTTCTTCTTGCTGGCACTCATTAGAACAACCATATTGGTAGTGAAGGAGTGTTTTGAACTTACCCTTGCTTTGAGATATGAGCCTATACACGTCAAAGCCAACTCAAGTCGTTGCAAGATATGGTCGAATTATCCTATTTATAGCTTGGAAAACGAATGGCATTTGCAAAACAATCTCTTCCATGTCCACTACTTGTTGAGGTATTTCATGTATATGTGTGGTGGTCTCCGACTTGATTTTCAAATCGTAAGAGATACGTAGTCTTTTGGAATTGGATCTCAACAAGTGGAGGATATCAGGGGTGTCATGCAACACCACTTTGCTAAAATTTTTCTTTTATATGTGCATAAATAATATTTTCTCAAAAAATAAATATGTATGGATGTATGTAAATAATAGGTTGACGTCGCATGAGAATATTACAAAGTAAATATCAATTTGTAACAGTAACTAAAGACTCAAATTATCACAATCTCTAACTCAATTTCAATTATAACGCAAGCCAAATTGTGATAATAGACCATATTAATGCTTTTGTGCAAAATCCGACGTACGCCACTGATTGTAATACAAAATATAAAGATTATCTTGATCTGTAGGTCAGGATAAAAGTGAAAAGAGAAAAAGGTAGTGCTAGACAGAAGAGCTAATCAGCCATATATTCATTAGAAGGCCTTATGCATAAGCATGAGGAGATCTTTTACCAAATTGTCTTGTGCACAACTTCAGATGATTTTCCAGCTTTGAAATAACAGTGCTAAAGGTTAAAAATCAAGAAGCGCAA
This sequence comes from Nicotiana tabacum, assembly GCF_000715075.1. Taxonomy (NCBI): domain Eukaryota; kingdom Viridiplantae; phylum Streptophyta; class Magnoliopsida; order Solanales; family Solanaceae; genus Nicotiana; species Nicotiana tabacum. The sequence goes on along the minus strand of NC_134092.1, from coordinate 34,427,761 downwards.
TAGAATTAAGAAAAAGAAGAACTAAAGAGGGGGCCTGAAATATTTGAATTAGATTGTTAATTCTTCGTGAGGTGATGGGATCCTTACAGAGTGATAGACTTACAATGTTAAGTTAATTTAAGATCGTCAATTTATACAAATCTATAATTTAACTAGTGAACTTGCCGCACTTCGCGCGGTTTAAGAAAAACTTCTTTATGAAATGATCTTCTAATATTCGAATATTAAAAATAATAAAAATAGGTTATATATACCTAATTGTTTACCTTGTTATTTTATATCATGTTGGGTTTCACAAAAGAAAGGAGAAAGATAAAGAAGAGAAATTTCTTTTTATTTTCTTGGCATAAGCTATTCACAATTTACTCTTTTAGTTGCTTGACACGGGTACACACTTTTTTATCTTTATATATAAAAAAAATTAAAGTGAATACGTATTTTTTTTCTATTCATGAAATATAGAAATCTTATTATGACATACATGTAAAATCCACGAATATACACAAATCTTTGTGGGGAGAAACCATTACCACTGCATGTCTACCGTCTGTCGTTATCACAATCACTTCAAACTGCGACTATTTTTTGTTCGTTTGAGATCTCTCCTCATATAGATTTGATATGTCCAAAAGGAATGAAACATTGGAGGGTAAAAACTTGAATGAGAATGGTGCTCTATCAAAATGAAAGGGTGTTACTTCTCTGTTTTTTGATGTTGCAAGTTGCAACCACGTTAGGAACATATGGCAAATATTAATAAGTAAAAAGCAAAGTACAGCTATTTTAAATTGAAGGGAACTACTAACAATTTCACTTTTGGAGATGAAAATTTTAATTGGACCACATTAAAAATATTATTAAATTGTGTTTTAATGAATTTAGCTAAAATAGGAAAGATAAAAATATCATAAGTAGCCAAACATAAATAATTTCTATAAATTGATAAAATCACAATTTTTTTTCAATGTTATCTATGAGTGCAATTTTGGTCCTTCAAGCACCGTACATGACACAATCTATGTATGAGGGCATGCAAATGTTCCTACTTCTAGGCAACCTATTAAAATATGGTCCTAAGTACCCTGCCTTACAATAATCCTCATTGCCGTTATGTAGGTCCACGCCTGCCAAAGGAGATGTCTTTTCATTCTTCATAGACAATACTTAAGGAAGAATATTTAATCTTATAGTATTAAGTTATCTTTGGAAAAAAAATGAATTGGTTAATATCCTCAATACGGAGTATTTAGCCTTGGCAATAGGAAATATGAGCATTTTAACAAAGAATGAGATTACTATGAAACGTTCCATTTACATTAAATCTTTAAAGCTATTAAATGCATGTAATGGGTGATGCATTTTCCTTCTGCATTTATATATCTTTAATCTCCATAAATCTTGACCAAAAAAATCCATAAATGCACCTTCTCATGATAAATCCCACCATATTATAAAGTATAAACAGAGGTCAAAAAGGCATTCAGCCTTATTGAACAGTTCCTCCATCACAGTCATTTTTTAAGTTAAATACAAATTGAGAAGTAGTTTAAATATATCAAATAAGTAGTTTAAGTCGTGAAAATGGCAATGTATCATTATTGATGATCCAAGACCATACATATTGATTAAATTAAAAGAAATGATATTTATTTAATAAATAGACAGATAGACTGAAAAAATTATGACTATGTTTAACAATAAGCCCACATACGTTTGTATAAGCTCACAAATATACAGTCTCCCTCCATATCTTATTTAGGCACACATTTCATTTTCCAAACTTTTTGCTATGAACTTCACATAATTGTCAAGTGATGCCATCTAAAGGTTTTAAAGTCCACCAATCCATTCTTAAGATACATCACATATCCTTATCCTGAAAAGTGAAACCCGTTGAGGTTGAGAAGAGCTTTCCTCAAAGCGGAAACTTAATCACTTCACATTACCAGCCTCATTTCTCAATAGAGTCCTGTAAATGTCTGGTGTCCTTCTAGTTTAAAATTATACAGCATATACAAAGCATATAGATTTTCTGTATTTCATTAGAAAAGAGTGTTGTAAATTTTAACTTATATGGAACCGCTATATAAGACCCAAGAAAATACATGATTTAACATCATTTTCATACCTTTATCGGGATGTAATTTGTGTCAGACAACCTTTATAAGTTTTTTATGAAATAATGGACACAATCTTAAAACTGAAGGTCATTACAATGCAAATAAGCTTATACAAGTCAAAAACCGTGTGAAAGGAAACTTAGCCATGGAAAAAGGAAGAACTACTATTTGCTAAATTACCTAACAAAAGATCAAATGTAATTGCGACCGAAACAAAATCTTAAGCCAAAGCAATGATACATTCAGACTTAGTCATGTGCGAAATACTTAGGCAAGAGGATAATCCAACCTATCAACAAAATGACAAATTGAACATAACATATTCAAACTTTAAGAAGAAGATTGGATAAGCGGAAGATTCATTTAAACATCACCAAGAAACAATCGAAGTTAATGAGGCTTTTAAGTTAATAATACTAATATAGCAAGAACTTTGTATAGTCAAATGAAAATGAGAAGTAACAGGATCTATCCAATATTAATATCTGAGGTTACAATGAAAATCTAACGTACTCTAAACTCCTTATCAGTAAACTATAATCAATATTTATAGACATAAAATAAGTCCAATGGTCATCAGTCATCACTATTAAATTAAAACTCTTGCCTAACCCTTAATAATGACAAATTCCACTTAATTCTGCCTACGTCGCCTCCTATATGTGTTTTTTTGTGAGCATCTTCTTCTCTGGCTTTTGTGCTTTAATTTTTCTCTCTTATTTCTAGCACTATTTATGTGATATTGATTTTGTATTTTCACTATCTTCATTCCTCTCTTCATCGCTGCTACAACTGTTAGTGAGTCTTAATCTTCGTTTGTTTTTCCTTCATATTTTTTCCAATTTGGTATTTACATGGATATGGATAACAAGGTAGTTAGTTTTCTTCCTTCATAATTTTGAGTACTTTCTGCACTTATGATATTTCAGTCAGACTCTTTAGTAAATCAGCATGTTGCATGTTTATATTCAGCATAAAATTATACCACTTGTTGATCCAGCCATCTAGTTAGTTCGCTCGGTCATATTCAGTCAGGCACCAAGTGACGTGTTATGCCCAAGTGATGATTCGGGGCGTGACAAAGCTTGGTATAAGAGCCTAGGTTCAAGAGTCCTAGGGAGTCTATGAATCCGTGTCTAATGGGGTCACTTTTATGTGTGTGAGTGTGCCACATATGTAAACAGTTGACCACCAAGGCATCTAGGATTGTTTCATTTCTTTCATACTCTACATCATGTAGTTAGAGATTATGTTTTCTTGAATCCTTCTAACTAATGCAAATTATGTATTTCAGAAAAATGCATGCAAAAAGAACGTACACTAAGAGGGCCTCAAATACTAGCCAAGGGGCTACGACTAATGACACTCCTACCCAGGAAGTTGCATCGGGCGCAGTGCCCAGTGCTTCAGACATTGATGTCAGGGGAGCTATCTAGTTGCTCACCTAGATTGTTGCTATTCAGGCTCAAAGGCAGGGAACACGTGCTGTTGATGAGATGGGTAGTTCCAGGTCTAGGGAATTCCTCAACATCAAACCTACAGTTTTCACAGTTTCCAAAAAGGTTGGGGATCCACAAAACTTCAATAATGATGTTCAGAATATATTTCAAGAGATGCATGCTACAAACACTGAGGCAGCAGAGCTTGCTGCGTACCAGCTGAAGGATGTTGCTAACACTTGGTATGAAACATTGGAAGAGTCCCGAGGGGAGGATGCGACAGGTGTGACTAGGAAGGAGTTTGCAAATGCATTTCTTGAGCATATCTACTTATTGAGGTCTTGAAAGCTAAGGCTTTAGTGTTTTAGAGACTCAAACAAAATGAGATGAGTGTGAACGAGTACTACCTCAAGTTCGTCTCTCTTGCCAGGTATGCTCAGGAAATAGTACGTGATATGAGAGCCAGAGTTAGGCGGTTTACGTTGGGGCCTTCAGATGACTTGTTTACTGATGCTAATGTAGCTGCTCAGAACAATGACATGACCATTACTAATATGGTTGCCCTTGTTCAAGGGAAAAATACTGGCTGAAGGAAGAAGAGCGGCTAAAGAGAGAGAACGACAGGGAATTCAGCAAGAGAGCTAAGACTGCAGGAAATTTCAGCGATGGGGGGATCTCAAGGATTTAGTAATTGCCAGTTCTTCAGGAAACCAAAATCAGGACTTGCTCCATCTTCAACTACTGCACCAGTTCAGTGGTCCATGTTTAGCGAAAATAAACGGAATATCAGAGCCGCAGACTCACAGTCACAGGCTAGTGTGGGCTACAAAGTCCCTGATTACCCTATTTGCAACATGTGTGGTAAAAGGCACCTAGGGGTGTGTCATTTAGGCATAAATGGTTGCTTTGGGTGCAGTCAGCAGAGCCATTTCTTGAGGTATTATCCATCAGCAAGGCAGAATAATAAAGATAATGATTAAGATTGAGTTAATGATTGTGATTCTGGTTGATGTCTTTAGGTGAGACGGTCTAGCCGATCGGGCTGTGATCAAACTCTGTGCTAAAATCACGGTGGTATGTCGGTGCTAATGATCTCCCAACCAAAAATATATATATTATATCCGTATTTTGAAAATTGTTTAGTTTTAAACTTGGCATTTGGATGCTGTTGATTGTTACTTGTTGTTTCTATAGTTTCCCCCCTTCTTTTATTGGCGTTCTATTTTGAAATGGGACATTAAGCTATATATACTAGTACTATTCCACATGTACTAACGTCCCTTTTGCCGGGAGCGCTGCATCTTCAACGGATGCATGTGGTTCATCATTGAGCGGTCTTGATCCTCGATAGCAGTTACTCCCTATTCAGTAGGTTTTGGTGAGCCCTACTCTGTTCCGGGCTTTATGTCATTTAACGTTGTATATTGTGCTTTGAGGTATAGCCGGGGCCTTGTCGCCGGCACTTTCATTCTTCACTTCTATTGTACTTAGAGCCTCCGTAGACAGGTTGTGGGTGGTGTCTTGTGTTGGGAATGGAACTAGAAGTGTTGGTATTTGGCAAATCTATTTTTCATCATATCTAGAAACTTGTAATATTTTGGAAATCGTAAATGAATATCATTTGAGTAATGGAAAAGAAATGTGGAACACTTGACTCTTCTCATGTCTATCACTTGTACTGATTCTTATATTGTTAATGGGCAAGGTTAGGTCGAAGGCATCTAGCAGGCTTGCACGACCAAATTATCTCGATTGAGCGTCGGTCGTGCTCCCCGAGGTCAAGGCGTGACAAACTTGGTATCTGAGCGTAAGGTTTTAAGGTGTCCTAGGATGTTTCGGAGCCGTGTGTAGTAGAGTCCTTCTTATCGGTGTGTTGTCGACCACTTTTATAATTAGGAGGCTACTTGGACATTTTGGAATTTCACCCTTCTTTGATACTCCAGATCGTGTGATAGAGCTCAATATAGGAATTTAATTTCCTCGCCATGTCTCATTTACCAGATGAGTAATCCACGAGTTCGAAGCAACTAGGAGGGTATGACCTCGCCATTGAATTTCAGAGTGATTGCACTAGAGTTCGTTGGGATAATGTGTCGAGCCGTGGAGGGATCGGAAGAACTTGTTTCCAAGGGAAGTGTCCTTGTTCCTATCAATGTCACCGCACCACCGGATCATATGGTGAGAGGACCTAAGAAACGAAAGAGAGTTGTTGGTACCTATGACTAGATTATTTGATTTGTAAGAAGCGTCACTTGGGGAGATGTTGGATGTCTCTTAAAATAGGTTATGGATGTGGAAAAAGGGGGCACAAGAAGAACAAATGCCCTAGGTTAGGTACACCCATCCTGGTCCACCGGATATAAGGGAAGGAACATTTGACGTCGTGTTGCGAGTATGCTCAGGAGCGTGTTAGGGGTGGTAGGCTTGGGAAATCCCATAAGCTCATACAAATGAGTTCTTACAGAGATTGTTAATCCCATCATGGGGTCTTGGAGGAAGGATAGGGGGGATACTCATGTCAGTGGGGCGAGTCAGTTTAGTGGACCTCATACTCGTTGCGTGAAGTATATGAGATGTCATTCAGAGGTATGTCACTATGGTACTAATGTATGTTATAGATGTGGAGTCGAGGGGCGTGCTTTAAGGCACTTTCCGGTCAACCTAAAGTCACCAAGTAAGTCACTCCTTAGTACATCACCATGTATGAACACCGCATAATTCTCCTTGTTGTATATGTGCATCTATATTGAAGAGCCTACATAAATATGGCCTTAACAAGAAACTGAATCACAAAACATTGCATGTACCTACTCTTTGAACGAGACACATTATTCGTGAAGCCTTTTTATCACAATTCTCTTATTTAAAACCTCTTGAGGAATTGAGTTCTATAATGATTTTCTTGAATTGGGTTATAACCCTAGGTTAATACTTCCCACTTGCTTTCCTAAATCCTCAACAAAAGACTGTACCTGATGAATTTCTTATATAACCTTCAAATTCAAATGGATAACACCTGCTCACTTGTACTTGTGCATGCACTATCATAATGTTTATCTATAGGGTATCGAATCTAATGTAAGGCAACCTTATGCCGATATCTTTCTTGAGCCACTCTCTTTCTCCTATGCAGGTGACTCATATGGTTTGAACAGTCACTTTACTCCCTTTGTGAGCATTATCATAAACCCTTTTCACTGTCTAGTAACATAAGAGCATATCTAAACACCTATCATATGTGTACATGTGAATTGAAATGGTCACTTGTCCGCATCAAGTTTCTCGGAAATTTGGGATTTACACAAGTTCGTCATAGGAAGATCTTATATCTGCCCATCTTAGTATAACTTTCAATCCACCTAGATCATACCTCATGAAGTAACTCACTTTGTTCCTAGTATTGTAGTTGCTCATGACGTGGCCTGATACTGCAGTTTGAGAGTTATTATAGCAGAAACATGTCGAGCTCATAACAAATGTTCATTTTCTCTTTACACCTCTACAATATGTATTAACTGTTTTCCTTAGTTAGTGAATTCATTGTGCTAGTTTCCTGACATTTGTTGGATAACCATGAGAGATCGCGTCCTTCTATGTATCACTGTAACACTCCCTGTCTCATAGGATTCTTAAGGGGATCTCCATTAAGTTGAATGCACCTTTGGGGTTATCATAGCATCATTTTTGCTTAACATGTTTTCCCATCCTCCGGTAGCATATGAGTACTTTCAAGTCATAAACAATCCATGGAGAACTCATTATGAACATTCGCAAAACCCTCCATGATTACTTCATTGTATCTTCATGGGTTGCGTCACCTCTAAACACTCGGCTTCTAGAATCCTTTACTATGCCATTGTCATGTGCGGAGTGTTTACTATCCTTAATATTATGCATGCCTTAATCCCAATATTAAGATGTCCTAGATACATGGTTTCACCCATGAAAGGTTGAAATTAAATGTTTCATATTGTTAGGCCCTTATCATGAACATATTTAGTTTCAGGGTTAAGCCAACCGTATCTCTAGTCCTCTGGTATAGGATCAACTATTGGGAGAGTGGTAAGCTACCAGAATAATAATAATCTCACAAGTGATCAACCTCTTTTTCAACCTCGTGGGCTTGTGGCATAGATTCCTTGTGTCAGTTACTTTTGAGGGCGTAATGCAACTTCATATATTTTTATATCTCTATCATATTCATGGTGTAACAATCTTCTTATTTTGAGCTAAACTGATTTTCCCTACACTCAAGGAGGCGACTGGTGTCACGTACTTGGCTATTTCTCTTCAAGGCTTACAATTGCAGAACAAGGCACATGTGGAGTGAAACAATTGTTACTATCACTTTCATAACTCATCATCTTCCCAGAATAATTGATGCTAATGTTTTATCCTCCCGATCATGCCTTTCATATATCACATGTCTAAAATGTCTCACTTGTTATACAACTTAGGATCATGTACATGGTTCCCACATTATTAATGTGTACTAGTAACTCTATGCCTCGTTTGTTGAATCTATGATGTCATCGCAATGATTAACCATGTCAGCACTATTGGTGGTCACCCGCATGTCTCTTAGAATATAACCTCCTGAAATGCCCTGCTTAGCACCTTGGTGGATTAATGAACAATTCTAGCTCAAACTCGAACCTCGTTGTTCCTATTTGTAGTACATCTCTAGAGAGTTGTAGTTTCTCACATTATAAAAAATAAGCATCACTCCATAATCGAAGATATTGGGTATGAACTCTATGGTCATATTAATTCAGTCACACCATAGTATAAGAAGGAGATGGGGGTTGAAGGTCGCCAAGGGTCCACTTCGGGTGTTCATCATTGAAATTTAGAGTTGAAGAAAGTGAACGGGTTATTCTCCATATTATCTCCATCAAGATATTATGTGAATTGTTAATAAAGGTAAAGTAGGAGTGGTACACATTGGGACTTATAGAATCTTGAGGCACATAGGCCGAGCTAAGCGTAGGATGTCCCCCATCGTTGTTCTCCATGCACCCGATTCTTCATGTGTCTACGTCAAAGAAGGTAGTTGGGAGTCCTTTGACTATCGTTCTTGTCGAAGCTATTGAAGGTAAAGTTAATGGGTAATTGGCTTATGAGAGGTACCCTATTGTCATCCTTGTTAGATAAGCCCGGAAGTTGAGATTGCCTCCGTCAAGTGCTATGGCTAAGTCTGTGAGTCGAGGAGGTTGCCTTGATGGCCGAGAGTGTAGTGGAAATAAAATATTCTCACTTGTTTGTATATCCAAATGACTGTGGTTCAAAAGGTACTTTCTGGGTGTTACGATTTAAAAAATATGCAGTTCATGTCCAAATACCACTTCTGTTAATGTAATGCCCTTAATGTTGAGATCGGTGTTATTAACATATATTGTGATACTTTGTTTATATATGGATGTGTTGTTAGGGTGGTTTTAGTGTTACTTTGGAAGGTGGTTAGGTCCAATTACAGAGGAGACTCTGCCAAAATTTTTGGAAAATTTGGGAGTTAGTCAAATTTGGAGGATTGCGATGTGTGAAGGAAGAGATGAATTATGTTGGGTGATTTGGGTATACTCTACTCCTCATTCGAGGATGAATGATCCTAAGCGGGGGAGGACGTAAGGCCCCATAAACTTTTCCAAGGAATTTGAGGTTTTGTGGTGCCGAGCTAGGCTTATGTGTTTGAGGATTGTAGAAAGTCGCAGTACATACTTTTTTGGATTGAAGAATGCACCGAGGAGTTGATGGAATGTTTTTGCGGAAGAAGGCGATTCTGTGGTCAGTTTTGCGACCGCAGAACCATTTTGCTTGCCGCATAATCATCGCAGAGTTGAGCAGAGAATTTGTTGAATTTTGAAGGTTGTTCTGCGGTCCATTATGCGATCGCATAGTTGTTTCACGTTCCTCACATCCGTTGCACATCTGGCATGAAATATTTTGGAGAGTGATTTTGTGGTCCACTCTGCAGCCACATAAGTGGTCTGCGGACCGCAAAGCTATCGCAGATCGGCCCATTTCTGGGCATCATTTTCGCGGTCCATTTTGCAGGCTGCATATCTGTTCTGTGGTCTATTCTTCGATCGCAGACCTGAGTTCAGAGGGTCCATTTTCCTATTTTTATAACCCGGCCCCATTTTGATAAATATCCTTAGGAGCTCATTTTGAAACGAATCTCTGATGATTTTAGAGAGAGGTAAGAGTATTTTAGAGAGAGAAGGAGGAACTATAGCATTCCAATCACATATTCTTGCACCAATCTTCAAGAATCAAGGAAGTCATTCACTAGATTATCATCTATCCGGGTAAGTCCTACTCCTAAGCTTTCATGCAAGAGGTTATGAGTTCAAGTATATTGTGGGGTTGGAAATAGGACATGCATGTGACAATAAGTTGTAGTATGTGGGGTTAATAAACCATTTTGGTTAAGTTTCTTGTTGGAATTGGTTGATGGAGGAAGGGGTTACCATTGTGGAACTTTGTAGTCTATTTCGCATAGTAGGTGTTTGACAAAATTACTAAGAGAGTTACACCATGGGAATCCTTCTAATTATTATCCAATTTCTTGCTATTTTCCTATAGATTGTTATTGCTAGGATGTTGGGACATTGTAGTGACTTAAGAAAAGCTCAAGAAAGGTATGATGGCTAAACTTCTCTCTTGAAATTGAATTCCATGATATTCTCGTAAGTTTCAAGGATGGTTGACCCAAGTTGCTAATTCCCATGTTCTTAGTTATTCCTTATATATTTGACTATTCTGAATAAGCTTATGTTGAAAGATATATACTAAACAAGGTGCACCAAATTCTCCTATCATTTTGTGTTCTCCATCGGGAATGTATCCTAGTGTTTTGAATATGTCGAGTTAGTATGATTTCAAATCATGTGTAAATTGCAAGTTGTTATGCCCATTTGTGAAAGAAAACTCCATACGCCTAAGGCCCCTATTGTTCATATTTATGCTTAAGGCCTTGATCCCAAATTCTCTTTTTGATGATGATCCATAAATATGCTTAAAAGTGAAAGAACTAAGAGTGAGATATAAAACGTGGACTTGGTTGTTGTAACTAGTGCATTTGGTTTGAAGTCGTGTGTAAATTGTAAATAACCATGCTCTCCTTTATAAATATTTTCACTGTGATTTGAGCTCTTACGTACTCAAGAGTTGAAATTGTGTATTGCCTTTTGTGAAGAAGTATTTAAAAAATATGATGTTTCACTCGTTTATGATTTTTAACTCGTAATGTGATTACAAGTCATTGTGCTTCATGTTTTGGAAAAGGGTCTAATGTGTTTAAAGACTCCACTACTGATGAACTTAAAATTATGATTTCTGAAATATTCTATGTGTTGATGTTTGTGATGATGATCATGGAAAGTCAAAGAATGAAAAATGTGGAATACGAAATACGGCCAACGTGCCATGAATGATGAATCATAAGTATGGCCAAGAGAGCCAATGAAATAATGGTATTGTGAATGGTTGAAAGTACTAATGAAGCTATTTATTGTGTGAACGGTTATGAGGTGAATATAAAATATATTTGTACTTTTGTTTCCCTTTTGTGCAAAACAAAAATATTTTTGGGAGTATTGTTAGTCGTTGAGGAAGGGTAGGTTGGAATAACCTAACCCCGAAACTACACGTGTCGGTGTAGGAGTGAATTGTGATTGTACCGCTTTATTGGGATGGAATTGATCTGATGAAAATATTCTCCTTTATTAGGATGAGATGATTTCTAGAAAATGGTGATGTGGATCCATACGACATTGTGGTGAGACGGCCAAGCCGGTCGGGTCGTGATCGGACGCCATGCCGGACACATGGTGGTGATTGCGTTTAAGATTATAATTGAAACAATGATTGATATATAGATAATGATTGTGATTATGGTTGATGTCTTTGGGTGAGACGGCCTAGCTGATCGGGCAGTGATCGGACTCCCTGCTAAAATCACGGTGGTATATCACAGCTAATGATCTCCCAACGTCTCTTTTGTCGGGGGTGCTGCATCTCCATAGTTTTCCCCTTCTTATATTGGCATTCTATTTCGAAAGGGGGCATTTACCTATACATGCTAGTACTATTCCACATGTACTAACATCTCTTTTGTCGGGGGTGCTGCATCTGCAATGGATGCAAGTTGTTCATCAGTGAGCGGTCTTGATCCTAGATAGCAGTTACTCCTTATTCAACAGGTTTTGGTGAGCCGTACTATATTCCGTGCTTTATGTCATTTAACGTTGTATATTGTGCTTTGAGGTATAGCTGGGGACTTGTCGCCGGCACTTCGATTCTTCACTTCTGTTTTACTTAGAGGCTTCGTAGATAGGTTGTGGGTAGTGTTTGATATTGGGAATGGAACTCAAAGTGTTGGTATTTGGCAAACCGGTTTCGCATCAAATCTATAAACTTGTAATATTTTGGAAATCGTAAATGAATATCCTTTGAGTAATGGAAAAAGAATGTGGAACACTTGACTCTTCTCATGTTTATCACTTGTATTGATTGTTATATTGTTAATGGGAAAGGTTGGGTAGAAGGCATCTAGTAGGCTTGCTCGGCTAGGTTTTCTCGTTTGAGCGCCGGTCGCGCTCCCCGAGGTCGGGGCATGACAATTTTGACTGTTGATTATTGGTTAAGGGTGTTGTTTATCTTATGGATGATGAAGAATGATATTGATTATAACAATTTAAGATTTTAGAATTTATCTAGGAGCAAGAGAATGGGATGTTGGGTGAGAAACACCATTAATTAGGCATACGAGGCTTTACGCCCATAAGGTGTTTGATAAAATTCCTAGGTTACCAACACATGAGCCTTAGTGCTAATATTAGTTCTCTTGACATATATCGCCATAGATTATCGTGGAAAGAGGCGACGAATTTTGTGATATGCTTAAAAGGGACAGTGTAATGTATGGCCAACTCTCTATGTTTTGGAATGCTTATGATTCTCCCACCGTCTCATTCTTATGACTATTACGAAATTCCTCTGAAAGTAATTATGCCTTAGTTCCATGAATAGTTGTAGAACTTCTATTATCTAGCAGACATGGGTTCATAATTCGTTCTATATCCGATAAGTCTCAGTTATGAAAAATCATTTTATTGTGAATACAATTCCCTGTCTAGTCCTATTTAGCATTCCAGTATCATGTAACCCAGTATGATTCAATATTTTAGTATCATGTATTGCAACATGATTCTCAGTTCCTAATTTTAGATCATGACGTTGAACATCTGTTTTTGGGCCTGAGGCCGTAGTTTATGTTTTATGCATTTTTGGGCCTGAGGCCGTAGTTATGTATACGCATACTTGGACCTGAGGTCGTAGCTTGTGCATACATATATTGGGCCCGAGGCCGTACACACACACACATATAGATATATATATATATATATATATATATATATATATATATATATATATATATATATATATATATATATATATATCCTACCTGAGGCCGTAGTTTATTTATTCAGATAAACAAGTGACTCACAATTCAGAAGAGGGAGTATTCATATCTTTACTTATTTATAGTTCTTTCTTTTAGTTGTTTTACATACTAGTGCAATATAAATGTACTGACGTCCCTTTTTCCTAAGGCCTGCATCTCGCATTCCAGGTAACGATTTATAGGTTGACGATTCAGCTTGCTAGGACATCTCGTATCAGCTATTGGTGAGCCCCAGTCTTTCGGGGCATTATCCCAATTTTTCATTCTTTATAGTATTTCAGTTAGTAAGGTATGCCAGTGACCTTGTCTCGTTAAATAGTTAGCATTTCAGTATTCTTTAGAGGCTTTGTAGACTATAGTCCAGTCAGTCAGATGTAAGAAGGCTTTTATGTATTAGCCTTGGTGGCTACTCGTTTATACTTGTAGACTTTTCAGTACTTTCCGCATTTATGATAATTGAGTTAGACTCTTTAGTAAATCAGTATGTTTCATATTTATATTCATCTTACAATTATACCACATGTTGATCCATCATGCAGTTGGTTCGCTCAATCACATGCAATCAGGCACCGAATGTCGTGCTACGCTCGGGCCCTGGTTCGAGGCGTGACAAAGCTTGGTAATAGAGTCTAGGTTCAAGAGTCCTAGTGAATCTATGAAGCTGTGTCCAGTGGGGACACCTTTATGTGTGTGAGAGCGCCACACGTGTAAACATTTGACCACCAAGACATCTAGAAATGTTTCATTTCTTTCATACTCTAGACCGTGTAGTTAGAGCTATGCTTTCTGGAATCCTTCTAACTTGTGCGAATTACGTATTTTAGAAAAAAGTCTGCAAAAATGAAAGTACACCAAGAGGGCCTCAACTACTAACTAGGGGCTACGGCTAATGCTGCTCAGGAGGAGGACACTCCAGCTCAGGGAGTTGCATCAGGCTCAGTGCCTAGTTCATAAGACATAGATGTCAGGGGAGCTATCCAGTTGCTCACCCAGATTATTTGTACTGAGGCTCAAAGGCAGGGAACAAGTGTTGTTGATGAGACAGGTAGTTCCATGTCCAAGGAATTCCTCAACATGAAACCTCCAATATTCACAGTGTCTAAAAAGGATGAGGATCCGCAAAACTTCATTAATGATGTTAAGAATATATTTCGAGTGATGCATGCTACAGACACTAAGGCAGTAGAGCTTGCTGCATACATGCTGAAGAATGTTGCTAACACTTGGTATGAAACATGGGAGGAGTTTCGAGGGAGGATGCGACTCCTGTGACTTGTAAGGAGTTTGCAGACGTATTTCTTGAGCATTTTCTACCCATTGAGGTCTTGGAAGATAAGGCTTTATAGTTAGAGAGACTCAAACAGAATGAGATGAGTGTGAACGAGTACTACCTCAAGTTTGTCGTTGTGGCCAAGTATGCTCCGGAAATGGTTTGTGATATGAGGTCCAGAGTTAGGCGGTTTGTGTTGGGGCTTTCAGATGACTTGTTTGCTGATGCTAATATAGCTACTCAGAACAACGACATGACCATTACTAAGAGTTGCATTTGTTCAAGGGAACAAAGAGAGGATGAAGGAAGAAGAGCGGCTACATAGAGAGAAGGACATGGAATTCAGTAAGAGAGCTAAGTCTGCAGGAAATTTCTGCCATGGTTAATCTCAAGGAGGTGGTAATCGCCACTTCTTCAGGAAACCAATATCAGGACCTACTGCCTCTTTAGCTTGTACATCAGTTAAAAGGTCCAAGTATAACAAGAAAAACCAGAATTTCTGAGCAGTAGACTCACAGTCACAAGCTAGTATGGGCTACAGAGTCCCTGGTTACCCTATTTGCACTGTGGTAAGAGGCACCCAGTGGTGTATCGTTCGGGCACAAATGGTTGCTGTGGGGGTAGTCAGCAGGGCCACTTCTTGAGGGAATGTCTATCACTAAGGTAGAATAATGGAGGCTATGTAGCGCAGTCCACTAATTCAATAGCCCCTCATAACTCTCAGGCCCAACAAGGGCGTGGTGAAGCAAAGTCCGGTAATACGGGCGGTGGTTGGAATAGCTTTTATGCACTGGCAGGCTGTTAGGATACAGAGTCTTGTGCAGATGTTGTCATAGGTATGCTAACGGTTTTCACCTTTGATGTTTATGCTCTTATGGATCCGGGATCCACCTTATCTTATGTAACCCCATATTTCTATGAAATTTGTTATATAACCGGAAAAGTTGTGTGAACCCTTTGAAGTGTCCACTCTAGTTGGAGAATCAGTTATAGCTAGACGTATCTATAGGGGATGTCCAGTCAAAATATATCATTGCCTTACTATAGCAGACTTAGTAGAATTGGAGATGGTAGACTTCGATGTAATCATGGGCATGGATTGGTTAGAGTCTTGTTATGCCACAGTGGGTTATAAAACCAAAATGGAAGGGTGATGTGATAGCACCTAGGGGTAGGTTTATTTCCTATCATAAACCCAGATATATAATCTCTAAAGGGTATATCTTTTACCTGGTTCGAGTTAGGGATGCAGATGCTCAGATTCCCACACTCTAGTCAGTACCAATTGTAAATGAGTTCCTAGAAGTGCTTCCCGAAGATCTTCCTGAAGTCCCTCATGATAGAGAGATTGACTTTGGAATTGATCTACTCCCCGACACTAAGCCGATATCTATTCCGCCTTATAGGATGGCTCTAGTAGAGTTGAAAGAGCTAAAATTCCATTTGAAAGAGCTAAAATTCCATTTGAAAGATCTTCTAGATAAGGGATTTATAGGGCCAAGTGTCTCACCTTGGGGCGGACCGGTCTTGTTCTTCAGAAAGAAGGATGGGTCTTTGCACATGTGCATTGACTATCGTCAGTTGAATAAAGTCACCATCAAGAACAAGTACCCTCTTCCTAGAATAGATGATTTATTCGATCAACTTTGGGGTGCCCAATGTTATTCCAAGATTGACCTTATATCAAGGTACAATTAGTTGAGGGTTAAGATAGTTGATGTTCAAAAAACAGCCTTTAGGACTCGCTATGCACATTTCACATTTTTGGTAATGTCATTTGGTTTAACGAATGCACCAACAACTTTCATTGACCTTATGAATAAGGCCTTCAAACCTTATCTTGATTTTTTTCGTTATTGTGTTTATTGACGACATCTTGATTTATTCCCGTAGCTAGAATGACCATGTAGAACATCTTAGAATCTTGTTGCAGACACTGTAGGATCACAAGCTATATGCAAAATTTCATAAGTGTAAATTCTGGTTGAAATAAGTAGCGTTTTTGGGCCATGTCATCTCAGGCGAAGGCTTGAAGGTGGATTTTCAGATAATAAAGGTAGTGAGGAACTGGCATAGACCTACCTCATTATCCAATATAAGAAGTTCCTTGGGTTTAGCAGGCTATTACATGCATTTCATAGAGGGATTTTGCTTTATCTCGTCCCCTTTGACTAGGCTGACTCAAAAGAAAGTCAAGTTTCAGTGGTCAGACGCTTGCGAGAAGAGTTTTGAGGAGTGAAGAAGCAGTTGACTTCAGCTCCAGTCTTGACACTACTGGAAGGAACCGAAGGGTTCGTTATTTATTGTGATGCTTTAGGGGTTGGTCTTGGGTGCGTATTATTGCAGCACGGTAAAGTCATAGCCTACGTATCGAGATTGCTCAAGGCTCACGAGAAGAATTATTCGACTCGTGATCTTGAGTTAGCAGTTGTGGTATTTGCGCTAAAGATCTGGCACCATTATTTGTATGGAGTGCATGTTGATAGTTTCATAGATCACAAGGGTCTCCAGTACATCTTCAAGCAAAGAGAATTGGATCTTCGTCAGAGAAGGTGGCTCAAATTGCACAAGGATTACGATGTTTATATCCTCTATCATCCGGGGAAAGCAAATCCTGTAGCCGATGCTCTTTATCGGCATTCTATGGGAAGCTTAGCTCATGTTGAAGCAAACTAGAGAACGATGACAAAGGAAGTCCACTTCTTAGCAAGTCTAGGAGTTTGACTTCTGGTCTTCGAAGATGGTGGCGTTGTTTTTCAGAAAAGGGTTGAATCCTCCTTATTAGCCGAAGTGAAGGAAAAACAGTTCAGTGATCCCTACTTATTGTAGCAGACGGAAGGGATTCACAAACACAAGACTACGACTTTTGAACAAGGGGGAGATGATGGTACTTTGAGGTATAGAGGCAGACTATGCGTTCCAGACGTAGATGGGCTTAGAGAGCAGATTATGTCAGAAGACCGAAATTCCAGGTATTCTATTCACCCATGTCACGAGCCAAAATTCATAAAGGTCGTGATGGCGCCGGACACCACTGTCAGGAAAGCCAACAATAATTACTTAATTGGGTTCTCATTTTATTATTTTGAAATCATATTTTTTTTTTAATTTAAATAGTAAAGAATGGGGATTTACAGAGTAAATAATAATACTTTTAACAAATTCAATATAGAACAATCCATAATCATCTCAAAATCCGGTGTCACAAGTGCATGAGCATTAACTAGGAATATAAAATAAAATACAGCAGTTGTCCGGAGAACAAATTGGATAGGAAAAAAAAATGTAAATACACGCCTCTTCTCTCACATGGCCTCTAGCCATATATGTGCCTGCACAAAAAAATATGCAGCAAGTGTAGTATGAGTACGTAAGCAACGTGTACCCAGTAAGTATCTAGCCTAACCCCAGAGAAGTAGTGATGAGGAGTCGACATCGACACTCACTAGTGGTCCAACAACATAAGGTACAGTAAAGAGGTAGCAAATATGAGGCAGAGTAAGTAAGTGAAATAAACAAATATAGATCACGTGGTACAAATCCCCTCTCTTTATGAGGAACTCAAGATCTTCATTAGAAATTCCCTCCTTAACCGGAGCATATATATAGGTATAGTGAAACTCATCAAGTGGCTGCCATAATTCAAATCTGGAATTTACAAATACACTAGCTTATTGCCAAGTTTTACGCATGATTTCATGGGAATGTGATATAGGAAATGCCGAAGCGTACTGCTCGATCCAACATAATAATAAAACTGTGCACTGCCAAGGGTCGAACGGCCCGAACCATATGATAAATCAATTAACTTGCCGAGGCGAACGACCCGCTCCCATGAGAGTGTGGTACATAAATCCTACCGAGGCGAACGGCCCGATCCCATAAGAAGTGAAATACAAATTGCTGCCGAGGCGAACGGCCCGATCCCATAAGAGTGAAATACAATTTCCTGCCGAGGCGAATGACCCGATCCCATAAGTGCGAACTACAATTTCCTGCCGAGGCGAACGACCCGATCCCATAAAGAGTGAAATACAATTTCCTACCGAGGCAAATGACCCGATCCCATAAGAGTAAGAAGCTTTGATGGGTCCTTGACCCCACTCATGAATAAACGTGTGAGTTGTAATTTCTTTAACAAAAATCTTTCAATGAAGTGTGTGTGTGTGTGTGTGTGTGTGTGTATATATATATATATATATATATATATCACGGAAACATGTCGTAGGAGGAGTAAAGTTATTCGGTGACTAATCGTGAACTCGTGAAGTCTCTACAATAACAAGTCTAGTCTCAAGTAGTAATGTAAAACAGAAGAATTTAATAGGCGAGAGACTGCTAAAATAATACAGCTATAGCATGATGTGAACCTAAGCCTACTCGGACAATAGCATGATGTGAACCTAACCTAAGCCTACAGGCTCTCGTCACCTCGCGCGTACGTAGCCCCCACAACAAGTATAGCACATCCATATACAATAACTAGGAGTAATTTCCCCCTCACAGAGTTAGACAAGAGACATACCTCGCTCCAAAATTCCATAACCGGCTCCAAAGCCTCTCTGACACCTCAAACCGATGCCCGCCGATCCAAAACTAGTCAATTAAGATGCAGCCCAATCAAAATATACTCTAATATTCATAATTAATAAATTTATATCAACTTCCAATTCCCTTAAAAAATTGATAAAGCAACCCTCGGGCCCACGTGCCCGATACCAAAACTTTTTGAAAACAAACACTACCCATAGCACTACGAACTCCAATATATAATTTATTCTCAATTTCATGCCCAAATTCGTGATCAAAATCCAATAATACCAATTTCTAGGTTTTTCTTCAAAATCCCAAATTTCTACAATTTTTTATGCTTGAATCCATGTAAAAACCATGTATTTAACTCACAATGTGAAGCAATCACTTACCCCATTATAGTTGATGAAGATGGCACTCCAAAAGTGCACCAAAATCGGCTCCCATAGACGAAATGAAGTGAAAATGAGCCAAAACCCCGTTTTGTAAAACCTCACTGCCCAGTGATCCTCGCACCTGCGGTGCAATAGCCGCTTCTGCGGCTCCGCACCTGCGGAAGCAGTTCAAGCTCAGCCCAACATTTCCCGCATCTGCGGCGTGGCAGCGCTTCTGCGGCCTGGCAGCGCTTCTGCGCCTTTTCGTGCGCAGGTGCAGTCTTGGTTCTGCGGAACTCGACAGCATCTGCGGTCCCAGACTTCCCCAGCCAGAACCGCTTCTGCGACCCTCTTGGTCGCTTCTGCGGCCCTGCACCTACGTCCAAAACCTCGCAGGTGCGGTTACACCAGATACCTGCTGCCTTAGCATTTTCCTTAGTCCAAAAATCGATCTGTTAAGCATCCGAAACCCACCCGAGGCCCCCATGACCCCATCCAATCACACCAATCAGTCCAATAACATAACACGGACTTGCTCGAAGCCTCAAATCATATCAAACATCATCGGAATCGTGAATCGCACCCCAATTCAAGCTTAATGAGCTTTGAAACTTCAAATTTTTACAATCGATGCCGAAACCTATAAAATCACGTCCGATTGACCTCAAATTTTGCACACAATTCACTTTCGACATTACGGACCTACTCCAACTTCCAGAATCAGAATCCAACCCTGATATCAAAAGGTCCACTCCCGGTCAAACTTCGCAAAAACCTTCAAATATCTAACTTTCTCCAAATGACCCCAAACTAACCTACGGACCTGCATATTCATATCCGGACGCGCTCCCAATACCAGAATCACCATACTGAGCTATTTCCAGACTCGGAATCCCAAACGGACATCAATAACATTGAAATGCACTTCAACCCAAATTTAGGAAATTCTTCCAAAAATGCCAACTTCCATAATAGGCGCTGAAACGCTCCCGGGCATATGCCTAAGTCCAAAATCATTATACGAACCTGTTGGAACCTTCAAATTCTGATTCCAAGGTCGTCTACTCAAAAATCACACTTTAGTCAATTCCTCGAACTTAAGGCTTCCGAAATTAGAATTTTCTTTTCAAATCAACTTCGAACTTCCCGAAATTAAATTCCGACCATGCGTACAATTCATAATACCTTAAGTGAAGCTACTCAGTATCTCAAACCACTGAATGACATTCTAGAGCTCAAAATGACCGGTCGGGTCGTTGCAACCCAGGTTCCACGAAGATGTATCATAATCTTAAGGAGATCTAATGGTGGAATGATACAAAAAAGAATGTAGCAGATTTTGTGGCTATGTTTCCAAATTGTCAGTAGGTGAAAGCCGAACACTAGAGGCCTGGTGGTTAGGATTAGAGAATAGAAATTCCCGTTTGGAAATGGGAGATAATAAACATGGACTTCATAATAGGTTTACCTCGCCCATTTCAGAAGCATGATTCAATTTGGGTACCTACTAACGGCCCAAGTCCGTGGGACGCAGATAGGGCATTCTCTTGGAAGTCATTAGCAATACTAAGGTGTTTTGGTATTATGGTGTTTATAGTGGGAGGCTTAAAATCGGCATCAAGGTCCTTATTTCTCTTAGGGCCTCTACCGAATAAAATGCCAGAGTTTCTGGAGGATGCAGTAGACGAAGCCATGGTAGTAAAAATATAGTAAAACTTTTTGCTAGGGCGTTGAAGGAGATGAAAAAGATTCTAAGCAAATGCATTGTAAGTGCAGAGAAGAAGAAAGGTTTATAAAAACTAATTTTGAAAGTAAAGAAGTAAAGTAATAAGTAGAAGTGAAGATATATACGACAAAAATCATGACCATGATTACCTAAAAAATCGGTGAAAATATTACTCAATCGTGGGGCAACACATGTTCAGGGTATTAAATGCGAGAAGGCGTGCATCCTTTCAAGTGTCATAGACTTTTCAAGAGATTTCTCACCAAGAAAGGAATCTTCACCAACTTCTCGGTGAAATAAAGATATGTCAATGGAAAGAAGGGGGGCTATCTGTACATGGTAAAATTAGTTCATAATAAATGATCGAATGATAGCATGACACGTGGAACCAAAGACAGGTAAAAGACGAATCAGGTAACAGCCAGTACCAGGAACAACAACTGCATTGACATCAGATAAACCACGAAGGGAGCATGGTCAACGGGAACAGATCGAATATTTTCCATCGAATAACATTCAATGAAGAATATTCTCTAAGATTAAATGGGCAGACATTATAGAGAATATTTTCATTCATGGACCGCCGTTACATATTCATCAATGGATCTTTTATTATCATTTAAATGGGGCTTGATCCTAGGATCTTGTTTACCTAAGTAAAGCTATACATAGCAGGCTCAACCACCATTGGAAGACAGGAAATTTTTCGCAAAATGTATGTTGTATTTCATTTTCGCTCTCAATCAGCAATTTCCTTATCAGTAGCCTAAAATTCCACAGTGATCAACATATCTCAAAATTATCCCTATGAAAACGATGCCCAACATCTATATTCTTAGTTCTTTTGTGATGGACTGGTTCTGGTCATACTAGTTGCACTAGTGTTATCACAAATATGGGGATACAGCCTTTGAATACCATAGACAGTGGTCAGTGGTGCCTTTTAGGTATCTCAAGATCCTCTTGACAACAGTCAAGTGCGACACCTTGGGATTTGCTTGAAATCTAGCACAAAGTCCTACACTAAAATCAATGTCATGTCTGCTAGTAGTAAGATATAACAAGGAGCCAATCATTCCCCTATACAACTTCTAATCAATAGATGAACCAGGTTCATCCACATCCAATTTTGTGGCTGTTGCTATAGGAGTGTCAATTTCTTTAGAATCTTCTATTTTAAACTTTTTAAAGCAACTCTTTTGCATACTTCTGCTGATGGACCGTAGTTACATTTGAATTTTGTTTAATTTGTAAGCCTAAAAATAAATTAAGCTCACCCATCATACTAATTTCAAATTCACTCCCCATTAGTTTAGCAAATTCCTTACTTAACTTATCAGTAGTTACTCCAAAGATTATATCATAAATATATATCTGAACTACTAACAGATCTTTATCTTTTTCTTTCATGAACAAAGTATTGTTAATTTTACCTCTCTTGTATCCATGCGCAAGAAGAAATTTTGATAAACTTTCATACCATGCTATTGGAGCCTGCTTGAGCCCATAAAGTTCCTTCTCAAGCTTGCACACATGATCAAGACATTCCTTGCTTTCAAAGCCCAGAGGTTGCTTGACAAACACTTCTTCCTTTAGATAGCTATTGAGGAAGGCACTCTTGACATCCATCAGATGGAGAGTGAATTTCATATAAGCAGAAAAGGCTATGAGGAGTCTAATTGCTTCCAATCTTGCAACTGGAGCAAAGGTTTCATCATAGTCTATGCCCTCCTCTTGACTATATCCTTGAACCACCAATCTTGCCTTGTTTCTTGTAACGGTTCCATCTTCATCAAGTTTGTTTCTGAAGACCCATTTTGTGCCAATTACTGATTTGTTCTTGGGTCTTGGTACCATATGCCAAACATGACTTCTCTCAAATTGGTTGAGTTCATCTGGCATTGCATTCACCCAGTATGCATCCTGCAAAGCTTTAGCAACATTTTTAGGTTCAATAAGAGATAGAAAAGCATCAAAAGCACAAAGATTCTTCAACGAAGATCTGGTTTTGATTCCAGAGGTTAGATCAGTAATTATGTTCCCAATGGGATGAGAACTTTGATACTTGTAAGGTTTCACAACCAAATGGTTTACCCTGGATGTTCCTTCAATGTTTTGTTGCTGAGGAACAGGTTCCCTCAAGATTTGAGGATCACTTCCTTTTTGTTCAGTTCCCCTGTCAAGTTGCCCTGGGTGGAAGGACCTGTTCCATCACTTGTTCCTACTTCTGGTATAGCTTCAGTCTGGGTTGTGGTTTCATTTGAGTTTCTTACCAACCTAATTACTTCATCATCATGTTCCTGCCTCTCAGAAAGAATGTTAGTTTCATCAAAAATCACATGTACACTTTCTTCTATACACATAGTTCTTTTGTTATAAATTTTATAAGCTTTACTATGTGAAGAATATCCCAAGAATACTCCCTCATCACTTATGGGATCAAACTTACCTAGGGAGTCTTTACCATTATTTTGCACAAAGCACTTGCATCCAAATACGCTAAGATTGGATATGTTTGGTTTTATCCCTTTAAGTAACTCATAGGGAGTCTTCTCTACAAGAGGTTTAGTCATGCACCTATTTAGGACATAGCATGCAGTGTTTACAGCTTCTGCCCAGAAGCTTTGGGGCAATTTACTAGAAAGAAGCATAGTCCTAGCCATATCTTCAAGTGTCCTATTCATTCTTTCAACTACTCAATTTTGTTGTGGAGTCCTAGGAGCAGAGAAATTATGATCTATGCCATGCTCATAACAAAAATAAGTAAAATTAGCATTCCTAAATTCAGTATCATGATCAAACCTTATTGATACAAGCTGATTACCTAGTTATTTTTGAGTTTTTCTAACAAATGAAGTGAACATGTCAAATGCTTCATCTTTAGATGTTAAAAACAGTTTCTAAGTAAACATAGAGTAATCATTAATAAGTACCATAACGTATCTCTTACCATCTCTGCTCATTGTCCTCATTGGTCCATACAGATCCATATGGACCAGTTCCATCGACCTGGTAGTACTCACCATTTTCTTACTTTTGAAAGAAGATCTTACATGCTTCCCTCTTCCACAAGCGTCACAAACTATATCTTCCTTAGACTTAATGTTAGGCAGTCCTATCACCAAGTCCTTGGAGACTAGTTTGTTGAGTTGACTTAGACTAACATGTCCAAGTCTCTTATGCCAAAGGAGGGGATCACTATCCAACACACTTAAGCAAGTGGGTTCATTTTCTGAAAGTGTGGATAGATCTACAACATATATGTTGTTCACTCTTTTTTCCTGCAAAACTATCTTGTCAGTGGTAAGATTAATCACAAAGCATTTGGTAGATGTGAATGCTACCATGTTACCTCTATTATACAATTATGATACACTTATTAGACTATGCTTCAGTCCATCTATCAAGTCAGTCTTACCTACCTTTCCAACCCCAATGATCTCACCTTTTTCCCATTTCCAAAGGAGATATTACCTCCTTTAAGGTCCTTAAGTGAAAGGAACTGGTTCTTGCTTTCTGTCATATACTTTGAGCAGCCACTATCCATGTACTATATTTGACTGATCCCCTTCACTTGGACCTGGAAAAAGAAACCAGGGGTTAGTCTTAGGAACCCAAACTAGTTTGGTCCCTTTGTATAGTCAAAAGGATGAATCAAATTCCTTTTAGCCCAACTTGGCAGCCTATTTTTCCCTAGAACAAATTTTTTGTTCTTTTGATCTACCTTTTCTTTCGCAGTGCAATCACTCTTGTAGTGACCAGTATTTCCACAGTGTGTGAAAATCTTATTCTTAGGGAGTGTTAGGTACCTATTTTTAGGATCCCATTCAGTTTCAAAGTTCCCAAAGCTAAGTCCGTTTTTGTTTCTACTAGGGTGTTCTTGTAGCAATGAAAGTGCATTGGATGACCTGTTCCATTTACATGTTCTATCAAGCTCATGTTTTACCTTTGTTAAGTCCTCTTTCAAAACTCTTACATTTTCTTCCTTTTTGTATAGCTCATCTTTAAACTTCCTTAAGTCATCCTCGGTTGAGTTGTATATCACTTGCTATCTCTTTTCCTATCCCTAACTTTAACTTTATATTTTCATATCTAATTTCCAAGACAGTTGTATCAAGTTCATGAACCTGGTTCTTCAAAGCAGTATTTTCCTTTTCAGTTTTACAAACGTTTATTTCAAGGTTTTTGCATTCTCCTTTTAAAAAGTTACACTCTTTTGACAACTGTTCTTTTTCAGAACTTATATTCTTAGATTCATCAATTAAAGTTAGCAACAATTCTGATAGTCTCTCTTTAGAAAGGATTTTAATTTTATCCTTAAAGTCCAGAAAACTTATCTCAGATTCTTCATCAGGTTCATCTTCAGATTCTCGTATTGCTATAAGAGTTTGTTTAGCATTATCATTAGTTTCCTCATCTGAATTATCTTTCCAAGTAGCAACCACTGCTTTGGATGACCTTTTGTTGTAGTTCTTCTTGTCATGAACATGTTCCTTCTTTCTGTTCCTTCTTTTAGATTTCTCCTTCTTCCAGTCGACATCCCACGTAGGACAGTTCTTGATCATGTGGTTCTTTTTACCACATATGAAGCACCCATCAGTCATCTGCAAGTGATCTCTTCTCCTATCCTTCCCTAAAGAATAGTAGTGATCATTGAATAGTGGTGGCCTAGTGGTAGATTACTCTTTACAGTTTCCAGGTAGTGCACTCATCTTGATACTTTCCTAAGGTATTAGCCTCTTCAAGGATAACCCGCTCTGATACCAATTATCGAAGGACATGGTTCTTCTATGCGTTCCTTACACTATAGTTGCGGAATAAATAATGCAGAAAGTAAAGAACACAAGGATAGTAACGTGAAAAACACCTGGCTCAAAAGGTGAAAAAACCACGACCTACTACCCAATAGGATTTTCTCCAAACTCAATGACTGGTTAGATAATTTATGAATTTTGTGAATAATTAGATTAGATATTGCTTAGTCTCATGCTTTTATTTGTATACTCTTGTGCCATGTGCTAAAATGTCTCATTGATGTCTAATGATATTATCCTTATTTTCTTGGAAAAAATAATTCCTACACAAGAGAACTTTCAGTGAAGAACCTGGTTCATCGAGATTATAAGGTATGTATTCTACACTCGGTATAATTTGAAATAACTTCATATGGATCATGAACTAAAAATTCCAATGTGATTAGACTTCTAGACTTTAAAAAGGTGTTGTTATACACTCAAGCTTTCCCTCTTTAAATTGATCTGACCTTACCCTCTTATCTCAAATTTGTTTTGAAAGATTAAAATTTCCAAAACCTCAAAACTCTCTCTATTTCTCTCAAGTTTCTGTACTGATCAAATGGAAAACACTTATGAGAATCCCAAAAACTATGAAATGCCTTCCTCAACACCCAAAGAACCATCACCCACACTTTCAACCACCCAAACCCCCAAGAAAAATCATATCAAAATTATTGCATGCAACACTGTGGCAAGTAGAGAATAAGCTAAGAAATAGAGTGAGGTGCTACAAGCCAGTCAAGCAGAAGAACCCTAACAATCTGATGAGTCCTTTATGTCTATGACTGAGGGGGAATAACCAGTTTCATCTGAAACTGAACGGCTAACCTCTAGATTAAAAACTTTTGCTATTTCTTTTGAAATTGCTGAGAGTCTCGAAAATAGGTTTGTGTTGGTTGGTTCGATTACCGGTGTAGAAACTAGTAGGTCTGTAAAAATTAGTGGTAAAAAAAAGAGTGAGGGTGTTGAAGTAGATATGAGGGGAAAAAGAGATGAAAGAGTGGCTAGATCTCCTTCACCCACTCTTGTTGGTTTGACTGAAGAAGCTGGAGCAATGATTGTATTAAGTGATGAGATTAGTGATATTGAAGAGACTATGAATGAAAGTACGGGGATAGAATCACAGGAGATAGGTGATGGTTCTGGTGATAGAAGTGCAGCAGATGGGGTGGTTAGGTTAAGGAAACAATTTCATGAACCAGTTCCTTCTCTTGCTAAAATAGACAAGAGTCCTGATCTGTTGCAAAAGGTGTTAGATAGTTACAATCAAAAAGAAGAAGAACAAAGTTGGAAAGACTGCAGGAAATAGCATGGGTGGCACTAAGAGAAAGAGTGCTCCTTCTATCCCTGTAACAACTCCTCTCACAAGAGGAAGAACTACAAGGAGACGTAAGACGCAGAGTGAGGCCAATGTAAAAAAGGCCTTAGCTGAGAATGCCAAGAAGGTCGCTTATAAAAAGGGCTGGTAAGCCAAGTGGAGTAGTCCAGATTGAGGAGATGAACCTGGTTCTTGAAGATGAATATGAGGATGTGGAAATACCCACACCTAGTGCCAAAAAGAGAGACTTCTCAAAAGAATTCTCGAGAAACAGAGGCTGAGGCTGAGGCTGAGGCTGAGGGTTCAATTGTGTCTAAAAGAACTAGGTCTGCTAAAAGGAGAAAGAAGGCTCAAATAGTGGAAGAAAATGATTAAGGATATTGAGATTTAACGATTGAAGACTAGGTTGGCTGAAGTAGAGGCTGAGAGAGACTATCTCAAGTGTGAGCTTGCAAAGTAAAAAGAGAAGAATGATGGTATTCTTCAAGTTATGCTGAAACTGCTTCGAGCCAAGAACCAAGAACCAGGTCCTTCCCAGTCCTAAATCTTTCCTAGCCTAGTTGTAACCAGTAACCCAAGTGAGATTTCTTTGTCTTTTGTTCATGGTTCTATGTTTTTGTTTCTTCTTATGCTTTGTGGTTTGATCTTATCAATCAATGGAATTCACTGCTTTTGCTCTAGTTGTTTGTTGATATTTCTTAGATGGATAATATCCTTAGATTGATAAATAGAAAATTGAATCCATGATTGTATTTGAAGTAGCCCCAGTGGCCATGAGTGATATCTGCTAAAATCTGGTTACTTACCTTTATTATGCAACTTTTCGATGATGCCAAAATGGGGAATTAGATTGTGCTTTTACTTTGGACTGTGATGTTTATAACCTAATGAACCCGGTCCTTGATGATAAGGGACTTTAAAAAGGTAAAATGTTCTAACATTGTGTTGATGTTGAGCTGAGTTGAAGCAGGTTTCATGCTTATGAAAAGCACTGAGTTTGTCATTATCAAAAAGGAGGAATTTGTTGACCTGAGCAGTTTTGGTTTTGATGATTGACAAAGGAACACATGCATGAACCAGGTCCAGGGACAGTGTACACATGTGATGGGAAGAATCAAGCAAAAGGCATACACGTGAAAGGGATAAGTATAAGTGGTTATTTATGGTAATCCCTCACCGAAATAGTTGCATATTTGATAAGGAGAAGGACTCCTTACTTGAAGAGAACTCTATCCAAGATAAGGAAAGAGTTAGAAGTTGAAGATAACTAGAACTCTTCCACCAAGGAAGAGTAAAGCATTAGACTTCTGGTTAATCTTTATTTAATAACTATATATATATCAATTGTGTTCTCTTTTACAGGTGATGCATACATACTGAAATTAAGCACAAATTGATAGCAAAATAGCAAGGCATTTTGTGAGCAATTCCTGTGAGGTTTAAGAGTGCGATCCTGAAGCTACACGAACCAGATTGAAGAACTAGTTCCATAAAGAGTTTTATGTGTCTTTTTTTATTTCTAATACAAAGTGTAGTAGGCGTTTTGAGTTGTACCTTTCAGCTTTCTAAGAAGCAAATTGTACTAGGTACCTGAGTTGTATCTTTCAAGTTAGAGGCAACTTGAAGTTGTTGCAACAGCCTGTGGCGTGTTGCTATAATGGTTAGAGTTAATCCTTCGGTTTGCAAGAGGTTGTAAACTCTAGTTGTATTGTTCAAGTTAGAGTTAACTTGAAGTAGTCGCAACAACCTGTGGCTGGTTGCTACAAGGGTTAGAGGTAGTCCTTAGGTTTGCAAGAGTTTGTAAACTTTGTTGTTGGCTCAGAGTTGTAGTGAAGTGTTTGGAAAAAATCCTACTAGGTAGTAGGTCGTGTTTTTTTACTTTTTGAGCCGGGTGTTTTTCACGTAAAAATCCTTGTTTTCTTTACTTTCTGTATTATGTATTCCGCAAGTGTAGTGTAAGGAGCGCGTAGAAGAACCAGGTCCTTCGATAATCTAGTGCACGCGAAAATCAGGCACCACACAAATTACCCCCTCTTGTGTGGTATTGAAGTATAAAACATCACTAACCGCGAGAGAAAACATGAATCTTCGAAGCATGGTTCGAGGGTTGAGGAAGCAACAGGAAATACTCGGGGAAAAGATCGAGTTAAAGAGAATGAGCTATTGATGACAGCACTAGTGAATTTCGATAAGCATCAAAATAGGCCATCCAATGCTAATGAATTTGACATATTTTGGACAAGCCGTTTTTGTAACTACCCGACGTACAGTGTGAACTTTAATTGGGGGAGGCCACTTGTACCGAACTCATTTGTTTTGATGGATTGTAAAAGTGGGGATGGAATAGAAGCAATCGTATCGTTAGAGGAACAAGTAATTAATGACTGAATTTGAGAAGGATAGGGAGCTTCTTGACTTCTCCTTATCCAAATATATAAGACTTCAGTTCAAGCGGGGGTTGTTTTTTAGGAGTTTTGGTACAGTCTTTTCAATTCATGGTTGTATGAGTACCAATGGGTACAATGGAATAACTCAATATTATTTCCAATCCTGTTTTGAGTTTGATGTTTTTAGGAGTTTTATGGTTGGCCTAACCCTATCTTTTTCTACCTTGCCCATGTATTTGTTTCTTGAAATGAAAATAAAGCATGTATAGCACGCAGTACTACGGTTCAGATATATTAAGATTCGTCCAACACGATGAACAACCATCTCTTACAAATGACTTCATAATCCTGTTGAAAATTATAAGAAATGAAAACACTGAGAAGAACAGTTTATCAACAAACAGGAGATGATAGTTAAAAATAAAAGAAGAGATAAAACTTTGGGTAGGGAAAATTGATTCGAGGGACGCTCCGGAAAGATGCTGTCTGTGGAGTAGATCTCCGTGCTATCCAGGAAATAAAAAGTTCTACTTCCAAATAGAAGTTCTGAATACGTAACTCTTTAATCTATCAATTGCGTATGTAGTAATTTAGAGTAGATAGAAAGGGACACTCGAAGATTGTGAAAAGATGGTGAACCAGAAGGAGTAGATCTCAAGTGATTATTTTTCTGCAGATGGAATGAGTATATTTATATTTTACAGGGAGTGAAATATAACTTACCTTTAAATAAAGAGACGCATTCTATTGTAATGATTGGATATATCGTTGCATGCAGATGTGTCCTAAAGATTGGATGCATCTTTTAACAAAGAGTTGTATCATGTAGAAAAGACACATTAAATTCTGAACTCTAAAAATTGTAATTCGAACTTCACACTAATAGCCCTTAGTTTGAACTGCCATAGCGAGACTTTAGGCCATTGTCTTGAAGTTCGAAGTATAAATATGAGTTCAAAAAAGCCTAGCTACCGAAGCGAAGCATGCCTGATGCCTCCACTAAATTTGGAATATTGCTTCCTTCATGATTGCCTAGTTATAAATATAGAATATAAAAAGAAATCATTACAACATACGAGGTTTACCACCCAATTAGTACTGTAAGTAGAAAACAAGAAGATATCTCTCATGCATTGCTCTCTTCCTTCTCTACAGACGTAACTCACTTCACTACATGTCTCTCTCTTTTAGATGTCAACATTGTTAATTCGCTTTAGGTATATGTATTACTATGTGTTGTTGTAGGAAATACCATTACAATATCATGCAGCTGGTGCCACCTTTGAAGCATCATCATCATCGTCATCGTCATCGTCATCACCTTCACATCCTCTGTAGATACATATAGACGATCCCAACTTAGCTTCCGTAGCCAAAAACTTGGGGCAATCAGTTGATACCTTCTTCTTGCTGGCACTCATTAGAACAACCATATTGGTAGTGAAGAAGTGTTTTGAACTTACCCTAGCTTTGAGATATGAGCCTATACACGTCAAAGGCAACTCAGGTCGTTGCAAGATATGGTCGAATTCTCCTATTTATAGCTTGGAAAACGAATGGCATTTGCAAAACAATCTCTTCCATGTCCACCACTTGTTGAGGTATTTCTTGTATATGTGTGGTAGTCTCCGACTTGATTTTCGAATCGTAAAAGATTCGTAGTCTTTTGGAATTGGATCTCAACAAGTGGAGGAGAGGTGTCATGCGACACCACTTTGCTAAGATTTTTTTTTATATGTGCATAAACAACATTTTCTCAAAAAATAAATATATATGGATGTATGTAAATAATAGGTTGACGTCGCATTTGAATATTACAAAGTAAATATCAATTTGTAACAGTAACTAAAGACTCAAATTATCACAATCTCTAACTTAATTTCAATTATAACGCAAGCCAAATTGTGATAATAGACCATATTAATGCTTTTGTGCAAAATCCGACGTACGCCACTGACTGTAATACAAAATATAAAGATTATCCTGATCTGTAGGTCAGGATGAAAGTGAAAAGAGAAAAAGGTAGTGCTAGACAGAAGAGCTAATCAGCCATACATTCATTAGAAGGCCTTATGCATAAGCATGAGGAGATCTCATGGAAACTTGCTACTTTACACATACTACGCGTGGTCTTCTCATTACAGCACGCTCTTTTACCAAATTGTCTTGTGCACAACTTCAGATGATTTTCCAGCTTGGAAATAACAGTGCTAAAGGTTAAAAATCAAGAAGCGCAATAGAATTAAGAAAAAGAAGAACTAAAGAGGGGGCCTGAAATATTTGAATTAGATTGTTAATTCTTCGTTAGGTGATGGGATCCTTACGGAGTAATAGAATTACAATGTTAAGTTAATTTAAGATCATCAATTTATACAATTCTATAATTTAATTTACATAACATATTTTTCTACATGGAGTAAAAGGTCTGCTTTTCCAAGCGGGTTTAAGGTCTGCTTTTCCAAGCGGGTTTTTCCTAATTTCACAAGAAGACCCTCATTATTAAGTAAATATTTGTGTCTTCATTTAGGAAAAATGAGACTTTTCCTAAATCCTTGAAGCCTCCTATTTATATGTATGACGCGTTTCATACCCATAAATAAGAGTTTACTAACATGGCTTCATAGACCCCTATGACTCCATAAACATGAGGCTCTGATACCAAGTTTGTCACGACCCATTTTCTGAACAAGCCGTGACCGACACCCGATCACTAAACTTGAGCGAGCGAACCATGTGCGCTTATCAAATCTATTATAACTTCAAACTTTATATGCAACAAGGCAATACTTTAACTAAATACTTTTAATTAATTTGAATATCTAAAATAACCAACTCCAAAACTTTGTTCGTAGTAACAGTTGAAATACTGCTAAGTTATGATCAACAACATCTGAATCTTAACCCACCGACTGTGTCTATGAAGCCTTTACTGATAAACTGACGCACTGCTCAGGACATGAGATTGCCTGGCTAGTTCTTCAAGTAAACAAAGAAATAGCTAAATAAAGATGGCTCAAATGAATACTCCACGAACAAAAGAGGAGCTCACCAATAGCACTGGAAGAGAGGGAAGTCCTAACCTGTATCCTGCTCGCCTGCAAAACTGGTTCCTACGTTGTACCACAAACCAACGTAGGTCCCAAAAGAGAACGTCAGTACTATCCATTGTACTCAGTGAGTCTCAACGAGCCCCCACTAAAGCAGAGAACGAGACTTAATAAAATATACACTACAAGCAAAGATTCTAAATACATGAAAACATAAATCTTCTAAGAACAATTCTAAAATAATTTCATAACAGCAATTTATGAATATTCTAAAAGAAATTTCTTTTTTTTCTTTCTTATAAAAAAAATACCTCACTTTATGCTTCGAGAGTTCCAACTATCCTGACTTATTTCTGTCTTAGTCACCGTGTGATTAGCACGAGTTCGATCCCAACCTGATCGAATAATCCCAATCCACGAGGTGCCACTCGCTTCATGGTTCTCAGCGCTCATGTATCATACCTTAGCCTGACTAGGCAAATTCTCAGCAACGAGACCCTTGGCTTGTGTGCTCCCTACTTTGGCACAAGTAGTTTTAGGAAGTCAGTGCGTTGATCAGGACCCTCGGCCTGGATGATGATCCCTTCTCAGAATAGAGGATACTCCCAAAAATCTTATCTTTCTAAAACTTCTTCTTGTCACGTATCAAGTCAAAAGCTTGTTTGAAAGCGATCTCTCAGTATTTATAATAATATTCTTGAGTGTATGCATAACATAAGCATGAAATAAAATTACTCAAAGTATTTTTAAAAGTTCTATCTAAATCTTGAAACTTTAACATGTAAGATCATGTAATAAAACACAAAAATATGGAAAATAGACGATTATACTTCTCGAGTAAAATATATGTGCTTTAACTAGAATCACTATAAAATAAACTGGAATTAACTATGAACGTCGTCGCTAATCTGTCGCTATAACGCTCGTAGCTAGCGAAATTTTTTGATAATCCGTTGCTAATCCATCGCTAAATGAGATTAGCGACGAATTTTTCTGTTTAGCTATAGAATTTGTCCGTCGCTAAAACCTAATTTTTTAGTAGTGAATATAATTAGTCAACATGCATTCACTCGTTCCAATTAAGCATATGTTGACTCTTTAAAGTATTTTATCAAACATGGCATATTTTTGTGAGTAGAACCACTTTAGTAAAGGATTATATCCACTCACCTCAATTTCTTCTTTCAAGCAACAATGTAAGTTCCAATTCTTGTAATCAACTCAACGATCAAATACTACAATAATAAGTCATAATAAGTATCTAACTTTCACAAAGTATTAATGTTTTCTCAATTCTATGAACTTTAGGTTCAACTTCTAAATTTCTAAGTGTTGGGGTGAGGTCTTGTTCTAACAATTCTTTACTATCTCTAACAACTTTAACCCGTTATAGCAATCCAATAAAAGTGATGAATTTATCTTGTAATACCAAAAATCTAACTCGTACTTGATGGGTGTTCTTGAGGTTTTGTAAACTATCCTATGAATTCACCCCATTAGAGTGTTAGATTCTAGTGTATAATGATGTTATATCTTACAATTCCATAAAACAATTACCTCAGTCGTGGCCTAAAGAAGGTCCTGCGGAATAGCTCTCACAATGACGTACACGCTGCCTTGTTCTTTCTTGCTCTTTGAAAATCAATTTTTTGTTATTTTGAATTTCTTGCAATTCTTTCCCAGACCTTGACCTCTCGTTCTTTTCCTTTTTCTTTCAACAAGTGCTTCTATGGGCTTTAGGCCCAATTCTTAAGTGTCTTTCTCTTTTTTTTCTCTTTTTTTTTGTTTTGACTTAACAAGTATTTAATCATACTCACTCCTAAAAACTAATAATATCAACTTTATTAATATTTCCCCTATTTGTATATCCCATTTATATATAAATAGATAAGAAGTGAATCATAAGGGTTTAAATCCATAAAAGGAAGTATAACTTTTATGCACTCAAGACAAGATTAAAAAAAATAAATTCTATATTGAGCGTGTCTTGAAACTTTTATAGATTTGGAGAATGTTACACATTCACTGTTATTGATTGTGATTATATTGCTATGTGATTTTATTATTGTAGCTTGGCTTATTATTTCATGTTTTTGCTTAAAAGTCATTTAAAGATTTCTGGTAAAAGGAGTAAGTTTGATGTTGATACATTTAGGAACATACCCCAATCCTTATTTCTGAAGCGGACGGGTATGATCAGTTCCCCAATAATTATGGTAATTTTGAGTCCTCTAATGCTCCTACAAAAAGCTATCAATAAGAAAGCATTTGAATGACTCGCTCGCAGACGAAGAAAGTTGATAACCTTGTTAAGAATATTAAGACGAGGACTAAGAAATATAGTGGATGTGAGAAATCTAAAAAAAAAGATGAAACCTATTATGGTCGATGATGATGCGAGCCTTGGTGTAAATAGAAATAGAGAAAGATCGACGATAATGCTAAATGTAGTTCTAATGTTATATCCAAAGAATAAACGGATTCTGTTCGATACAAATTCAAGTAGAGAAAAGTTGAGTTAAAGGTTTTTCATGACAGTTCAGTGTTCACATGTTTCCATCAAACCCGTTTAAGGTCCAGAGTTAGCCTTAGTTACAGTCAGGATAATCATTCAAGGACGAATGATCCCAAGGGGGAGATAAAATAGAACTTCGTAAATTCAAATTAGGTGTGAATATGTTAAATGACTATGAATGTGACATTATAGGCATGTGATGTCCTATCGGGATGAGTATGGGAAGAAATAGTACTTTTGTAATTAAGATGAAAAATGAGGTGCATAAGATGCGATAAAATCGATTAAGTAAGTTTATAGAAGGTCTGTCTTCCAGCCTGATTTTGTGAACATATGTTTGGAATTTGAGAAAACTTAAAGCACGAAAGTTATAGCCCTTTGAAATATCCTTTCAATAATGTTCTGTAGATCCCAAATGGATCTATGTGCAAATTTTTATGCACATTTTACTGGACAAGGCAGAGCCTGTGCGCTCGGATGCGGGCCCAGTTGTCCCGTGCGTGACATTGCACTTGTGGCAGTGCCACTTCCCTTGCTTTGCATTCAGATGCACAACTGGACCTTCAACTGTGTGGGTGCGCACCTGGAGGGACGTATTAAAAGCCTTACCTCATCTAACACACCCCAAAATATGAAAACTTGCTCTAGAAAGGGAAGCTCACAAGAACCTAACTTCTGCCAATGTCCCCTCATCATCCAAGGTAAGTTCTAATGATGATTCTAAGCTAAATTATGTTCTCCGATACCTTATTAACTTGTGTAAATCCTTCAAATTATTAGATATTCGATTGATACATTATTGTTGAGAAAAAAACTCTAGAACTCGAATTCAAGAGAATTGAACGACAAAAAGGTAATATCTTCATCCTCTAATTGGTTATAGTATTGGATTAATGATTATAGACTCGAGTTCCTGAGATATGAGTTGATGGGTTTGACAGAAAAGCATGAACGATTATAGGTTTTGGTTTTGATTGTTGATTATTGGCAAAGGGTGTTGTTTATCTTATGGGTGATGAAGAATGATATTGATAATAACAATTTGAGGCGATGAGTCTTTACGCCCATAAAGTGTTTAATAAAATTCCCAAGTTACCAAAACATTAGCCTTGGTGCTAATATTTGTTCCTCTTGATATATATATTACAGTAGATTATCGTGGAAAGAGGCGATGAACATTGTGATACGCTTAAAAAGGCCATCGTCAAATTATGTGAGGCCAAATTTCTATATTTGGGAATGTTTATGATTCTCCCTACGTCTCATTCTTATACTATTACGAATTTTCTCAGAAAGTAATCATGGCTCAGTTCCATGAATATTTATAGAACCCCTATTCTCTAGATGCCATGGGTTCATCATTCATTCAATATCCTATGAGTCTCAGTTATGATAAATCCTTTTATTGTGAATACATGTCACAGCCTAGTCC
Organism: Nicotiana tabacum; assembly: GCF_000715075.1. Taxonomy (NCBI): domain Eukaryota; kingdom Viridiplantae; phylum Streptophyta; class Magnoliopsida; order Solanales; family Solanaceae; genus Nicotiana; species Nicotiana tabacum. Next base: position 34,391,335 of record NC_134092.1, on the reverse strand, counting down.
TATTCAGCATTCTAGTATCATGCAACCTAGTATGATTTAGTATTTTAGTATCATGTGTTGTAGTATTATTCTCACTTGCTGATTTTAAATCCCGAATGAGGCCACAATTTATTATTCAGATAAACAGGTGGTTCATTATTCAGAAGAGGGAGTATTCGTATCTTTACTTCCTTTTTCAATAGTTCAGTTCCATTTTCAGTATTTGCTGTTCTTTCTTTCAGTTGTTTTACATACCAGTGTAATTCAAATGTACTGACATCCCTTTTTCCCGAGGCCTGCATCTCGCGATGCATGTAACGATTTACAGCTTGACGATGCTACTTGAAAGGACATCTCGTATCAGCTATTGGTGAGCCCCAGTCTTTCGAGGCATTATCCCTCTTTTTCAGTCTTTATAGTATTTCAATTAGTAAGGTATGCCTGTCACATTGTCCCAATAAATAGTTAGCATTTCATAAATTCTTTAGAGGTTTCGTAGACTATAGTCCAGTCATTCGGATGTTAGCATACTTTATGTGTTAGCCTTGTTGGCTACTCATTTATACTTATAGACTTTTGAGTACTTTCTGCATTTATGATATTTCAGTCAGACTCTTTAGTAAATCAGCATGTTGCATGTTTATATTCAGCTTACAATTATACCACTTGTTGATCCAGCCATCCAGTTAGTTCGCTCGGTCATATTCAGTCAGACACCAAGTGACGTGTTATGACCAGGTGATGATTCGCGGCATGACAAAGCTTGGTATAAGATCCTAGGTTAAAGAGTCCTAGGGAGTCTATGAATCCGTGTCCAATGGGGTCACTTTTATGTATGTGTGTGTGCCACACATGTAAACAGTTGACCACCAAGACATCTAGGATTGTTTCATTTCGTTCATACTCTACATCATGTAGTTAGAGATTATGCTTTCTTGAATCCATTTAACTCATGCGAATTGTGTATTTCAGAAAAATGCATGCAAAAAGAACGTACTGCAAGAGGGCCTCAACTACTAGCCAAGGGGCTACGACTAATGACACTCCTACCCAGGAAGTTGCATCGGGCGCAGTGCCCAGTGCTTCAGACATGGATGTCAGGGGAGCTATCTAGTTGCTCACCTAGATTGTTGCTATTCAGGCTCAAAGGTAGGGAACAAGTGCTATTGATGATACGGGTAGTTCCAGGTCTAGGGAATTCCTCAACATCAAACCTCCAGTTTTCACAATGTCCAAAAAGGCTAAGGATCCGCAAAACTTCATTGATGATGTTCAGAAGATATTTCAAGAGATGCATGCTACAAACTCTGAGGCAGTAGAGCTTGCTGCGTACCAGCTGAAGGATGTTGCTAACACTTGGTATGAAACATTGGAAGAGACCCAAGGGGAGGATGCGACAGGTGTGACTAGGAAGGAGTTTACAAACGTATTTCTTGAGCATATCTACTCATTGAGGTCTTGAAAGCTAAGGCTTTAGTGTTTGAGAGACTCAAACAAAATGAGATGAGTATGAACGAGTACTACCTCAAGTTCGTCTCTCTGGCCAAGTATGCTTAGGAAATGGTACGTGATATGAGAGCCAGAGTTAGGCGGTTTGTGTTGGGGCATTCCGATGACTTGTTTACTGATGCTAATACAGCTCCTCAGAACAATGATATGACCATTAATAAGATGGTCTCCTTTGTTCAAGGGAAAAAAGACAGGCTGAAGGAAGAAGAGCGGCTAAAGAGAGAGAAGGACAAGGAATTCAGCAAGAGATCTACGACTGCAGGAAATTTCAGCCATGGGCGGATCTCAAGGATTTAGTAATCGCTTGTTCTTCAGGAAACCAAAATCAGGACTTGCTCCATCTTCAACTAGTGCACTAGTTCAGTGGTCCATGTTTAGCAAAAATAACAGGAATATCAGAGCTGCGGACTCACAGTCATATGCTAGTGTGGGCTACAGAGCCCCTGATTACCCTACTTGCAAGACGTGTGGTAAAAGGCACCTAGGGGTGTGTCGTTTAGGCATAAATGGTTGCTTTGGGTGCGATCAACAGAGCCACTTCTTGAGGGATTAACCATCAACAAGGCAGAATAATAAAGACAATGATTAAGATTGAGATAATGATTGTGATTGTGGTTGATGTCTTTGGGTCAGACGGCCTAGCCGATCGGGCTGTGATCAGACTTTATGCTAAAATCACGGTGGTATGTCGGTGCTAATGATCTACCAACCAAAAATATATATATTATATCCGTATTTTGAAAATTGTTAAGTTTTAAACTTGGCATTTGGATGCTGTTGATTGTTACTTGTTGTTTCTATAGTTTCCCCCTTTCTTTTATTTGCTATTTCGAAATAGGACATCTAGCTATACATACTAGTACTATTCCACATGTACTAACGTCCCTTTTGCCGGGGGCGCTGCATCTTCAACGGATGCATGTGGTTCATTATTTGAGCGGTCTTGAACCTCGATAGCAGTTACTCCATGTTCAGTAGGTTTTGGTGAGCCCTACTCTGTTCCAGGCTTTATGTCATTTGACGTTGTATATTGTGCTTTGAGGTATAGCCGGGGCCTTGTCGCCGGCACTTCCATTCTTCACTTCTATTATACTTAGAGCCTTCGTAGATAGGTTGTGGGTGGTGTCCTGTGTTGGGAATGGAACTAGAAGTGTTGGTATTTGGCAAATCTATTTTTCATCATATCTAGAAACTTGTAATATTTTGGAAATCGTAAATGAATATCATTTGAGTAATGGAAAAGAAATGTGGAACACTTGACCTTTTTCAGGTCTATCACTTGTACTGATTCTTATATTGTTAATGGGTAAGGTTGGGTCGAAGGCATCTAGCAGGCTTGCACGGCCAGGTTATCTCGGTTGAGCATCGATCGTGCTCCTCGAGGTCAGGGCATGACAAACTTGGTATCTGAGCCTTAGATTTTAAGGTGTCCTAAGATGTTTCGGAGCCGTATGTAGTAGAGTCCTTCTTATCGGTGTGTTGTCGACCACTTCTATAATTAGGAGGCTACTTGGACATTTAGAAATTTCACCCTTATTTGATACTCCAGATCATGTGATAGAGCTCAAGATAGGAATTTAATTTCCTCGCCATGTCTCATTTTCCAGATGAGTAATCCACGAGTTCGAAACAGCTAGGAGGGTGTGACCTCGCCATTGAATTTCAGGGAGATTGCATGAGAGTTCGTTGGGATAATGTGTCGAGCCGTGGAGGGATCAGAAGAACTTGTTGCCAAGGGAAGTGTCCTTCTTCCTATCAATGTCACCGCACCACCGGTTCATGTGGTGAGAGGACCTAAGAAACAAAAGAGGGTTGTTGGTACCAATGACCAGATTGTTTGATTTGTAAGAAGAGTCACTTGGGGAGATGTTGGATGTCTCTTGAAATATGTTATGGATGTGGAAAGAGGGGGCACAAGCAGAACAAATGCCCTAGGTTAGGTACACCCATCTTGGTCCACCCGATATGAGGGAAGGAACATTTGACATCGTGTTGCGAGTATGCTCATAATCGTGTTAGGGGTGCTAGGCTTGGGAAATCCCAAAAGCTCATACAAAAAGCTGGTACAGAGATTTTTAATCCCGTCATGGGGTCTTGGAGGAAGGATAAGGGGGATGCTTATGATGTATGCAAAAAGGGTAAACATCATGTCAGTGGGGCGAGTCAGTTTAGTGGACCTCATACTCGTTGCGTGAAGTATATGAGATGTCATTCGGGGGTATGTCACTATGGTACTAATGTATGTTATAGATGTGCAGTCGAGGGGCATGTTTTAAGGCACTGCCTGGTCAACCTAAAGTCACCAAGTAAGTCACTCCTTAGTACATCACCATGTATGAACACCACATAATTCTCCCTGTTGTATATGTGCATCTATATTGAAGAGCCTACATAAATATGGCCTTAACAAGAAACTGAAGCACAAAACATTGCATGTACCTACTCTTTGAACGAGACACATTATTCGTGGAGCCTTTTCATCACAATTCTTTTATTTAAAACCTCTTGAGGAATTGAGTTCTATAATGATTTCCTTGAATTGGGTTATAACCCTAGGTTAATACTTCCCACTTGCTTCCCTAAGTTCTCAACAAAAGACTGTACCTGATGAATTTCTTATATAGCCTTCTGATTCAAATGGATAACACCTGCTCACTTGTACTTGTGCATGCTCTATCATAATGTTTATCTACAGGGTATCGAATCTAATGTAAGGAAACCTTGTGCCGATATCTTTCTTGAGCCACTCTCTTTCTCCTGTGCAGGTGACTCATATGATTTGAACAATCACTTTACTCCCTTTGTGAGCATTATCATAAACCATTTTCACTGTCTAGTAACATAAGAGCATATCTAAACACCTATCATATGTGTACATGTCAATTGAAATGGTCACTTGTCCGCATCAAGTTTCTCGGAAATTTGGGATTTACACAAGTTCATCATAGGAAGATCTTATATCTGCCCATCTTAGTATGACTTTCAATCCACCTTACTGTAGCAAACTTAGTTGAATTAGAGATGGTAGACTTCGATGTAATCATGGGCATGGATTGGTTAAAGTCATATTATTCCACAGTGGGTTGTAAAACCAAAATAGTAAGTTTCGAATTTTCAGGTAAACCAGTCATAGATGGAAGGGTGACGCGGTAGCACCTATGGTAGGTTTATTTCATATCATAAAGTAATAAAGATGATCTCTAAAGGGTATACTATCACATGGTTCCAGTTAGGGATGCAGATGCTCAGATTCCCACACTTTAGTCAGTACCAATTGTAAATGAGTTCCCAGAAGTGTTTCCCAAAGATCTTCCTGGAGTCCCTCATGATAGAGAGATTGAATTTGGAATTGATCTACTCCCTGGCACTAAGCCGATATCTATTCCGCCTTATAGAATTCCCATAATAGATGATTGATTCGATCAACTTCAGGGTGCCCAGTGTTATTCCAAGATTGACCTTAGATCAGGATACCATCAATTAAAGGTTAAGGAAGTTGATGTTCCTAAAACAGCTTTCAAGACTCGTTATGGACATTTCAAATTTTTGGTAATGTCGTTTGGTTTAACGAATGCACCAAAAACTTTCATTGACCTTATGAATAGGGTCTTCAAGCCTTATCTTGATTTTTTCGTTATTGTGTTTATTGATGACATCGTGATTTACTCCCGTAGCGAGACTAACCATGTAGAACATCTTAGAATCTTATTGTAGACACTACAAGATGACAAGCTAGCATTTTTGGCCAAAGTGTGAATCAGTAGCATTTTTGACCCATGTCAACTCTGGCGAAGAGCTGAAGGTGGATTTTCAGAAAATAGAGGCACTGAGGAACTAGCCTAGACCCACCTCAGTTTCTAATATAAGAAGATTCTTGGGTCTAGAAGGCTATTATACGCGTTTCGTAGAGGGATTTTCCTTTATCTCGTCCCATTTGACTAGACTAACACAAACGAAAGTCATGTTTTAGTGGTCAGACATTCGCGAGAAGAGTTATGAGGAGTTGAATAAGAGGTTGAGTTCAGCTCCAGTCTTGACACTACCGGAAGGAACCGAAGGGTTCTTGTTTATTGTGATGCTTCATGATGCAGCACGATAAAGTCATAGCCTATGCATTCAGATAGCTCACGGATCACGAGAAGAATCATCCGACTCATGATCTTGAGTTAGCAGCCGTAGTATTTACGTTAAATATCTGGCGCCATTATTTGTATGGAGTGCATGTTGATATTTTCACAAATCACAAGAGTCTCTAGTACTTCTTCAAGCAAAGAAAATTGAATCTTTGTCAGAGAAGGTGGCTCAAATTGCTTAAGGATTATGATATTGATATCCTCTATCATCCAGGGAAATAAAATATTGTAGCCTGGTCTTAGTCAACGTTCTATGTGACGCTTAGGTCATGTTGAAGCAGACAATCGAACTATGGCAAAGGAAGTCCACCGCATAGCAAGTCTAGGAGTTCGACTTCTGGACTCCAAAGATGGTGGCATTGTTTTTCAGAACAGGGTTGAATCCTCCTTATTAGCCGAAGTGAAGGAAAAGTAGTTCAGTGATCCCTACTTATTGCAGCTGAAGGAAGGGATTCACAAATACAAGACTACGACTTTTGAACAAGGGGGAGATGATGGTACATTGAGGTACAAAGGCAGACTATGCGTTCCAGACGTAAATGTGATTAGAGAGCGGATTATGTCTTAAGCCCACAATTCCAGGTATTCTATTCATCCAGGTTCCACAAAGATGTATCATGATCTTAAGGAGATTTATTGGTGAAAAGACGTGAAAAAGAGTGAAGCAGATTTTGTGGTTAAGTGTCAAAATTGTTAGCATGTGAAAGCTAAACACCAGAGGCCTGGTGGTTGGGTTCAAAGTATGGAAATTCCTGTTTGGAAATGGGAGATGATAAAGATGGACTTCATAACAGGTTTACCTCGCTTATTTCTTAAGCATGATTCGATTTGGGTGATTGTAGACTGACTTACAAAGTCAGCTCACATCTTGCCAGTGAAGACTACAAATTCTGCAGTGGATTATGCCAAGTTGTATATCCAGGAAATTGTCCGATTGCATGGGAATCCTTTGTCCATTATTTCAGATCGTACTGCTCAGTTCACAGCGAACTTTTGGAAATCCTTTACGAAATGATTGGGTACAAGGGTGAACCTCAGTATAACTTTTTAACCTCAGACAGATGGCCAGGTATAGCGCACTATTCATACTCTTGAGGATATGTTGGGGGTGTGTGTTATCTATTTTAAAGGTTATTGGGATGATCATCTACTCCACTTTGAGTTTTCTTATAATAACAGCTACCACTTTAGTATTAAACTGGCACTGTATGAAGCTCTGTATGGGCGAAGGTGTAGATCACCTATTGGTTGATTTGAAGTTGGTGAAGCAGAGTTGTTGGGACCCGATTTGGTCTATCGACGACAGTGCTAAAAGTAGTTCAGATGTTATATCCAAAGAACAAACGGATTCTACTCGATGCAAATTCAAGTAGAGAAAAGTTGAGTTAAAGGTTTTTCCTGTATTGCTATTAAATAATTTTCAATTCTTTTGTATAAGCTTGTTTAAATACTTTATGCAGGTGTTTATTGATGTTTTGCTAACTGTTTGGTTTCAGTATTGGTGTCTCTTTTGTTCACTAAAATTTTATTCCCTTTTCACATGCAAGTTGTTGATGTAACACACCGTAAATTCGGATTAGGTGTGAATGTGTTAAATGAGTATTAATGTGAAATCTAGGCATGTAATGTCCTATCGGGATGAGTATGCGTGGAAATAGCTTATAAGTTAAAAGTCAAGAGCCATAAGTCGGTAATACCCAACTTTTGGCATTTGGATTATTTTTGTAGTTTTCATGCCAAAAGTAAGTGATTTTAAGCACTTTTTATCATTGGCAAACACCACAATAACTAGAAAAGTACTTAAAATCCAATAAACACTTAAAATAAGCCAATCGAAACACCCTCTAATTTTATAGAAGGTCTATCTTCCAGCTTGATTTTGTGCGAATCTGTTAGGAATTTGAGAAAATGTAAAACATAAAAGTTGTTGCCCTTTGAAATACCTTTCTAATGATATATTGTGGAGTCATAATGAATCAGTATGCAAAATGGTTATGGGTGTTTTACTGGACAATGTACAGCCTACACGCTCGGATGCGTGCCCAGTTGTCCTGTGCGGAACATCGCACTTGTGGAAGTGCCACTACCCTTGCTGCAGATTTAGGGGCACGACTGGGACTTCAGCTGCATGGGCTCACACTTGGAGAGCCATTTTGAAAGCCTTACCTCATCCCCCACACTCCAAAAGACGAAAACTTGTCCTAGAAAGGGAAGCTCTCAAGAACCTAACATCCTCCAAGGTCCCTCCATCATCCAAGGTAAGTTCTAATGAAGATTCTAAGTTAATGTAAATTCACCTATACCTTATTAACATGGATAAACCCTTCAAATTATTAGATATTCGATTGAGACATCATTCTTGAGAAAAGAATCTTTAGAACTCGAATTCAAGAGGACTGAACGTCAAAAAGATAATATCTTCACCCTCTAATGTATTATAGTATTGGATTAATGATTATAGACTCTAGTTCATGAGATATGAGTTGATGGGTTTTGACAGAAAAATATGAACGATTATAAGTTTGGGTTTTTGTAAGGCCCTGTAAATTTCGCCAAGGAATTTATAATTTTGTAGTGCCGAGGTAGGCTTACGAGGGGAGTGAAACAATTGTTACTATCACTTTCATAACTCATCATCTTCCAAGAATAACTAGCATTCTAATCACATATTCTTGCACCTATCTTCAATAATCAAGGAAGCTAATCACTAGATTATCATCTATCCGGGTAGGTCCTACTCCTAAGTTTTTATGAAAGAGGTTATGAGTTCAAGTATATTGTGGGGATGGAAATAGGCCATACATGCGACAATAGGTTGTAGTATGTGGGATTAATGAACCATTTTGGTTAAGTTTCTTGTTGAAAATTGTGGATGGAGGAAGGGGTTACCATTATTGTAGTATATTTTGCATAGTAGGTGTTTGACAAAATTACTAAGAGAGTTACACCATGGGAATCCTTCTAATTACTATCCGATTTTCGCTATCTTCCTATAGATTATTATTGCTTGGAGTGTTGGGACATTGTAGTGACTTAAGGAAAGCTCAAGTAAGGTATGTTGGCTAAACTTCTATCTTGGAATCGAATTCCATGATGTTCCCGTAAGTTTAGAGGATGGTTGGTTTAAGTTCCTAATTCCCATGTTCCGAATTATTCCTTATATATTTGACTATTCCGAATAATCTTGTGTTGAAAGATATATACTAAAAAAGGTGCACAAAATTCTCCTATCATCTTGTGTTCTCCATCGGGAATCTATCCTAGTGTGCCCAATATGTCGAGATAGAATGATTTCAAATTATGTTTAAATTGCAAGTATTTATGCCCATTTGTGAAAGAAAACTCAATGCGTCTAAGACCCATATTGTTCATATTTATACTTAAGGTCTTGATCCCAAATTCTCTTTTTTCTTGATGACCCAAAAATATGCTTAAAAGTAAAAGAACTGAGAATGAGATATAAAACGTGGCCATGGTTGTTGTAATTAGTGCATTTGATTTGAAGTCGTGTGTAAATCATAAATCACCATGCTCTCCTTTATAAATATTTCTAATGTGATCTGACTTGTTACGTACTCAAGAGTTGAAATTGTGTATTTCCTTTTTTGAAGAAGTATTTAAAATGATATGGTGTTTCACTCGTTTATGATTTTTAGCTCGTGTTGTGATTAAAAGTCATTTATGCTACATGCTTTGGAAAGGGATCTAATGTGTTTAAAGCCTCCACTTCTGATGAACAAAAAATTATGATTTCCGAAATATTCTATGGGTTGTTGTTTGTGATGATGATCATGGAAAGTCAAAGAATGAAAAATGTGAAATACTGGCCAACGTGCCATGAATGATGAATCATAAGTATGGCCAAAAGAGCCAAGAAAATAATGATATTGTGAATGGTTGAAAGTACTAATGAAGCTATTTATTGTGTGAAAGGTTATGAGGTGAATATAAAATATATTTGTACTTTTGTTTCCCTTTTGTGCAAAATAAAAATATTTTTGGGAGTATTGTTAGTCACCGAGGAAGGGTAGGTTGAAATAACCTAACCCCGAAACTACACGTGTTGGTGTAGGAGTGAATTGTGATTGTACCGCTTTATTGTGATAGAATTGATCTGATGAATATATTCTCCTTTAATAGGATGAGTTGATTGCTAGAAAATGGTGATGTGGATCCATACGACATTGTGGTGAGACGGCCAAGCCGGTCGGGGTGTGATCGGACGCCATGCCGAACACATGGAGGTAATTGTGTTTAAGATTATGATTGAAACAATGATTGATATTGAGATAATGATTGTAATTGTGGTTGATGTCTTTGGGTGAGGCGGCCTAGCCAAACGGGCTGTGATCGGATTCTGTGCTAAAATGACGGTGGTATGTCGATGCTAATGATCTCCCAACCAAATATATATATATATATATATATATATATATATATATATATATATATATATATATATATATATATATTATATCCGTATTTTGAAAATTGTTAAGTTTTAAACTTGGCATTTGGATGCTGTTGATTGTTACTTGTTGTTTCCATAGTTTTCCCCCATTCTTTTATTGGCGTTCTATTTCGAAATGGGACATTTAGCTATACATACTAGTACTATTCCACATGTACTAACGTCCCTTTTGCCGGGGGCGCTGCATCTTCAACGGATGCATGTGGTTCATCATTGAGCGGTCTTAATCCTCGATAGCAGTTACTCCCTAGTCAGTAGGTTTTGGTGAGCCCTACTATGTTCCGGGCTTTATGTCAATTGGCATTGTATATTGTGCTTTGAGGTATAGCCGGGGCCTTGTCGCCGACACTTCCATTCTTCACTTCTATTGTACTTAGAGCCTCCATAGACAGGTTGTGGGTGGTGTCCTGTGTTGGGAATGGAACTAGAAGTGTTGGTATTTGGCAAATCTGTTTTTCATCATATCTTGAAACTTGTAATATTTTGGAAATCGTAAATGAATATTATTTGAGTAATGGAAAAGAAATGTGGAACACTTGACTCTTCTCAGATCTATCACTTGTACTGATTTTTATATTATTAATTGGCAAGGTTGGGTCGAAGGCATCAAGCAGGCTTGTACGGCCAGGTTATCTTTGTTGAGCGGCGGTCGTGCTCCCTGAGGTCAGGGCGTGACAAACTTTGTATCTGAGCCTAAGGTTTTAAGGTGTCCTAGGATGTTTCGGAGCCGTGTGTAGTGGAGTCCTTCTTATCGGTGTGTTGTCGACCACTTCTATAATTAGGAGGCTACTTGGACATTTAGGAATTTCACCCTTCTTTGATACTCCAGATCGTGTGATAGTTCTCAAGATAGGAATTTAATTTCCTCACCATGTCTCATTTTCCAGATGAGTAAACCACGAGTTCGAAGTAGCTAGGAGGGTATGACCTCGCCATTGAATTTCGAGGAGATTGCACGAGAGTTTGTTGGGAGAATGTGTCGAGACGTGGAGGGATCGGAAGAACTTATTGCCAAGGGAAGTGTCCTTGTTCGTATCAATGTCACCGCACCACCGAATCATGTGGTGAGAGGACCTAAGAAACGAAAGAGGGTTGTTGGTACCAATGACCAGATTGTTTGATTTGTAAGAAGCGTCACATGGGGAGATGTTGGATGTCTCTTGAAATAAGTTATGGATGTGAAAAGAAGGGCCACAAGCAGAACAAATGCCCTAGGTTAGGTACACCCATCCTGGTCCACCCGATATAAGGGAAGGAACATTTGACGTCGTGTTGCGAGTATGCACATGAGCGTGTTAGGGGTGGTAGGCTTGGGAAATCCCAAAAGCTCATACAAAAAGCTGGTACAGAGATTATTAATCCCGTCATGGGGTCTTGGAGGAAGGATAAGGGGGATGCTTATGATGTATGCATAAAGGGTAAATATCATGTCAGTGGAGCGAGTCAGTTTAGTGGACCTCATCCTCATTGCATGAAGTATAGGAAATATCATTCGGGGGTATGTCACTATGGTACTAATGTATGTTATAGATGTGGAGTCGAGGGGTATGTTTTAAGGCACTGCCAGTTCAACCTAAAGTCACCAAGTAAGTCACTCCTTAGTACATCACCATATATGAACACCACATAATTCTCCTTGTTTTATATGTGCATCTATATTGAAGAGCCGACATAAATATGGCCTTAACAAGAAACTGAATCACAAAACATTGCATGTACCTACTTTTTGAACGAGACACATTATTCGTGAAGCCTTTTTATCAGAATTCTCTTATTTACATCCTCTTGAGAAATTGAGTTCTATTATAATTTCCTTGAATTGGGTTATAACCCTAGGTTAATACTTCCCACTTGCTACCCTAAATTCTCAACAAAAGACTGTAGGTGACGAATTTCTTATATAACCTTCTGATTCAAATGGATAACACATGCTCACTTGTACTTGTGCATGCACTATCATAATGTTTATCTACAGGATATCGAATCTAATGTAAGGCAGCCTTGTGCCGATATCTTTCTTGAGCCACTCTTTTTCTCCTGTGCAGGTGACTCATATGGTTTGAACAGTCACTTTACTCCCTTTGTGAGCACTATCATAAACCCTTTTCACTGTCTAGTAACATAAGAGCATTCTAAACACCTATCATATGTCTACATGTCAATTGAAATGGTCACTTGTCCACATCAAGTTTCTCGAAAATTTGGGATTTACACAAGTTCGTCATAAGAAGATCTTATATCTGCCCATCTTAGTATGACTTTCAATCCACCTAGATCATACCTCATGAAGTAACTTACTTTGTTCCTAGTATTGTAGTTGCTCATGATGTGGTCTGGTACTCCAGTTTGAGAGTTATTATAGCAGAAACATGTCCAACTCATAACAAATGTTCATTTTCTCTTTACACCTCTACAATATGTATTAACTGTGTTCCTTACTTAGTGAATTGATTGTGCTAGTTTCCTGACATTTGTTGGATAACCATGAGAGATCGCGCCCTTCTATGTATCACTGTAACACTCCATGTATCATAGGATTCTTAAGGGGCTCTTCATTAACTTGAATGTACCTTTGGGGTTATCATAGCATCATTTCTGCTTAACATGTTTTCCCATCCTCCGGTAGTATATGGGTACTTTCAAGTCATAACAAATCCATGGAGAACTCATTATGAACATTCACAAAACCCTCCATGATTATTTCATAGTATCTCCATATGTTGTGTCACCTCTAAACACTCGGCTTCTAGAATCCTTTACTATGCCATTGTCATGTGCGGAGTGTTTACTATCCTTAATATTATGCATGCCTTAATCCCAATATTAAGATGTCATAAATACATGGTTTCACCCATGAAAGATTGAAATTAAATGTTTCAGATTGTTAGGCCCTTATCATGAACAAATTTAGTTTCAGGGTCAAGCCAATCGTATCTCTAGTCCTCTGGTATAGGATCAACTATTGGGAGAGTGGTAAGCTACCAGAATAATAATAGTATCACAAGTGATCAACCTCTTTTTTAACTTCGTGGGCTTGTGGCATAGTTAGTTACTTCTGAGGGCGTAATGCAACTTCATATATTTTTATATCTCTATCATATTCATGGTGCAAGAATCGTCTTATTTTGAGCTAAACTGATTTTTCCTACACTCAAGGAGGCGACTGGTTTCACGTACTTGGCTATTTCTCTTCAAGGCTTACAATTGCCGAACAAGGTACATGTGGAGTGAAACAATTGTTACTATCACTTTCATAACTCATCATCTTCCCAGAATAATTGATGCTAATGTTTTATCCTCCCGATCATGCATTTCATATATCACATGTCTAAAATGACTCACTTGTTATACAACTTAGGATCATGTACATGGTTCCCATTTTATTAATGTGTACTAGTAAATATATGCCTCATTTGTTTGAATCGATGATGTCATCACAATTATTAACCATGTCAGCACTATTGGTGGTCACCCTCATGTCTCTTAGAATATAACCTCCTGAAATGCCCTGCTTAGCACATTGGTGGATTAATGAACAATTCTAGCTCAAACTCGAACCTCGTTGTTCCTATTTGTGGTAGATCTCTAAAGAGTTGTAGTTTCTCACATGTCAAAAAATAAGCATCACTCCATAATCGAACATATTGTGTAGGAACTCTATGGTCATATTAATTCAGTCACACCATAGTATAAGAAGGAGATGGGGGTTGAAGTTCGCCAAGGGTCCACTTCGGGTGTTCGTCATAGAGATTTAGAGTTGAAGAAAGTGAACGGGTTATTCTCCATATTATCTCCGTCAAGATATTATGTGAATTGTTAATAAAGGTAAAGTAGGAGTGGTACACATTGGGACTTATAGAATCTTGAGGGAAATAGGTCGAGCTATGCGTAGGATGTCCCCCATCGTTGTTCTCCATGCACCCGATGTTTCATGTGTCTACGCCAAAGAAGGTAGTTGGGAGTCCTTTGACTATCGTTCTGGTCGAAGCTATTGAAGGTGAATTTAATGGGTAATTGTCTTATGAGAGGTACCCTATTGTCATCCTTGTTAGATAAGCCCGGAAGTTGAGATTCCCTCCGTCAAGTGCTATGGCTAAGTCTGTGAATCGAGGAGGTTGCCTTGATGGCCGAGAGTGTAGTGGAAAGAAAATATTCTCACTTGTTTATATAGCCAAATGACTTTGGTTCAAAAGGTACTTTCTGGGTGTTACAATTTAAAAAATATGCAGTTCATGTCCAAATACCACTTATGTTAATGTAATGCCTTTAATGTTGAGATCAGTGTTATTAACATATATTGTGATGCTTTGTTTATGTATGGATGTGTTGTTAGGGTGGTTTTGGTGTTACTCTAGCAAGTGGTTAGGTCCAATTACAGAGGAGACTCTGCCAAAATTTTTAAAAAATATGGGAGTTATTCAAATTTGGAGGATTGCGATGTGTGAAGGAAGAGATGAGTTATGTTGGGTGATTTGGGTATACTCTACACCTCATTCGAGGATGAATGATCCTAAGCGGGGGAGGGCATAAGGCCCCATAAACTTTGCCAAGGCATTTGAGGTTTTATGGTGCCGAGCTAGGCTTACGTGTTTGAGGATTGTCGAAAGCCGCGGTACATACTTTTTTGGATCGAAGAATGCACTGAGGAGTCGATGGAAAGTTTTTGCTGAAGAAAGCGATTCTGCGGTCAGTTTTGCGATCGCAGAACCATTTTGCGGGCCGCATAATCATCGCAGAGTTGAGCAGAGAATTTGTTGAATTTTAAAGGTTGTTCTATGGTCCATTATGCGATCGCATAGTTATTTCGCGTTCCTCACATCCGTTGCAGATTTGGCATGAAATCTTTTGGAGAATGATTCTGCGGTTCACTCTACAGCCACATAAGTGGTCTGCGGACCGCATAGCTGTCATAGATCGGCCCATTTCTGGGCATCATTTTTGCGGTCCATTTTGCAGGCTGCATATCTGTTCTGCGGTCCATTCTGCGATCGCAGACCTGAGTTCGGAGGGTTCATTTTCCTATTTTTATAACCTAGCCCCATTTTGATAAATATCCTTAGGGGCTCATTTTGAAGCAAATGTCTGATAATTTTAGAGAGAGGTAAGAGTATTTTAGAGAGAGAAGGAGGAAATCTAGCATTGTAATCACATATTCTTGCACCAATCTTCAAGAATCAAGGAAGCCAGTCACTAGATTATCATTTATCCGGGTAAGTCCTACTCCTAAGCTTTCATGCAAGAGGTTATGATTTCAAGTATATTGGGGGGTTGGAAATAGGCCATGCATGTGATAATAAGTTTTAGTATGTGGGGTTAATGAACCATTTTGGTTAAGTTTCTTGTTGGAATTAGTTGAGGGAGGAAAGGGTTACCATTGTGGAACTTTGTAGTCTATTTTGCATAGTAGGTGTTTGACTAAATTACTAAGAGAGTCACACCATGGGAATCCTTCTAATTATTATCCGATTTTTGCTATATTCCTATAGATTGTTATTCCCATGTTCCGAGTTATTCCTTATATATTTGACTATTCTGAATAAGCTTGTGTTTAAAGATATATACTAAAAAAGGTGCACTAAATTCTCCTATCATCTTGTGTTCTCCATCAGGAACGTATCCTAGTGTTCCTAATATGTCGAGTTAGTATGATTTCAAATCATGTGTAAATTGCAAGTTGTCATGCCCATTTGTGAAAGAAAACCCAATGCGCCTAACACCCCTATTGTTCTTATTTATTCTTAAGGCCTTGATCCCAAATTCTCTTTTTGATGATGATCCATAAATATGCTTAAAAGTGAAATAACTGAGAGTGAGATATAAAACATAGCCATGGTTGTTGTAACTAGTGCATTTGATTTGAAGTCGTGTGTAAATTGTAAATCACCATGCTCTCCTTTATAAATATTTCCACTATGATTTGAGCTCTTACGTACTCAAGAGTTGAAATTATGTATTGCCTTTTGTGAAGAAGTATTTAAAAAGATATGATGTTTCACTTGTTTATGATTTTTAACTCATAATGTGATTACAAGTCATTGTGCTTCATGTTTTGGAAAGGGGTCTATTGTGTTTAAAGACTCCACTACTGATGAACTTATAATTATGATTTTTGAAATATTCTATGTGTTGATGTTTGTGATGATGATCATGGAAAGTCAAAGAATGAAAAATGTGGAATACGAAATACGGCCAACTTTCCATGAATGATGAATCATAAGTATGGCCAAGAGAGCCAAGGAAATAATGATATTGTGAATGGTTGAAAGTACTAATGAAGCTATTTATTGTGTGAAAGGTTATAAGGTGAATATAAAATATATTTTTACTTTTGTTTCCCTTTTGTGCAAAAGAAAAATATTTTTGGGTGTATTGTTAGTCACCGAGGAAGGGTAGGTTGAAATAACCTAACCCAGAAACTACACGTGCCGGTGTAGGAGTGAATTGTGATTGTACCGCTTTATTAGGATGGAATTGATCTGATGAATATATTCTCCTTTATTAGGATGAGATGATTGCTAGAAAATGGCGATGTGGATCCATACAACATTGTGGTGAGACGGCCAAGTCAGTCGGGTCGTGATCGGACGCCATGTCGGACACATGGTGTTGATTGTGTTTAAGATTATGATTGAAACAATGATTGATATTGAGATAATAATTGTGATTGTGGTTGATGTGTCTGGGTGAGACGGCCTAGCTGATCGGGCAGTGATCGGACTCCATGCTAAAATCACAGTGGTATATCAGAGCTAATGATCCCCCAACAAAAAATATATATATTATATCCGTATTTTGAAAATTGTTAAGTTTTAAACTTGGAATTTGGATATTTTTGATTGTTACTTGTTGTTTCCATAGTTTTCCCCCTTCTTATATGGGCGTTCTATTTCGAAAGGGGACATTTACTTATACATACTAGTACTATTCCACATGTACTAACGTCTTGTTTGCCGGGGGTGTTGCATCTGCAATGGATGCAGGTTGTTCATTAGTGAGCGGTCTTGATCCTAGATAGCAGTTACTCCCTATTCAGCAGGTTTTGGTGAGCCCTACTATGTTCCGTGCTTTATGTCATTTGACGTTGTATATTGTGCTTCGAGGTATAGCTGGGGCCTTGTCGCCGGCACTTCCATTCTTCACTTTTGTTTTACTTAGAGGCTCCGTAGACAGGTTGTGGGTAGTGTTTGATGTTGGGAATGGAACTCAAACAGTTGGTATTTGGCAAACCGGTTTCGCATCATATCTATAAACTTGTAATATTTTGGAAATCGTAAATGAATATCCTTTGAGTAATGGAAAAAGAATGTGGAATACTTGACTCTTCTCATGTCTATCACTTGTATTGATTCTTATATTGTTATTGGGCAGGGTTGGGTAGAAGGCATCTAGTAGGCTTGCTCGGCCAGGTTATCTCGTTTGAGCACCGGTCGCGCTCCCCGAGGTCGGGGCGTGACAATTTTGACTGTTGTTTACTAGTTAAGGGTGTTGTTTATCTTATGGATGATGAAGAATGATATTGATTATAATAATTTATGATTTTAGAATTTATCTAGGAGCAAGATAATGGGATGTTGGGTGAGAACACCATTAATTAGGCATATGAGGCTTTACGCCCATAAGGTGTTTGATAAAATTTCTAGGTTACCAACACATGAGCCTTAGTGCTAATATTAGTTCCTCTTGATATATATTGCCATAGATTATCGTGGAAAGAGGAGACGAATTTTGTGATATGCTAAAAAAGGCCAGTGTAATGTATGGCCAACTCTCTATGTTTTGGAATGCTTATGATTCTCCCACCGTCTCATTCTTATGACTATTACGAAATTCCTCAGAAAGTAATTATGCCTTACTTCTATGAATAGTTGTAGAACTTCTATTATCTAGAAGACACGGGTTCTTAATTCGTTCTATATCCGATGAGTCTCAGTTATGAAAAATCATTTTATTGTGAATACAATTTCCTGTCTAGTCCTATTTAGCATTCCAGTATCATGTAACCCAGTATGATTCAATATTTTAGTATCATGTATTGCAACATGATTCTTAGTTCCTAATTTTAGATCATGAATGTTGAACACCTATTTTTGGGCCTGAGGCCGCAGTTTATGTTTTATGTATCTTTGGGCCTGAGGCCATAATTATGTATATGTATACTTAGACCCGAGGCCGCAGTTTGTGTGTGTGTGTGCGCGCGCAAGAGGGAGTGTTCATATCTTTATGTATGTATGTATGTATGTATGTATGTATATATGCATGTATGTATATATATCCTGCCTGAGGCCGTAGTTTATTTATTTAGATTAACAAGTGACTCGTATTTCAGAAGAGGGAGTGTTCATATCTTTATGTATGTATGTATGTATGTATGTATGTATATATGCATGTATGTATATATATCCTGCCTGAGGCCGTAGTTTATTTATTTAGATTAACAAGTGACTCGTATTTCAGAAGAGGGAGTGTTCATATCTTTACGTATTTGTAGTTCTTTCTTTTAGTTGTTTTACATACTAGTGCAATATAAATGTACTGACGTCCCTTTTTCCCGAGTCCTGCATCTCGCAATCCAGGTAACGATTTATAGGTTGACGATTCAGCTTGCTAGGACATCTCGTATCAGCTATTGGTGAGCCCCAGTCTTTTGGGGCATCATCCCAATTTTTCATTCTTTATAGTATTTCAGTTAGTAAGATATGCCGGTGACCTTGTATCGGTAAATAGTTAGCATTTCAGTATTCTTTAGAGGCTTTGTAGACTATAGTCCAGTCAGTCAGATGTAAGAAGGCTTTTATGTGTTAGCCTTGGTGGCTACTCGTTTATACTTGTAGACTTTTCAGTACTTTCCGTATTTATGATATTTGAGTTAGACTCTTTAGTAAATCAGCATGTTTCATATTTATATTCATCTTACAATTATACCACATGTTGATCCATCATGCAGTTGGTTTGCTCAATCACATGCAGTCAGACACCGAATGTCGTGTTATGCTCGGGCCCTGGTTCGAGGCGTGACAAAGCTTGGTAATAGAGTCTAGGTTCAAGAGTCCTAGTGAATCTATGAAGCTGTGTCCAGTGGGGACACCTTTATGTGTGTGAGAGCGCCACACGTGTAAACATTTGACCACCAAGACATCTAGAAATGTTTCATTTCTTTCATACTCTAGACCGTGTAGTTAGAGCTATGCTTTCTGGAATCCTTCTAACTTGTGCGAATTACGTATTTCAGAAAAATGTCTGCAAAAATGAAAGTACACTAAGAGGGCCTCAACTACTAACTAGAGGCTATGGCTAATGCTGCTCAGAAGGAGGACACTCCAGCTCAAGGAGTTGCATCAGGTTCAGTGCCTAGTTCTTTAGACATAGATGTCAGGGGAGCTATCCAGTTACTCATCCAAATTATTTTTACTGAGGCTCAAAGGCAGGGAACAAGTGTTGTTGATTAGAAGGGTAGTTCCATGTCCAAGGAATTCCTCAACATGAAACCTCCAATTTTCACAGTGTCTATAAAGGTTGAGGATCAGCAAAACTTCATTAATGATGTTAAGAAGATATTTTGAATGATGCATGCTATAGACACTAAGGCAGTAGAGCTTGCTGCATACCTTCTAAACAAAGTTGCTAACACTTGGTATGAAACATGGGAAGAGTTCCGAGTGAGACGCATTTCTTGAGCATTTTCTACCCATTGAGGTCTTGGAAGCTAGGGCTTTATAGTTTGAGAGACTCAAACAGGATGAGATGAGTGTGAATGAGTACTACCTCAAGTTTGTCTCCGTGGCCAAGTATGCTCAGAAATGGTTTGTGATATGAGGGCCAGAGTTAGGCGGTTTGTATTGGGGCATTCAGATGACTTGTTTGCTGATGCTAATATAGCTACTCAGAACAACGACATGACCATTACTAAGAGTTGCATTTGTTCAAGGGAACAAAGAGAGGATGAAGGAAGAAGAGCGGCTACATAGAGAGAAGGACATGGAATTCAGTAAGAGAGCTAAGTCTGCAGGAAATTTCTGCCATGGTTAATCTCAAGGAGGTGGTAATCGCCACTTCTTCAGGAAACCAATATCAAGACCTGCTCCCTCTTTAGCTTGTACACCAGTTAAAAGGTCCAAGTTTAACAAGGAAAACCAGAATTTCTAAGCAGTAGACTCACAGTCACAAGCTAGTGAGGGCTACAGAGTCCCTGGTTGCCCTATTTGCACTGTGGTAAGAGGCACCCAGTGGTGTGTCGTTCGGGCAAAAATGGTTGCTGTGGGGGAAGTCAGTAGGGCCACTTCTTGAGGGAATGTCTATCAGCAAGGTAGAATAATGGAGGCCATGTAGCGCAGTCCACTAATTCAATAGCCCCTCATAATGCTTAGGTCCAACAAGGGCGTGGTGAAGCAAAGTCCGGTAATACGGGCGGTGGTTGGAATAGCTTGTATGCACTAGCAGGCCATAAGGATACAGAGGCTTCAGGAGATGTTGTCACAGGTATGCTAACAGTTTTCACCTTTGATGTTTACGCTCTTATGGATCCGGGATCCACCTTATCTTATGTAACCCCATATTTCTACGAAATTTGTTATATAACCGGAAAAGTTGTGTGAACCCTTTGAAGTGTCCACTCTAGTTGGAGAATCAGTTATAGCTAGACGTATCTATATGGGATGCCCAGTCAAAATATATCATCGCCTTACTATAGCAGACTTAGTAGAATTGGAGATGGTAGACTTCGATGTAATCATGGGCATGGATTGGTTAGAGTCTTGTTATGCCACAGTGGGTTATAAAACCAAAATAGTAAGTTTCGAATTTCCCGGTGAACCGGTCTTAGATAGAAGGGTGATGTGGTAGCACCTAGGGGTACGTTTATTTCCTAACATAAAGACAGATAGATATAATCTAAAGGCTATATTTTTCACCTGGTTCGAGTTAGGGATGCAGATGCTCAGATTCCCACACTCTAGTCAGTTCCAATTGTAAATGAGTTCCTAGAAGTGTTTCCCGAAGATCTTCCCGAAGTCCCTCCTGATAGAGAGATTGACTTTGGAATTGATCTACTCCCCGACACTAAGCCGATATCTATTCCGCCTTATAGAATGGATCTAGTAGAGTTGAAAGAGCTAAAATTAAAGTATTAAGTTGTGAAATACCATTCTGTTGAATTGTTCATTCTGGTTGTTATTGTTGAAACTCTTATGTATTTTCTAAATGTAAAGGCTCTCGCGGTGATAAAAGAAAATATTGTGATTTATTCTTGTAATTTGAGACTACGAAGCGGTACCTTGGTAGTGGCTCTTGTTGGCAGTTCTTCATTTTTGCACTTGTCTTTGATTGTTGTTTTTCTTAGCATATTGTTAATTGTTTCTTCGTGTTGCACTAAATGCTTTAGTACCGTGTAGCTAACCTTGATATGCTATTTGTTCTTTCAATTTTAATACTGTCATTATTACACTACCTTGTATTTGTACAATCTTTTATTTGTTCCAGTAGGGCCTTGACCTGACCTCGTCACTACTCTACCGAGGTTAGGCTTGGCATTTACTGGTTACCGTTGTGGTGTACTCATGCTATGCTTCTGCACATCCTTTTGTGCAGATCCAGGTACTGCTTACTAGTCCGGGTGTCAGTGAGTAGAGTCCGTGCGTGGAGACTTCAAGGTACACCTGCCAGTGTCCGCAAGCCTCGGAGTCCCCCTCCACCTGAATTATTTTATTTCCTTGTGCTTATTTAGACACTATTGTATATAAATATTTAGTATCACTTCATAGAGTCTTTGACTTATATTTCACCAGATTTTGGGAGTTTTACATGTTGAGTCGCATATTTTATTCTATATAATTTTTGAAGTTTTGAGACTTTAAATTTTTATTTCAGTTATTCCGTATGTTTGTTAGGCTTACCTAGTCTTAGATACTAGGTGCCGTCACGACATCCTACGGAGAAAAATTGGGCTCGTGACATAAGGAGGCATGCGATCTAGAAGATTACATGACATAACACTTCATAAAATCTCAGGAGAGGTTCAGGTACCTGAAAATATGAGTGAAGAGATCTCTATGTTATGTCTTTATGAAAAAATATTGGAACCGATATATAATGTTCATCGGCGACATCTATCATAGTGCTATGTATAGATGAGGACTTAAGTATGTCGAATACAAACACAAAAATATTGGCCAAATGGAAGAGACACAATTCGAATATAATTAGTTTCATATGAAAGACATGTAGTTTTGGACATGTAGTTCAAATACTTGAAAGTATAAAGTCAATGGTGTGTGCAACCACTTCTATCTATCTTATATGTCTAGCATGACATGAAAACTTGATATGCATCTAAAGTCTATTTATATGGCTTATATGACTTAACTTATATGACAATCCTTGAAGAATTTAAATCGCTTAAATTATATATAATTCTTGGTCCTCAAGTACCACATTCTAAGTATAATTTGTGCACATATATATATCTTGCTATAACTGTTGATACCTAATTTTTCCCTCATATTTTTCAAATATATATATATATATATATATATATATATATATATATATATATATATATACACTTTCAAAATAGTGCATATACATCACCATTTGATTTACAAGCATATACAAGTATTTTCATAATTTTCCATAATTTTCAAAGGCTTTAAATCAATTTATTTCCGCATATTTACTATATAAATACCCATTAATTACCTTACAAATTATTTTTATGATGATTTTATCATATAAACTCATCATTTACACCCATATAACGTTTTATGTTTTTTAGTACATTTGTTATAATTACAGTTGCATTTTAAAGGCTAAAATTGCATATTTTTGCAATAATAGCCTATATGTACTTATAATTACTTAATTTATACAGAAATAACATTTTTATATTTTATAATGTTTAATATTTGTTTTCAATCATTTTTATTCACAAATAATATTTTTATTATTTATCTATTATTTTTGCAAATTACTTTATGGGTTAAATTTGGATATTTAAAATCTGGCCCCATTTTAAAATTAATTTTGGACCTAAGATTACCCAAAACTACCCAAACCAGCCCAAGCCCAATACTCCTAACCCAATTACCCTTACCCATTCATTAAAATCCGACCCCAGTCCATTTAAATCTCGGCCGTTGATCAAAGCTGATCAACGACCCACAAATAACCACCCCTTTTCCTTATATCTCCCCCCTCTCTACCCTAACCCTCATTTCCCTAAACCCGCCGCCCTTATTTCCCCTCTACTGATGAACCCTAATTCTGCCGCCTCACCCAAATCCTGTTCCTAATGGGATTCTTTCCCTATTCCCTTGCCATTTAAGCATTTTTCCCTTATTTGGTGCTATGTTACGGAGTGACTTAGGTACTTGCCTAAACATGGAAAGTACCCCGCTTTGATTCCGTCCAAATCTATGTTTGTCTCTTGAATCTGGACAACCTTGAGTCCAAGCACGTTATTTTGTAACGATTCTCTCATATCTCGTTGATTCGCACTAAACCTTAAAGGTTAGGGTTCCGGATTTTTCTTTGAATCGAACCTAAACTGGTTCAAACTCTGATTTCTAGCATTTTCCATCTATAATCATTCTATTACTTGTGAATCTGCTTATTTTTGTCGACTCCCTTCACTTACCTAATTTAGGGTTTCCGACCCTTTTACTTGAACCAAATCTAGTTCGATTCTAGGTTTTCTTTTGAATAATTTCTTACCTACGTTTTATTTTTATGTTAATATGTAATTCTTGCCTTTATTTTCTGGCAGTTTTGTGGTTTACCTAACTTAGGGTTTCAGACCCTTTTACTTTAACCAAATCTTGTTCGATTCAGTATTCCTTTTTTTATATATAATAATCTCTAGTCTGTTCATTATATGCCTATGTGATTCTTTACCTCATTTCCTATTGATTTTGTGTATCTTCACCTAAAATTTGGGGTTTCAATCCCACTGATTTGAGCACTTGCCTTTTAATATTTTAATTAGCTATTTCTATGCTCTAGTCTTAGCACTATTTAAACCCCTCTCTACTCCCCTTTGATAAAAAAGGTGAAGATTCAGAGCTCAAAAAACCATTTCACTACTATATACCAAAAGCTGTGTACGCTTGCTCTCCCTTGAGCAAAAATATTTTGTGTTTTGATTCTTGGCCGGCTGAAAGCCAAGGCAAACAATCTTTTTACTTCCGTTTGGTGCTATTTACTATACTGTTGGATTCCTTTTCCTTGTTCATCTTAACTGGTGAGTTATTGAATCTTCTGCCCCTTTCATTATGATTATTTGCTCAATGTGTTACTGCTATTAGGACATGTTACCCTAAATGTTATTACTTGTAGTTAAGACATGTCGAACTTAGTTTGAATTGATTAATGAAATCTGCCTAATTCTGTATTATTAAGGACTATCTTTTAGAGTTAAACATGCTTTCATACCTCTTTATCCATATATAGATGTGTGCCTTAACAAATTTATAATGTTTGTTTGTTGAACTTGTTACGACCTGTTTAGTTCTGTTCTCACTATATTATGATACCTCTACTAGATTGTCTTAATCAGTTCCTACTGCTAATCAATGTATTTTCTTTCTATGACTTAGCCTGATCTGAAGTCTCCGTTATCACTGTGAACATGTTTATGAACTGGCCTTATTAGCATGTTACTTTGTTTATTCTTAAAAACTTGATTAAGTATGCTTGGGTTCAAATATGTTTGCTATTTGTTTGTACATGCTCTATATGTGATTTTGTCCTTAAGTGTATCCCCTAATCCCATCCTACTCTCCTAAATCCTCATTCTTTGCGGGCTGAAAGCCAAATCTATTTAGTTTCTGTCCTCTGGCCTCCCTAGTGTGAGCACTACTCAGGGTTCATGTGAGACTCTTGGTCCCTAGTCTTCCTTGAACTGTTTTTGATCATTTTCTCTAGTGTGAGCATTGCCCTGGGTTCCTGAAGCCCTTGGGGACTCTGACACACTAGAGATTTGGGTTCTGTATGCTCATCCTTGAAATATGGGTGAATCATTCACTACTGGTTATTGTGTATCTATGAACATGAGCTTTTGGAACTATTGTGAGTTGAAGGCCTGGCCTGTCCAGGTGCATTTGGGCCTGCTGCAGGCTCCCTATAGTTTTACTTACCTTGTAATTCATTCATTAAATTCTGCTCTATAATAATTATTTGTAATAACAATTCTGGGATATTAGTAAAAATGGAAAAGGGTTCTTATTTTATACTTGCTATAAAGTGGGGGTAGAAATCCTGCATATAGGGTTAATGTTGTGATGTTGGATGTTATATGTTAGAAATCATGATTCTAAGTGTCTTATTGTGTTCAGTCATTATGTGTTAGCAACCATGTCCATAGGCTCAATGTTTGGCTCAATTATGTTCCGTTACAAACCATGCCTATAGAAATGGTATGGTCCGATGTGTGTGTGAAGTCCTGCTTGCATACTGTTTCGTTCAGATTATAGAAATCATGTCTATAGTATTCAAAAACTATTCAGATTGTAGAAATCATGTCTATAGGATTCAAAACTGTTCAGATTATAGAAATCATGCCTATAGGATTCAAACTGGATCAAGTTATAGAATGCACGCCTGAATCTGTTTAATTGTTATTTATGCCTATTTACTGTGCTGCTATCCTCACTAGAAAACATGCCTGTAGGATTAAAACGAATAATTTTAGGTCTGTTTCTATGACTGGCTACTATTTACTATCGCACAAAACACTTAGATACCATGCTGGTAGGCTTAATCATATTATGCTAAAATCAGTAGGCGAACTTTGTAGGTTCTAATAATTGCACTAAGAAACTGGTTTTATCACATAGATATCCGACCTATAGGATTTTGTAATTAATAAAACTTTCTAATGCTGATCAGTTTGCGTGCATTTGCTCTTTAAATGCGGAGGCTAATTTGAGCCCATACTTGTTCCTATTTGAAAGTCCTAACCGTTTTGTGTGTCGCCTAGTTTTCTCTTTTTGAGCAACCTAAGTTAAAGTCTAGAACCACCCTGAAATAGAGGTCCATATGCCTCATGGACCAAAGGCATGGGACGTGTAGTGAACGCATAGGGTGCGACTTAGAATTGATTAGAGCGCTTTAGGTAATTAACTTAAAGATAGTACTTGGGTAGCATGAGATGATAGTTTGTGCCCGCTGAATAATATGTGTAATACCCCGTCTTGAGGGAGTTACGAAGTATTATTTATGTTGCACGGGGTGATCCATTAGGCTAAAAAACATAGGACCCCCCCCCCCCATTCCTATTAAAATAGTTCTTTCTTTGTCCCAATTGTTTCTTTTTAGACTAATTCACATGATTTGAGTTCGGCCGGGACCCACCGTTGTGGACCTCGAGGAGTTCCTAACACCTTCTCCTCAAGGTAATTTTAGCCCTTACCCAATCTGTGGTGACGTAAACTAGTAAACATGAGTCATTTGCAAATAGGTGCCCTAACGCACTTCAATCCGTTAGGTGGCGACTCTCTCTTTTAATAACCCTTTCTTTTAAAAGAGTTGTCAACGTCGAAACCCGATTTCGCGAGAGAAAGGGGCGCGACAGCATGGCGACTATGCTGGGGATATCCTTAGGCTCTTACCATAAAGAACTTGGTCTGTGTGAATTAGTATTCCTCAATAAGCATGTCTTTATTATTTTTTGATCAAATTCACCGTTTATTTGCTACATGCATACTCCCTTCCCTATTTTTCCTTTTACATGAATTTACATGAAACTTTTTGTTTAACCTTGTTCGCTGGCTTCAATCTTTATGTCTTTCCCAATCCCTACCTATTTTACCGCTTTATTATAATTTTTTCATTATGGGAACTAACTCCTTTGTTTTTCTTCCTTTCCTGCTTTACATTTATTAAATACCGCATTTATCGCTTTCATCATGCAAAATACTTGACAAGGTGTTGTTATATTGTTTGCATAATTACATGCTCTGCATCATATTTCACTCGTACGCAATTAATACCACAACGGCACTTGATGAGTTTCTGTGCTCTTCCTATATTACCCTTTTTAAATTTGGAAAGGCTTATTTGCGGTAAAACTAGTTGATCAGCGGTGTAGTCGACGGTTCCGTGCCTTTCCCTCTCAAGTTGTCCGCTTGAGGGTACCGGTCTAGACTTCTATAGAAAACCCTACTCTGATGTTAGCTGTGCATGCATTCAAATGACGTGACGGAGCTAATCCATATCTCTAAATCACACTCCGAGCCCTATATCAACAAAGTCAACTCTCGGTCAAACCTCTTAACCTTCTAAAACTTTAACTTTCCAATTTTCGCCAAAGTGCTTCAAATTATCCCACGGCCCTCCAAATCCAAATCCGGGCACATGCCTAAGTCCAAAATCACCATACGGAGCTATTGGAATCATCAAAATGCCATTTCAGAGTCGTCTATACAAAAGTCAAATGCCGGTCAACTCTTACCGTTTAAGCTTCTAAAATAAGAATCCTTCTTCCAAATTGATCTCGAATCATCCTAAATCTGAACTGCACCACACACGCTAGTCATAATACATAATATGAAGATGCTCGAGACCTTAAGCCGGCGAACGGGACGCTAATTCTCAAAACAATCGGTTGGGTCATTACCTTCTCCCCCTCTTAGACAAACGTTCGTCCTCGACCGTGTCAAGAATCATTTTGAAGGAATCAATCACTGAGTGAACAAACCATACATACACCCGCTGGTGACCCCACTTCAACCCCACCAACACTACCTCAGCTGAAGGTTTTTCCTTCCACCAATACCAATAGGCCTTAGAACCAAATTTCTCACCATCCAATTTTTTCCACAAGACCTGATTCCTACATCAACACACGGTATTAGCCTCACCCAGCTGCAATAACCTATGTATCTATTCATCAGATACAAACACATGACTTAACACACTACACATATGTCCATAACAACATTTCTAATCACAACAGTCATCCATAATCAAACCCAGCACCGGCAATTAACCTCATATCATCTAGAACCCAATTCCAAACCTCCACAACACCGACAAGGTTGCAAGAAGCACGAAGATGCCATGATTATTCGCTCAAATAAACAAGTCACACCCAACACCACTTGGGCACACACCTCGCAAGCTAAACCCTAATAAACACAACATGAATATGACTGAATATATGAGGGAACACATGAAAGAACTATCAAACAAGCCCAACAGGCACAACTCCCTATTAGTATCATACTATGAATTGTTTCCACAAGGGAGAATCAAAGTATACGAATAATTCACAAAGATATCATCCTAATATAACTTCACAACGGCACGCAGCCCGGCCCAAACATAACAAACCTCATTGAAAAGCGAGGATCCCATCCTCAGCTCTGAATCACAAGTAGATTACACATCATACCAACCAAACCCTTCCACTAATTCAATTTCTAACACATACTGAACTCCCACACCGGTGGAGCATCTAATTCACAAATCATAACCAACCACCCAGAAATCACATAAATACCTACCGTAATGGGTAACAGAAAGTCATTCCTAGTCTTATAGATCTCAATAATAAATAAATAAAAAATGATAGACACGGGCTACCACACCCATATGTGAAGCAACATAGCAGGACTTACCCCGATAAGTAGAACAGAAACAAAATATGAATGATGCTCCTCTATAATAAATCAAAACCATACTTGTACGACATTATCCGATGCAGCGGCCTCATCCCTACCATAGAAATCACATCAATGGACTGGATATCAGCAAGCTAGTGGTGCAAGCATATCAGCAACTCGAGTAGAACGCATAGACTGGATACCCCATTGTGACACATCTATTCAGAGTCTGGTACAATCTCTCACCATGTGGCTGGTATCTCTTCACTCAAAGTAGCCTCTCCACTGGAGTGGCTGTGGAAGCTGTCTGGCATGGGCACTCTAAGACCCATGGATATCTGAAGCACCGCGCAAAGCCTGAAGTGAAAACTGAACAAACTAACCCACAAAACCTCTACCATGGCGTGCCTTGACTCCAAAATAAGGACTAGTAGTTCCTCCCGGTCTGAGAGGCCTTTTAGCCTCCATGTCCTCTCTCTCCTAAACCCACATGTCCTCTCCCTCCTAGTCCTGCATGCCCTCTAGTCGGCGAGTGATCTCTATCACCTACTGAAATGGAACATCCGACTCGAACTCTCGAGACATGCTAAACCAGATATCATGATTGAGCCCCTCAATGAACCAGCGGACTTGCTCTCTACCTGTAGAAACCAAAACAGGTGCATGTCGGGACAAATCACTAAATTTGATAGCATACTATGATGCTAACATAGTGCCCAGGCACAACTGCTCAAACTCCATGCTCTAGGCATCCCGAAGAGTCTGAGGAACATATTCCCTCAAAAAGAACTCTGAAAATCGATCCTATATGAGTGAAGTTGCCTCGGCTGTGAGACTTAACTCGTACGTTCGCCACCACTGATATGCCACTCCCTTAAGCTGAAACATTGTAAAAACAACCCCATCCATCTCCATAATACCCATAGTACGGAGAAAATGCTGGCACTTCTCTAGGAAACCATGTGCATCCCCTGAAGCCAAGCCACTGAAGGTAAGAAGGTAATACTTCTTGAACCTTACAAGTCTAAACTGTTCTTCCTCATATGTTGCAGCCCTAATCACGGGATAAACTAGAAAACCTAGTTGTGCCGGCACCAAACCCGGAACTTGGCCAATGTGAGCCCGCAGCTCTAAGGTGTGGGCAACGGGAGTTTGAGCTCCTCCCCTGGTATGTGAAGTACTTGGTGCGGCCGGAATCAACCCGGCATGAGCCAATGTACCAAACATGCTCAGGAACTGTGCTACGGTCTCCTGAAGTCCGGGGGCAACAACAGGCACTTCCGGTGCCTGTCACCCAATAGGAGCTACTGGTAGATCCTCAACTACTGCTCTGATAGGTGCTCTAGCTATAGCACGTGCTCTTCCGCAGCCTCTGCTTGTGCCCTTGCCCCTGCCCCTGCCCCAACCTCTAGCAACACCGGCTCTGGGGGCAGGGTCATCAGTAACTCTAGCTCGTGTCCTCACCATATGTGAGAGAATAGAATGACAAGTCTCAAACTCCTAGTTGTCTCACCCGACAAGAACCATAGCCAAATTCTAAGCTGGCTAGTGACGTTATTCTTCCCAACTTACCATACTCAAATACGGTAGCACTTATGCCATGTCCAATAACCTCATCTCATCCAGCATATGCTGCTCGACCGACATGCCACACCAGCACCGCCTTGATCCATATTTAGTGCAACCCATGCCCCAAATAGGCAACAACTCAAATGTACCCAATAATGGAAGGAAAAACAAATAAGAGAACCATCCCGCAAGCTGAACAAATACCACTACAAGGAGTAATTCTATGAACCCGTCACACAAAGGAGGAATAATATACATGAAATAAGAAAAAAGATCAAATTCCAACCAACTCTAATGTGATGCATGACCCAATCTGAACACCGATCCATATGGAATACCTCATGCTACGATGCTCTAAATTTAATAACCATATGCGCAATAACAACAAACACACGAAGTACATGACTATAACCATGGAGAAATGGACAAAAGACAATATATGATACACTCCCAATCCACACTCAACAATGAGTGGAAGAGGTCGTTGGAAGAATAGTACGCAATTATGAGTCGGGGTCAATTTCCTTAGGGAGATAACAATGGGTGTTAGAGTCTATACTTGATGCGTGGAGACGAAAGAACTTAAATACACTTCCAATCAACTTGGTTTTGCTAATTACTTCTATAAACTATACTATCAATGATCAACTAGAGAAATGAAACTTGAAATTAACTAATTGTTTTTGGTTGTTTTCAAATAAGTAAAAAGGCCTAGGGATGTAACCTTCGCCTAGGTGTTCTCCTAATGGGTTAATTATGTTAACACTTGTTTTATGAATTGGGGTGTATCATAGCTCTCAACTCTAAGCTACTCACTCAATACCTCCAGATCATAGAGTGATTTCGCCCAATTTGTCTTTCTCAAGCTCAAATGGGTATCAAGCTAAATAGTTGATATGAGTTGAAGTCGGGCTTTCCCTATCTCTAATTCAAACCCTTTAATTAGGCTAGTCAAATCCTTAACTGGCCCAATTTTTTGTTAGCCATGTTTTCCTATACTAGGTCCATCTTTCTCAAGTAAAGAGCAAGTCAACAAGGCATTAATCAATGTTTGCAACCATTAATTATAAAACTAAAGCATGAACAAGGACAAATAACAAACAGTCAATCATAAACAAGGATTAAATTAAATACCCATAAAGTTTACACACTAGGTTAGGGTTACAACCCTAGTAAGAATCGAGCTACTCATAGTAGAAAATGAAGAAAACAAAGAAGAAACACTAATTAAGGCCATAATATAAAATTTAAATGATAAACTATGATGTTTTTGTCCAAAAATGATCACAAATTAATCCAAATGCTAAACTACAACAGCCAAAGCTAGGAAACCATCAAAACATGAACTTAAAAAGTGATTCCTGTCAATTTATAGTGGCCCACAATTCGCTGATAAAAATGCCCTTCGGGAGGTTCTGCATCCGCACAATTCTATGTGCGGTCCGCACATTACTTGAGTCTGCAGGTTGAAAGATTATGGAGCCGCACAATTTGATCTGTGGCTGCACTTCAGCTTCTACGGCCGCACAAATCATTTGTGGTCCGCACTTCTGGCAAGACTTCATTCTTGGTCATTTTGCGCACTCTATGAACTTTTTGAATTATTGTCAGTGGAACCATGTTCTGCGGCCGCACTTCTCTTCAATCACTTCTAGCATTATACATAAGATCTGTGGCCGTAGAGGGAATTCTACGGTCTGCACTTCTGGTCTGTTGCTCCCCTTTTTTCTTTGTGAGCCGGAACACTCCTTTTTGAGTTGGATTTCTTTATTACAGTCCAAATCTCCAATATTCTTGCAATTTGCAAACTTCAATTAGTTTTGGGAATATAAATCAACACTTTCAGACTAAAACTAAAGCAAGAAGTTACTAAAAAGTTTGTCAAAATCCACACTTATCAACTCCCCCAAACTTAAGTCTTTGCTTGTCCTCTAGCAAATAGATTAGTTCCCACCTCCTCTAAGTGAAAGGTCTTTTCAGCGAGTCAATGGTAAGCCATCCATACTCAGTTGGGACAAGCAATTACACATAAGACTCATGCATTGTCAACAAGTTGACCATTCACATATCAGCACCTATAGTTCTAACGTGACATTTGAGCTTCAAGAATTGACTTTACTCATCGAAGACTCTTGTTCTATCATGTGGAATCCAAAATTTTTTTCCTCTACCTTCCATTTGCCAAGTTCACTATAAAGTTTAGCACTCAATCTTTAGATCAATGAAAGGTTTGCTCTTCTATCACAACAGAATGTCACAAGTGTGACTTCAAGTACCATAGGCTTGCCCCTGGTGTACATCACCACTAATGTAAGCTTACTAGGTTCGAAATCAAGTAGGACTTATTTCTGGTTGTAATGAAGTGTTTTGGATTGGGGTAGGATACCATATGGTTAAGTGGTTACACCTTTCTTTAAGCACTCCAAATTTTCATTTCTTGGCTCTCAATTACCAATTCTTAGAGGCATTCTCTTTTTCTTGGGGGCTAGAGAGACTTGACATCACTCTTTCTTGTGCATTTCATTCTTTTTATCCCTCGATGCTCACGTTAGCGATAATTACCTGTTTTTGAATCCATCAACCCTTCCTTTATTTTCTTTCTTGAATTTTCTCTTTTTATTTTTTTGTTCTTTCTCTTTTATTGCCTTCTCTTTTCATATAAATCATTTGTTTTGTCTTTTTGGTGCCTTGATACCTTTTTCAAAATCCTCAAATCTCCCTCGATATGCCTTAGGCCACTTATTTCACAAGAGTGTTAAGGAAGGTACGGGTGCTAAGAGAGGATCACGACAAAACGGGTAAAGGCTTATATCATGATTATCAAATATGAAAGGCTAGAAGATCAAAGGGGGTTGACTAGGGATAACAACATTGGCTGACAATAGAAAGCTCAAACGGACCAATGACTTCAATCATTTCCCAAACCAAGAAAACTCAGGATTTTGCCTTGAAGAATATTCAGGAAAAGTTCTAGATTATTCGCACAGATACTTGGACTAGCAACGAAAGATCACCTCACCCCTCACTTAACTAAACCATAAAAGAGGATAGAGTCGACAGACTACCACAACTTTAATCAAGTTAAAGATCACTATGGTCCAATAAACCACTCAATGATTACCAAAGTCAACTCAAGAGTCTCAAAGTCATTAAGTAGAGCTATTTTCTTTCAAAAATCGTTTTCCAAACCATAAGCACATAGTTAAGTGTGTTGGTACCAAATGAATCATGAATGACTCTTTTTACGAGAATGACTTGATTAGGCTTTTTATTATTACAATTATTATTACCTAAACATATATAAACTAACTCACTACCTTAAGAAGGTTGTCAAGCCATCCATCCTCGGGACGAGTCACCCGGTTCACACAAAAACTACATTTGGAAAGAATCGTGGAATTAAGAAAACCAAAGGCTTATTATTTACGAAAACATAAGAAGATGCTACTAACAAAACAAGAACTGAAGTGGAAAATTCAAGAAGCTAATGAACAATAACTACTAAAGATAGATAAACTACAAATAAGAAAAGGAACATAATCATCAAATTATTACAGCCCAAATGTATCCAAAATATGTCATATGTCAAATCAAATAAACTCCACCCCACTCCCCCCCCCCCCAATAAAAGTAAGCATTGTCTCCAATTCTTAAAAATATAAGAGTGAAAAGAGAGAGGGCGAAGAAAACTCCCTATGGATCCTTGGACATCTCAATATCCCCATTAACATCATCTCTCATTAGGTCAAGCAACTTACCATCGTCATCATATCTAGGAGTGGTGGGAGTGGCAAACACTGCATGTACTGCCTCAGTAGTGTCGGCAGCAATGCATGGCTCATCAAACTGGCCAACTAGTGCAACCTATGACGATGGTGCATATGGATCAAAGGGTAGATCCCCAACCGGCACAAGTCTGGTCACCTCCTTCCTGAGCTTGTTAACCGATCACTTGCTTGCCTGAGACTTCCTCATCTTCTTCACTTCTTTGGCAAACTCCACAATAACCGACTTGTGATGTACCATAGTGTCCAAGATCATCTTCTGGTTGACCACAATCTTCTTCAACTTCTCATCAAGATCATAGGAGACCTGTGGTACCTGTATAGATGACTACGTTGCAACAGTACTATATATATCAAAAGGCTTTGAAGTAGTCATCTGCATCTAGTTATTGAGACTCGCCAATGTATTGAAGACTTGTAGAGCGAATAATGGAGCGGTAAGCAGGGCACCAGCCTCAGAGCTGTAGCAGGGGCTGCTCTAGGGGCTGTGGTAAGACCTGAGGGTTGTGGCGGAGGCATAGTAGTAGCACTAGAAGAGGGCTCAACAGATGTAGATGGAATGTTAGTTGTCTCAATGACTACCACTCTCGGCTCATCAGACTGGCCTATGGTGGTAGATGGCTGAGCTCTCTTCTTTGGGTTTTTCACATCCATTAACAAATACAAGTCAAATGGCTTCTTCCGCTTCACCTTGCTGTCATATGATCTTGGATCTAGCTTTACATCAGTGAGGTACTATGTGATAGTGTTGGGATAAGGGTAAGCCGTGTTGGTATGTTATGTTACCAATGAAATGTTGGACGACATCACAACACCCACATTAATTGGGTACCTGGCCATGATAGATGCCACAAAAACATCACGAGGAAGAGGAAGATGAGTCTCATTCTGGCACGGATCCAGTCTGCTACAAACAAAGGTCTGCCATCCCTTCACCTCAAAGCTCAATGTGTTCCGCTAAATAGGAACCCCAATAGTGATCCATGGTGGTGGTGGCCCTGGTGGTGCTAAGATCTCTACTAGCCAAGGTCGGACTTCTTCTTTCATTGAACACTTCTATAGATACTCCCTTAACTTCAAGTCCTCAAACCCCAAGTGGGCATTTACCATGTGCTGATCAAACCTCATCTTGAGGTTGCGTACATTAGTCACCTTCATCCCCTTCTTGATGAGAGAAACATTTGCGTAGAACTCACAGACGAGGTACTCCTGGGCATCTTTAACTTTCTCAATGTGACGCCCAAAAACGAAGGAACGCGACCGGCGCTCAACCGAGTGAACCCGGCCGAGTAAGCCTATTAGATTTCCTTCTACCCAAACTCATTCATGAATAGAGAGAATATATATGTTTTCGTTGATCAACAAATATATATATATATATATATATATCTTCGTTGATCAAATAATAAAGTGATCACGTCTGCAATACAAATTTCTTACCATTAGTTACTTCATTTTTAAAGACTCAATTCCACACATTT
This sequence comes from Nicotiana tabacum, assembly GCF_000715075.1. Classification (NCBI taxonomy): domain Eukaryota; kingdom Viridiplantae; phylum Streptophyta; class Magnoliopsida; order Solanales; family Solanaceae; genus Nicotiana; species Nicotiana tabacum. The sequence continues at coordinate 34,355,815 of NC_134092.1, read as the reverse complement.
TTCATAATCTGAAGTGGAAATAGTAATTCAAGTACAACATAACGAGTTTGACTTCCCAGTACCAATATACAACCCACACTATGTCTATGAAGCCTCTATAGATAAAGAAGAGTACGATGAAAATGCCGGCAACAAGGCCCCAGTTATACCTCAAACATAATATACAAAGTACGAAAGATATATGACCCCAGGATGAAGTGGGGCTCACAAAGTTAGCTGGGAAGAAGGTGCACTGCTATCACTGATCAATATCTCCTGCTGTGGAACCACCTGTATCCATTTAAAGATGCAGCGCCCCCGGCAAAACGGACATTAGTACTGTCAAATAGCACTAGTAAGTATAACTAAACACGCTCTCAATAGAATGACAAATAATACAAACAAGATTATCATAGTATCAATCAAAGCCATAATCAACATCAAACCTCGATTTAGGATCAAGACAGTTCAAATTAATTTTCATATCTCACATTGGGAGATGTTTAGCATAGATATACCATTGTTCACAATACCATTATTAACAATACCAATATCCACAATGCCAATACCATCGTACTCTCAGCACGGAGTTCGATCATGACCCGATCGGCTAGGCTATCTCATTAGAGACATCAACCATAATTTCTTTCAGTGTCAGTACCACCGTTTTTAACATGTAGTCTGATCACGACCCGATCAGCTAGGCTATCCATTAGGGACATCTACCAGAATCACAATTTCAATTACAATTTCCATCACAATCACCACCATGTGTGCGTCATGGTATCCGTTCAAGACCCAATCGGCTAGGCTGTCTTATTCGACACATCAACCTTTTAATATCAATCATCGCATTTCATATTACTTTCACACCTTTTCATTTCATTGGCACTAATGGACATAATAAAAAGATGAGTCTTGGCACGTTGGTCATATTTAGTATTTCATGCTCACCTTTTCAATTTCAAATATCACCATCATCAACAATAACAAATACAATTCAAATCAAGGTGTGTAGTACACATGTGAGCAATTTAGAGTCCAAGGCACATAGAGATATTTCACAAAATTTGGCATAATAACTTTCGTTTGAAATTAACATGAAGTCGAACATTTCCAATGCACAACCCATATTTTTAACACCTCCTCAATTGATAACATAACATAAATAAAGAATTTGGAATTACCCATTTATCCACATAATTAAGAATTATCTCAAATTACTTAAAATACTACTCACTTTTAACATACCTCATACACCTTACTATCATGATCATGTGGTACCTTGTATGGTACTAGTCCATAAATATGGGGTATTATAGCTTGGACCGTATTTTATCCCAAATTGTCAAAGTTCGACGAAAACTCACTTTTTTCGATTCGCTTATCCTCTCACCTTCACGAATTTACTTATCACCTGTTATAAATAAAATACAGGTTTATAACCTCAAAAATAGCCTTGTCCTCATCCTAAAGTACTACTATTAAAATATTAATAAATCATGGTACCCTATAAAATTAATGCATAAACTATTATTTCATTAAAACCTCCATGTAAAAATACATATATTTTCTCAACTTCTAATTTTCCTAATCTCATATAAAGAGTACAAATTTTCGTACGCTAAATTCTTAAAATGGTAAAAAGATAAACTTCTTTTCTTGTGAAAAAATGATTTCTATCTTTACAATAAAGAAAATCTCATAAACTTTCTCATATTATTTGTATAATTTAAAGCATATTCGAAAGTAGTAATATTAATAATTATATAAAATCATATTTATCAAACCTTGTTTTTTTTACAAGAATATTCCATTCAAAATACCAAATCAAATGTATATAACGGTATCAAGGTTATTAAACTTACGGGGTCTTACAATAACATAGTCACAAATCCTCTATAATCTCATGAATGGTCTTAATCCATTCAAGCTCATACCTAATATTAACGCACGGTATGTAACACTTTCAACCTAATGTTAGGTTTGTTTCTTATTGAGTACATGGGGTTGGTTGTACTCATACTACACTTCTACACATTACGTGCAGATGTTGGTTGCTGATGTTGCTGTGATCGACGGGAGATGGAATTGAAAACGTAGCTGCATTCCGGTTTTAGCTGTCTCTTGTTCATGGTAACCTTAGATTCATAGAAATATGTGTATGTACCTTTCGAATAGATGATTTATTTATTTCACACCAGCTTTGTAAATTCTAATCTTAGAAGATCATGATTTGTACTACTAGTCCATATGGAACGTATCAGTTTCAGATGTTTTCTTTTATTTAATTGTCTTATTAATTTCATTGGAATTGGTTAGTTGTTAATTGGCTTACCTAGCGGGGTGGGTTGGATGCCATCACTAGAAGTTGGATTTTGGGTCGTGACAGTCTAATACTTGTACACTATTCAAAGCAGGTTTGTTATACCTGTTTCGATGTCTACTACTATGCACAGTTAGACAACATAACACATGCTTCGCTAAACTAGAACATGTCTATAGGGCTTCAACTAATTAATCAATCAGTCGTTTGTAGTGCTTTTATTGCAGTGCTTACCCAGATATCATGACTGTAGGATCTTAATAAATTAATTGACTGCTTTGTTGCTTTGTTGTACTGCCACATTTAAATGACATGCCTATAGGGATGAAGTATTATAAAATCATATTCGATTGTCAATCATTAGAAATCCTGCCTATAGTATACTGTCACCCGCCTACGAAGTATGTTTTTAAAATTAGTGCTGTTAATATTGAGCTTCCAAACAACTGTACCACCTCATTATGAAAACAATTAGAGATCATACCTATACGACCCGCAATACCTTTAATCTTCTAGTGTGTTAGTCTAAAGCTGCAATGCTGCATGTACAATAATGGAAATCAGAAACACATAGAGACCATGCTTATATGACTTAATGACTTAACGTGTTCTAATTTGAAATTGTTTACCTGCGTGGAATTTGCTGCTTACGTGTGGAGGCCAACTTGAGCCATTTATTGACTTTGTATGAATTCCTCTATGTTTCGAATGCGTGCTTAGTTTTATCATTTTGAGCATCCTAAGTAGTGTCTAGAACCTCCCAAATAGTAGGTCTAAAGTCTCCTGGACCATAGGCATAGGACAGGTAGTGCACGCATATGAGACAGTTTAGAATTGAATTAGAGCACTTTAAGTAGAAAACTTTAACATAGTAATCAGGTAGCAGGAGATGATAGTTAGTGCCCTCTGAATAATATGAGCAACCCTAACTCTAAAGGAGTTGCAAAATATTACACGGGGTGATCTTTTATGCTAAAAAACTTAGCACCCCTCTCCTTTACATGTTTATTGTTCACACTTAGTCATTGAATATAGAATAATTACGTTATACCTTGTAACCTCTAAAGACTTGTATTGACTATCTATATAGTTTAATTGTTGACCTAATTTTCTTTACACCTATTCACAATAGAACCTTTAAACTACTTGCCTTCCCATACTTATATGATAACTTAGGACAACTGTGATTCGATAATCCCACATAGTGTAAACTTCGGTCGGGACCCACAGTTGTCGACCTCGATGAGTTCCTAACACTTTCTCTATAAGGAAATTTGAGCCCTTACCTGATCTTTGGTAACACAAACTAGTTAAAACAGAGTAATTTGAAAATAGGTGCCCTAAAACACCTCAAAATTGTTGGGTGGCATCTCTTCTCTTTAAATACACATTAAAAAGAGTAGTCACATGTCGAAGTCCGCTTTTGTGGGAAAAAGGGAAACAATAGTAACAGTAAAGTTCGTGTCTTCAAGGCCGATTGTGACATTTAAGAGATTTGTTATAGATCCACATTGGAAATTTAATATTAATATTTTATGTGTTTCGTTACTACTTGTTGTATTACTATTTGACCATTAGTAAGCGTCAAGTCGACCCCTAGTCACTACTTCTTCGAGGTTAGATTAGATAATTACTGGGTACATGCTATTTTACATACTCACGCTACACTTCTGCATTGAATGTGCATGTACTAATATAGGTACTTCCAGTGGTCACACGGGGATGTAGACACACTTCCACGGAGACTTATTAGTGATCTGCTTGCCTTGCTTCGATCTACAGCACCGGATTCTCCTTCTACCTTGTTTATTGTTCCTATCTATTTTACTTCAGACAATAGTGGTAGTAGTTTGTATATTCTCTAGATTGCTCATGAACCCGTGGCACCGAGTTTTGGGGGCTTCTAGAGTTTATGCACTATTGTACTTATAATTACTATCACTGTGGTTTAAATATTATTCACACTTAATGTTTTTGAGAAAGAAGTATGTACGACTGTAGAGATTTAGCTTTTATTCGGTGTATTTAAGGAAATTTATGCTTTTAGAAATTAAAAATAAATAATTAAAGTGGAGGATCACGTCTAGGCTTGCCTAACGGCGGCGTTAGGTGCCATCATGACCTATTATAGGTTCTTGATGGTGATAGTTTGGTATCAGAGCTTCAGGTTCACATAGGTCTCACAAGTGCTGAGAAATCCTATTTAGTCTTGCGGAACAGTGCGAAGACATTCGTACTTATCTTCGAGAGGCTAGGGTGTGTTAGGTGATATCATATTGTGCTAAGTATCTTTGTATTATTCTCTCACAGATGGTGAAACCGTACGCAGTAGATGTACCCGGCGGTAGAGGGGCTGATTTCCCCGTTGATTGAGGTCGAGGTAGATGTTGGGGGAGGATCCCGCTCCTATTAGAGGACGAGGGAGTCCTAGAGTTGTTCCTATTGTACCACTAGTGGATCTAGTGGAGGATCTTGTTAATGAGGAGCAGGATGAGGTGCCTGCAGCTGAGCCGGCTCTGACAAATTTCATGACTTCACCGGGATTTCATGATGTCATGGGTCGTATGCTACGGTTCATGGATTCTATGTCACAGGCTTGTTTATTTCTGGCAGACCCAGCAACATCTCAGGCAGGAGGGGGAGCACAGACCCCTACCGCTTAGGCTCCAAGGCACGCTGCTACAATATATCAATCCCACGGTGCACTACCTACAGGCGGGGTCTAGCCAGTTGCCAGTTGCCAGCCGCGGCCGTTGAGCAGCAGAAGTGGTTGGACAGATGGACTAGGCTTCGTCCTCCAATCTTTGAAGGTGAGCGGTCATAGGACCCACAGTATTTCATTAATCGTTGCAAGGAAAAGGTACGTAACATGGGAATATTGGAGTCCAATAGGGTGGACTTCACCGTATTTCATTTTGAGGGCAAGGCCCATAGATGCTGGCAGGCTTACCTCCATTGCAGGCCAGCAGGTTAACCTCTCTTGACATAGGATCAGTTTATGCATCAGTTCTTTGAAAAGTACATACTACCTTCAGAGAGAGAGTAACTTCGGGGTCAGTTCGAGTGGCTCTGTTAGGGTCATATTTCTGTGACCGACTACGAAGAGAGACATACTGACTTGTTTTGACATGCAACTATTATGGGATATAGAGAGGCTGCAGAGGTTTATTACTTGTCTGCACCATGAGATTTAGGTTTCTATGGCCCGTGAAGCAGATATAGGGACTTCCTTTCATCAGGTTGTAGATATAGCTTGGTGGATCGAGCGTATCCGTAACCCCAGCGAAGAGTTTACATCGAGGGATAAGCAACCTCGACATTTTAGTGGATTTAGTGAAGCCCCATTTGGGGGAAGAGGCCAGTTCATAAGGGGCTAGTCTAGCAGGTCCATGCATCTAGCACCACAACCTGCTCGGAGTGCTCCAGCACGACCCTATTACAGTGCTATTCCAGAGAGTACTTATCGTCCGCCAGCTATCCAGGGTTCCTCCAGTGTGTATTCAGGCCATCGGGGTAAGACTTCAGGTCAGCAGTTCTTTACCCCGAGGGGTTGTTTCAAGTGTGGGGAGTTACGCCACGTGAAGAGGTTTTGTCCCAGACTATAGGGCAAGGCAATGCAGTAGGACCAACGGCCCATGATTACCGAACCAGCTACTACACCTCCCACCCGGCCAGCCAAAGGTAGAGCAGGTGGGTAGGGGTCTCCCTAAAGGTTGAGGTCAGTCAAGTGGCGCTCCAACTGAATACTATGCTTTCTCAGCCTGGCCGGATGGAGTCACCTCCGATGCAGTAATCACAGGTACTATTTGATCCAAGGTCTACTTCTTCCTATGTTTCTTCTTTATTTTCTCCTTATCTGGATTTCTCTCGTGAGTCCTTGGGTGGTCCTGTGTATGTCAACTCCAATGGGTAATTCTGTTATTATGGATCGGGTTTACCCATTATGTGTAGTAACTTTCTATGGTTACGAGACCAGAGCAGATCTTCTTTTGGTCGATATGGTTGTTTTCGAGGTTATCTTGGGCACAAACTAGTTGTTTCCTTACCATGCCATTCTTGATTGCCATTCCAAGAATATTACCTTGGCGATGCATGAGTTGCCCAGATTCGAGTGGAGGGGTTCGTTTGTTGGTACTTCTAGTTGGGTTATTTCTTTCTTGAAGGCTCAATATATGGCCGAGAAGGGTTGTTTGGCCAATTTGGCCTTGTGTTATTCCAAGATTGACCTTATATTAGGGTACCATTAGTTGAGGGTTAAGGAACTTGATGTTCAAAAAACAACCTTCAGGACTCGCTATGCACATTTCAAATTTTTGGTAATGTCCTTTGGTTTAACGAATGCACCAACAGCTTTCATTGACCTTATGAATAGGACCTTCAAGCCTTATCTTGATTTTTTTCGTTATTGTGTTTATTGACGACATCTTGATTTATTCCTGTAGCGAGAATGACCATGTAGAACATCTTAGAATCTTGTTGCAGACACTGTAGGATCACAAGCTATGTGCAAAATTTTCTATGTGTAAATTCTGGTTGAAATCAGTAGCGTTATTGGGCCATGTCATCTCAGGCGAAAGCGTGAAGGTGGATTTTCAGAAAATAAAGGCAGTAAGGAACTGGCATGGACCCACCTCAGTATCCGATATAAGAAGTTTCTTAGGTTTAGCAGGCTATTACAGGCATTTCATAGAGGGATTTTCCTTTATCTCGTCCCCTTTGACTAGGCTGACTCAAAAGAAAGTCAAGTTTCAGTGGTTAGACGCTTGCGAGAAGAGTTTTGAGTAGTGAAGAAGAGGTTGACTTCAGCTCCAATCTTGACACTACTGGAAGGAACCGAAGGGTTCGTTATTTATTGTGATGCTTTAGGGGTTGGTTATGGGTGTGTATTATTGCAGCACGGTAAAGTCATAGCCTATGTATCCAGATTGCTCAAGGCTCACGAGAAGAAATATTCGACTCATGATCTTGAGTTAGCAGTTGTGGTATTTGCACAAAAGATCTGGCGCCATTATTTGTATGGAGTGCATGTTGATAGTTTCATAGATCACAAAGGTCTCAAGTACATCTTCAAGTAAAGAGAATTGGATCTTCGTCAGAGAAGGTGGCTCAAATTGCACAAGGATTACGATGTTGATATCCTCTAGCATCCGGGGAAAGCAAATCCTGTAGCCGATGCTCTTTATCGGCATTCTATGCGAAGCTTAGCTCACGTTGAAGCAAACTAGAGAACTATGATAAAGGAAGTCCACTTCTTAGCAAGTCTAGGAGTTCGACTTCTGGTCTTCGAAGATGGTGGCATTGTTTTTCAGAACAGGGCTAAATCCTCCTTATTAGCTGAAGTGAAGGAAAAACAGTTCAGTGATCCCTACTTATTGTAGCTGACTGAAGGGATTCACAAACACAAGACTACGACTTTTGAACAAGGGGGAGATGATGGTACTTTGAGGTACAGAGGCAGACTATGTGTTCTAGACGTAGATGGGCTTAGAGAGCAGATTATGTCAGAAGCCCGAAATTCCAGGTATTCTATTCACCCATGTTACGACCAAAAATTCAAAAAGGTCGTGATAGCGCCGGACACCACTGTCAGGCAAGCCAACAATAATTACTTAATTGGGTTCTCATTTTATTAGTTTTGAAATCATATTTTCCTTCAATTTAAATAGTAAAGAATGGGGATTTATAGAGTAAATAATAATGCTTTTAACAAATTCAATACAGAACAACCCATATCATCCCAAAATCTGGTGTCACAAGTGCATGAGCATTAACTAGGAATATAAAATAAAATACAGCAGTTGTCCGGAGAATAAATTGGATAGGAAAAAAAATGTAAATACTCTGAAGGAGACTCTGCTAGCTGTGGGTCGACAAATGGAATGCTCCTCACCTAGGTCCCTGCATGTATACACGCTTCTTCCATCACATGGCCTCTAGACATATATGTGCCTGCACAAAAATGTGCAGCAAGTGTAGTATGAGTACGTAAGCATCGTGTACCCAGTAAGTATCTAGCCTAACCCCAGAGAAGTAGTGACGAGGGGTCGACATGGACACTCACTAGTGATCTAACAACATAAGGTACAGTAAAGAGGTAGCAAATATGAGGCAGAGTAAGTAAGTGAAATAGACAAATATAGATCACGTGGTACAAATCCCCTCTCTTTATGAGGAACTCAAGATCTTCATTAGAAATTCCCTCCTTAACCGGAGCATATATATAGGTATACTGAAACTCATCAAGTGGCTGCCATAATTCAAATCTAGAATTTACAGGATTGCTAAGTTTTACGCACGATTTCATGGGAATGTGATGGGAATGTGATATAGGAAATGCCGAGGCGTACAACTCGATCCAACATAATAATAAAAATATGCACTGCCGAGGGTCGAACGGCCCGAACCATATGATAAATCAATTAACCTGCCGAGGTGAACGACCCACTCCCATGAGAGTATGGTACATAAATCCTGCCGAGGCAAACGGCCCGATCCCATAAGAAGTAAAATACAAATTTCTGCCGAGGCGAACAGCCCGATCCCATAAGAGTGAAATACAATTTCCTGCCGAGGCGAACGACCCGATCCCATAAGAGCGAAATACAATTTCCTGTCGAGGCGAACGGCCCGATCCCATAAAGAGTGAAATACAATTTCCTGCCGAGGAGAACGGCCCGATCCCATAAGAGTAAGAAGCTTTGATGGGTCCTTGACCCCACTCATGAATAAACGTGTGAGTTGTAATTTCTTTAACAAAAATCTTTCAATGAAGTGTGTGTATATATATATCACGAAAACATGCCGTAGGAGGAGTAAAGTTATTCGGTGACTAATCGTGAACTCGTGAAGTCTCTACAATAACAAGTCTAGTCTCAAGTAGTAATGTAAAATAGAGGAATTTAATAGGCAAGAGACTGCTCGAATTATTAGCATGATGTGAACCTAAGCCTATCCGGACAATAACATGAATATAGCTACGTACGGGCTCTCGTCACTTCGCGCGTGCGTAGCCCCCACAACAAGTATAGCACATCCATATACAACAACTAGGGGTAATTTTCCCCTCACATAGTTAGACATGAGACTCACCTCGCTCCGAAATTCCATAACCGGATCCAAAGCCTCTCTAACACCTCAAACTGATGCCTGCCGATCCAAAACTAGTCAATTAAGATGCAGCCCAATCAAAATATACTCTAAAATTCATAATTAATCAATTTATAACAACTTCCGATTCCGCTCAAAAAATTGATAAAGCAACCCTCGGGCCCACGTGCCCGGATTCCAAAACTTTTCAAAGACAAACACTACCCATAGCACTACGAACTCCAATATATAATTTATTCTCAATTTCATGCCCAAATTCGTGATCAAAGTCCAATAATACCAATTTTTAGGTTTTTCTTCAAAATCCCAATTTCTACAAATATTTATGCTTGAATTCATGTAAAAACCATGTATTTAATTCACAATGTGATGCAATCACTTACCCCATTATAGTTGATGAAGATGGCACTCCAAAAGTGCTCCAAACTCGGCTCCCATAGACGAAATGAAGTGAAAATAAGCCATAACCCCGTTTTATAAAACATCACTGCCCAGCGATCCTTGCACCTGTGGTACAATAGCCGCTTCTGCGGCTCTGCACCTGCGAAAATTCCATCGCATGTGCGGTTCAAGCTTAGGCCAACATTTCCCGCATCTACAGCGTGGCAGCGCTTCTGTGACCTCGCAACGCTTCTGCGCCTCCGCTTCTGCGGCTCTTCGTGCGCAGGTGCGGTCCCGGTTCTGCGAAACTCGACAGCATGTGCGGTCCCAGACTTCCCCAACCAGAACCGCTTCTGCGACCCTCTTTGATGCTTCTGCGGCTCTGCACCTACGGCCAAAACCTTGCAGGTGCGGTAACACCGGATACCAGCTCCCTTAGCATTTTCCTTAGTCCACAAATCGATCTGTTAAGCATCTGAAACCCACCAGAGGCCTCCAAGACCCCGTCCAATCACACCAATCAGTCTATTAACATAACACAGACCTGCTCGAAGCCTCAAATCATATCAAACAACATCGAAATCGTGAATCGCACCTCAATTCAAGCCTAATGAACTTTGAAACTTCAAATTTCTACAATCAATGCCGAAACCTATCAAATCATGTCCGATTTACCTCAAATTTTGCACACAATTCACATTCAACATTACGGACCTACTCCAACTTCCGGAATCAGAATCCGAACATGATATCAAAAGGTCCACTCCCGGTCAAACTTCGCAAAAACCTTCAAATTTCTAACTTTCTCCAAATGACCCCAAAATGACCTACGGACCTGCAAATTCATATCCGGACGTGCTCCCAATACCAAAATCACCATACAGAGCTATTTCCAGACTCAGAATCCCAAACGGACATCAATAACATTGAAATGCACTTCAACCCAAATTTAGGAAGTTCTTCCAAAAATGCCAACTTCCATAATAGGCGCTGAAATGCTCCCGGGTCATCCAAAACCCGCACCGGGCATACGCCTAAGTAGAAAATCATTATACAAACCTGTTGGAACTTTCAAATTCCGATTCCAAGGTCGTCTACTCAAAAATCACACTTTAGTCAATTCCTCGAACTTAATGCTTCCGAAATTAGAATTTTTTTTCCAAATCAACTTCGAACTTCCCGGAATTAAATTCCGACCATGTGTACAATTCATAATACCTTATGTGAAGCTGCTCAGTATCTCAAACCGTTGAATGACATGCTAGAGCTCAAAATGATCGGTCGGGTCGTTACAACCCAGGTTCCACGAAGATGTATCATAATCATAAGGAGATCTAATGGTGGAATGATACAAAAAAGAATGTAGGAGATTTTGTGGCTATGTTTCCAAATTGTCAGTAGGTGAAAGCCGAACACCAGAGGCCTGGTGGTTAGGATTAGAGTATAGAAATTCCTATTTGGAAATGGGAGATAATAAACATGGACTTCATAATTGGTTTACCTCGCCCGTTTCAGAAGCATGATTCAATTTGTGTACCTACTAACGGCCCAAGTCCGTGGGGACGCAGATGGGGCATTCTCTTGGAAGTCATTAGCAATACTAAGGTGTTTTGGTATTATGGTGTTTATAGTGGGAGGCTTAAAATCGACATCAAGGTCCTTATTTCTCTTCAGGCCTCTACCGAATAAAATGCCAGAGTTTCTGGATGATGCAGTAAAAGAAGCCGTGGAAGTAAAAATACAGTAAAACTTTTTGCTAGGGCGTTGAAGGAGATGGAAAAGATTCTAAGCAAAAATTGTGATCATGAGTAAAATTATGATTCTAAGTAAAGTAATAAGTAGAAGTGAAGATATATACGGCAAAAATTGTGATCATGATTACTTAAACAATCGGTGAAAATATTACTGAATCGTGGGGCAACACGTGTTCAGGGTATTAAATGTGAGAAGGTGTGCATCTTTTCAAGCGTTATAAACTTTTCAAGAGGTTTCTCGCCAAGAAAGGGATCTTCACCAACTTATCGGTGAAATAAAGATATGTCAACGGAAAGCAGGGGGACTATCTGTACATGGTAAAATTAGTTCATAATAAATGATCGAATGATAGCATGACACGTGGAACCGAAGACAGGTAAAAGACGAATCAAGTAACAACCAGTACCAGGAACAACAACTGCAATTGACATCGGATAAACAATGAAGGGAGCATGGTCAATGGGAACAGATCGAATATTTGCTATCGAATAGCATTCAATGAAGAATATTCTCTAAGATTAAATGGGCAGACATTACAGAGAATATTTTCATTCATGGACTGCCGTTACATATTCATCAATGGATCCTTTATTATCATTTAAATGGGGCTTGATCTAGGATCTTGTTTCCTTAAGTAAAATTATACATAGCAGGCTCAACCGCCATTGGAAGACAGGAAATTCTTCGCAAAATGTATGTTGTATTTCATTTTCACTCTCAATCAAACAACTTTATTTGCTCTTTTACATTGTTCTCATTTCTGTCCTCAGAGACATTGCTCTCGGAGTCATGCTTGTCACCTTCTTCAATCACAATTGCTAAGTCTTACTTTTAATCATATTTCATTATCAAATTTGGGATCAAATCAGTTCGCTTATCTATAAACCACGTACCAAATTTAATTGTACTGTTTTATGGGTAAATAATATATATATATTCTCAAATTCGAATGAATAAATTCATGAGAAAATTCACACAGAAATCTATCCACATTTCAATTCTGAGATATAGATGGTTGCCTCAAGACTTATTTCTGTCCTTCTCCAATTAGAAATTTTATGCTCTCTTAACTTGATGATGTCATTGGTAATATGCCTTTGACCTTCTTCAATCCTAAACATATAGAGGGTAGTAGTGCTTCCAGCTTCAAAGAAGCTGCCCAAATATCTCTAGTTCTTGAGACTTCTTTATTAAGAACTTTGACCTCTTACAAAACGTTTGCTTGAAGAATAAGAGAAAATGCCTTCATTGAGTCTAATGACAAGGGAGTTAATTGTTTGAATGTTTGAGTTGATTGTCCCATGTCGGAAGTTGTCAATCTTCTTGATACTGGCCCTGAATATTTATCATTTCCAAAACATTTTCAGTGGAACTATACAAAAGATGAATGGCACTACCTCTCCCCCAAAATTCTGTTGGAAAGTGTACACAGGTGACGGGCAGAATCAAGCAAAAGGCATGCACGTGAAAAGAATAAGTATAAGTGGTTATTTTTGATAATCCCTGAATGAAAAGGTTGCATATTTGATATGGAGCAGGACTCCTTACTTGAAGGGAACTCTATCCAAGATAAGGAAAGAGTTAGAAGTTGAAGATAACTAGAACTCTTCCACTAAGGAAGAGTAAAGCATTAGACTTCTAGTTAATCTTTATTTAATAACTCTATATATATCAGTTGTGTTTTCTTTTATAGGTGATGCACACATACTAAAGTTAAGCACGAATTGAGAGCAAAATAGCAAGGCATTTTGTGAGAAATTCCTGTGAGATTTAAGAGTGCAATCCTGAAGCTACACGAACTATATTGAAGAACCAGCTCCATAAAGAGTTTTATGTGTCTTTCTTTATTTCTAGTTCAAAGTGTAGTAGGCGTTTTGAGTTGTACCTTTCAGCTTTCTATGAAGCAAATTGTTCTAGGTACCTGAGTTCTATCTTTCAAGTTAGAGGTAACTTGAAGTAGGTGCTACAACCTGTGGCATGTTGCTATAAGGGTTAGAGTTAATCCTTAGGTTTGCAAGAGGTTATAAACTCTAGTTGTATTGTTCAAGTTAGAGTTAACTTGAAGCAGTCGCAACAGCCTGTGACTGGTTGCTACAAGGGTTAGAGGTGATCCTTAGGTTTGCAAGAGTTTGTAAACTTCGTTGTTGGCTTAGAGTTGTATTGAAGTGTTTGGAGAAAATCCTATTAGGTAGTAGGTCGTGGTTTCTTCACCTTTGAGCCGGGTATTTTCCACCTAATTATCCTTGTATTCTTTACTTTCTGCATTATTTATTCCGTAACTATAGTGTAAGGAATGCATAGAAGAACCAGGTCCTTCGATAATCCAGTGCACGCGGAAATCAGGTACCACACAAATCACCCCCCGTTTTGTGCAGTATTGAAGTATAAAACATCAATTGGTATCAGAGCGGGTTATCCTTGAAGAGGCTAATACCTTAGGAAAAGATCAAGATGAATGCACTACCTGGAAACTATAGAGAGTAATCCACCACTAGGCCACCACTATTCAATGATCACTACTATTCTTTGTGGAAGGAGAGGAGAAGAGATCACTTGCAGATGACTGATGGGTGCTTCAAATGTGGTAAAAAGAACCACATGATCAAGAACTGTCCTACGTGGTATGTCGATTGGAAGAAGGAGAAATCTGAAAGAAGGAACAGAAAGAAGGAACAAGTTCATGACAAGAAGAACTACAACAAAAGGTCATCCAAAGAAGTGGTTGCTACTTGGAAAGATTGTTCAGATGAGGACACTAATGATAATGCTGAACGAACTCTCATAGCAATTCGAGAATCTGAAGATGAACCTGATAAAGAATCTGAGATAAGTTTTCTGGAATTTAAGGATAAAATTAAACTCTTTTCTAAAGATAGACTATCAGAATTGTTGCTAACTTTAATTGATGAATCTAAGAATATAATTACTAAAAAAGAACAGTTGTCAAAAGAGTGTAACCTTTTAAAAGGATAATGCAAAAACCTGGAAATAAACGTTTGTAAAACTGAAAAGGAAAATACTACTTCGAAGAACCAGGTTCATGAACTTGATACAACTGTCTTAGAACTTAGATCTGAAAATATAAAGTTGAAGTTAGGGACAAGAAAAGAGATAGCAAGTGATATACAACTCAACCTAGAGGATGACTTAAGGAAGGTTAAAGATGAGCTATACAAAAAGGAAGAAAATGTAAGAGTTTTGAAAGAGGACTTAACAAAGGTTAAACATGAGCTTGATAGAACATGTAAATGGAACAAGTCCTCCAATGCACTTTCATGTCTACAAGAATACCATAGTAGAAACAAAAACGGACTTAGCTTTGGGAACTTTGAAACTGAATGGGATCCCAAAAATAGGTATATAACACTCCCTGAGAATAAGATTTGCACATATTGTGGATATACTGGTCACTACAAGAGTGATTGAACTGCGAAAGAAAAGGCAGATCAAAAGAACAAAAATTTTGTTCTAGGGAAAAATAGGCTGCCAAGTTGGGCTAAAAGGAATTTGATTCATCCTTTTGACTATAGAAAGGGACCAAACTAGTTTGGGTTCCTAAGACTAACCCCTGATTTCTTTTTGCAGGTCCAAGTGAAGGGGAGCAGCCAAAAAGCAAGAACCAGTTCCTTTCACTTAAGGACCTTAAAGGAGGTAATATCTCCTTTGGAAATGGGGAAAAAAGGTGAGATCATTGGGGATGGAAAGGTAGGTAAGACTAACTTTATAGATGGGCTGAAGCACAGTCTAATAAGTGTATCACAATTGTATGATAGAGGTAACATGGTAACATTCACATCTACCAAATGCTTTGTGATTAATCTTACCACTGACAAGATAGTTTTGCAGGGAAAAAGAGTGAACAACATATATGTCGTAGATCTATCCACACTTTCAGAAAATGAACCTACTTGCTTAAGTATGTTGAATAGTGATCCCCTCCTTTGGCATAAGAGATTTGGACATGCTAGTCTTAGTCAACTCAACAAACTAGTCTCCAGGGACTTGGTGATAGGACTGCCTAACATTAAGTCCAAGGAAGATATAGTTTGTGACGCTTGTGGAAGAGGGAAGCAGGTAAGATCTTCTTTCAAAAGTAAGAAAATGGTGAGTACTACCAGGTCGATGGAACTGGTCCATATGGATCTGTATGGACAAATGAGGACAATGAGCAGAGATGGTAAGAGATACGTTATGGTACTTATTAATGATTACTCTAGGTTTATTTGGACACTATTTTTAACATCTAAAGATGAAGCATTTGACATGTTCACTTCATTTGTTAGAAAAACTCAAAAATAACTAGGTAATCAGCTTGCATCAATAAGGTTTGATCATGATACTGAATTTTGGAATGCTAATTTTACTTAATTTTGTGATGAGCATGGCATAGATCATAATTTCTCAACTCCTAGGACTCCACAACAAAATTGAGTAGTTGAAAGAATGAATAGGACACTTGAAGATATGGCTAGGTCTATGCTTCTTTCTAGCAAATTGCCCATAGCTTGTGGGCAGAAGCTGTAAACACTGCATGTTATGTCCTAAATAGGTGCATGACTAGACCTCTTGTAGAGAAGACTCCCTATGAGTTACTTAAAGGGATAAAACCAAATATATCCCATCTTAGGGCATTTGGATGCAAGTGCTTTGTGCAAAATAATGGTAAAGACTCCCTAGGTAAGTTTGATCCCATAAATGATGAGGGATTATTCTTGGGATATTCTTCACATAGTAAAGCTTATACAATTTTATAACAAAAGAACTATGTGTGTAGAAGAAAGTGTACATGTGATTTTTTATGAAACTAATATTCTTTCTGAGAGGCAGGAACATGATGATGAAGTAATTGGGCTGGTGAGAAACTCAAATGAAACCATAGCCCAGACTGAAGCTACACCAGATGTAGGAACAAGTGATGGAACAGGTCCTTCCACCCAGGACAACTTGACAGGGGGAACTGAACAAAGAGGAAGTGATCCTCAAATCTCGAGCGAATCTGTTCCTCAGCAACAAAACATTGAAGAAACATCCAGGGTAAACCATTTGGTTGTGAAACCTTACAAGTATCAAAGTTCTCATCCTATTAAGAACATAATTACTGATCTAACCTCTGGAATCAAAACCAGATCTTCCTTCAAGAATATTTGTGCTTTTGATGCTTTTCTAACTCTTATTGAACCTAAAAATGTTGCTAAAGCTTTGCAGGATACAGACTGGGTGAATGCAATGCAAGATGAACTCAACAAATTTGAGAGAAGTCATGTTTGGCATCTGGTACCAAGACCCAAGGACAAATCAGTAATTGGCACAAAATGGGTCTTCATAAACAAACTTGATGAAGATGGAACCGTTACAAGGAACAAGGCAAGATTGGTAGTTCAAGGATATAGTCAAGAGAAGGGCATAGACTATGATGAAACCTTTGCTCCAGTTGCAAGATTGGAAGCAATTAGACTCCTCATAGCCTTTGCTGATTATATGAAATTCACTCTCCATCTAATGGATGTTAAGAGTGCCTTCCTCAATAGCTATCTAAAGGAATAAGTGTTTGTCAAGCAACCTCTGGGCTTTGAAAGTAAGGAATGTCCTGATCATTTGTGCAAGCTTGAGAAGGCACTTTATGGGCTCAAGCAGGCTCTAAGAGCATGGCATGAAAGATTATCAAAATTTCTACTTGCGCATGGATACAAGAGAGGTAAAATTGACAATACATTGTTCATTAAAGAAAAAGGTAAAGATCTCTTGGTAGTTCAGATATATGTTGATGATATAATCTTTGGAGTAACTACTAATAAGTTAAGTAAGGAATTTGCTAAAGTAATGGGGAGTGAATTTGAAATTAGTATGATGGATGAGCTTAATTTCTTTTTAGGCTTACAAATTAAACAAAATTCAAATATAACTATGGTCCATCAGCAGAAGTATGCGAAAGAGTTGCTTTAAGAAGTTTAAAATAGAAGATTCCAAAGAAATTGACACTCCTATAGCAATAGCCACAAAATTGGATGTGGATGAACCTGGTTCATCTGTTGATCAGAAGTTGTATAGGGGAATGATTGGCTCCTTGTTATATCTTACTGCTAGCAGACATGACATTGTTTTCAGTGTAGGACTTTGTGCTAGATTTCAGGCAAATCCCAAGGAGTCGCATTTGACTGCTGTCAAGAGGATATTGAGATACCTAAAAGGCACCACTGACCTTTGTCTAAGGTATTCAAAGGTTGTATCCCCATCTTTTGTGATAACACTAGTGCAACTAGTATGACCAGAACCAGTCCATAACAAAAGCACTAAGCATATAGATGTTGGGCATCATTTTCGTAGGGATAATTTTGAGAGGTGTTGATCACTGTGGAATTTTATGCTACTGATAAGGAAATTGCTGACATCTTCACAAAAGCTTTTAGTTGGGACAACTTTCAAAGGAACATGTTAGAATTAGGGATGATTAAGATCACCTAAAAGAAATCGATTCTAACTCAATGACTGGTTAGATAATTTGTGAATATTTTGAATAATTAGATTAGATATTGCTCAGTCTCATGCTTTTATTAGTATACTCTTGTGCCATGTGCTAAAATGTCTCACTGATGTCTAATGATATTATCCTTATTTTCTTGGAAAAAATAAGTCTTACACAAGAGAACTTTCAGTGAAGAACCTGGTTACACAAGCTAAAATGTCTCACTGATGTCTAATGTATTCTACACTCCGTATAATTTGAAATAACTTCATATGGATCATGAACTGAAACTTCCAATGTGATTAGACTTCTAGACTTTAAAAAGGTGTTGTTATACACTCAAGCTTTCCCTCTTTAAATTGATCTGAACTTACCCTCTTGTCTTAAATTTGTTTTGAAAGATTAAAATCTCCAAAACCTTAAAACTCTCTCTATTTCTCTCCTTCACCCACTCTTATTGGTTTGACTGAAGAAGCTGGAGCAATGATTGTATTAAGTGATGAGATAAGTGACAATGAGGAGACTATGAATGAAAGTACGGTGATAGAATCACATGAGATAGGTGATGGTTCTGGTGATAGAAGTGCAGCAGATGGGCTGGTTAGGTTAAGGAAACAGTTTAATGAAACAGTTCCTTCTTTTGCTAAAATAGACAAGAGTCCTGATCTGTTGCAAAAGGTGTTAGATAGTTACAATCAAAAAGAAGAATAACAAAGTTGGGAAGATTGCAGGAAAAAGTATGGGTGGCACTAAGAGAAAGAGTGCTCCTTCTATCCCTGTAATAACTCCTCTCACAAGAGGAAGAACTACAAGGAGACAGAAGAAGCAGAGTGAGGCCAATGTAAAAAAGGCCTTAGCCGAGAATGCCAAGAAGGTCGCTTGAAAAAGGGGCTGGTAAGCCAAGTGGATTAGTCCAGATTGAGGAGATGAACTTGGTTCTTGAAGATGAATATGAGGATGCGGAAATACGCACACCTAGTGACAAAAAGAGAGACTTCTAAAAAGAATTCTCGAGAAACAGAGGCTGAGGCTGAGGGCTCAATTGTGTCTAAAAGAACTAGGTCGGCTAAAAGGAGAAAGAAGGCTCAAATAGTGGAAGAAAATGATTAAGAATATTGAGATTTAACGATTGAAGACTAGGTTGGCTGAAGTAGAGGCTGAGAGAGACTACCTCAAGTGTGAGCTTGCAAAGTAAAAAGAAAAGAATGATGGTGTTCTTCAAGATATGCTGAAACTGCTTCGAGCCAAGAACCAAGAACCAGGTCCTTCCCAGTCTTAAATTTTTTCTAGCTCAGTTGTAACCAGTGACCCAAGTGAGATTTCTTTGTCTTTTGTTCATGGTTCTATGTTTTTGTTTCTTCTTATGCTTTGTGGTAGGATCTTATCAATCAATGAAATTTACTACTTTTGCTCTAATTGTTTGTTGATATTTCTTAGATGGATAATATCCTTAGATTGATAAATAAAAAATTGAATCCATGATTGCATTTGAAGTAGCCCCAGTGGCCATGAGTGATATCTGCTAAAATCTGGTTACTTACCTTTATTATGCAACTTTTCGATGATGCCAAAAGGGGGAATTAGGTTGTGCTTTTACTTTGAACTGTGATATTTATAACCTAATGAACCTGGTCCTTGATGATAAGTAACTTTAAAAAGGTAAAATGTTCTAATATTGTGTTGATGTTGAGCTGAGTTGAAGCAAGTTTCATGCTTATGAAAAGCACTGAGTTTGTCATTATCAAAAGGGGGGAATTTGTTGACCTGAATAGTTTTGGTTTTGATGATTGACAAAGGAACACATGCATGAACCAGGTCCATAGACAATGTACACAGGTGATAGGAAGAATCAAGAAAAAGGCATGCACGTGAAAGGGATAAGTATAAGTGGTTCTTTATGATAATCTCTGAACGAAAAGGTTGCATATTTGATAAGGAGTAGGACTCCTTACTTGAAGAGGACTCTATCCAAGATAAGGAAAGAGTTAGAAGTTGAAGATAACTAGAACTCTTCCACAAGGAAGAGTAAAGCATTAGACTTCTAGTTAATCTTTATTTAATAACTCTATATATATCAATTGTGTTCTCTTTTACAGGTGATGCACACATACTGAAGTTAAGCACGAATTGAGAGCAAAATAGCAAGGCATTTTGTGAGTAATTCCTATGAGATTTAAGAGTGCGATCCTGAAGCTACACGGACCAGATTGAAGAACCAGCTCTATAAAGAGTTTTATGTGTCTTTCTTTATTTCTAGTTCAAAGTGTAGTAGGCGTTTTGAGTTGTACCTTTCAGCTTTCTAAGAAACTAATTATACTAGGTACCTGAGTTGTATCTTTCAAGTTAGAGGTAACTAGAAGTTGTTGCAACAGCCTATGGCGTGTTGCTATAATGGTTAGAGTTAATCCTTCGGTTTGCAAGAGGTTGTAAAATCTAATTGTATTGTTCAAGTTAGAGTTAACTTGAAGCAGTCGCAACAACCTGTGGCTGGTTGCTACAAGGGTTATAGGTAATCCTTAGGTTTGCAAGAGTTTGTAAACTTTGTTGTTGGCTTAGAGTTGTAGTAAAGTGTTTGGAGAAAATCCTACTGGGTAGTAGGTCGTGATTTTTTTACTTTTTGAGCCGGGTGTTTTTCACGTAAAAATCCTTGTGTTCTTTACTTTCTGCATTATTTATTCCGCAACTGTAGTGTAAGGAGTGCGCGTAGAAGAACCAGGTCCTTCAATAATCCAGTGCACGCAAAAATCAGGCACCACACAAATCACCCTTGTTGTGTGGTATTGAAGTATAAAACATCACTAACCGCTAGAGAAAACATGAATCTTCGAAGCATGGTTCGAGGGTTGAGGAAGCAACAGAAAATACTCGGGGAAAAGATCGAGTTAAAGAGAACGAGCTATTGATGACAGCACTAGTGAATTTCGATAAGCATCAAGATAGGCCTTCCAATGCTAATGAATTTGACATATTTTGGACACGCAGTTTTTGTTACTACCCGACGTACAGTGTGAACTTTAATTTGGGGGAGGCCCCTTGTACCGAACTCATTTGTTTTGATGGATAGTAAAAGTGTGGATGGAATAGAAGCAATCGTATCGTTAGAGGAACAAGTAATTATTGACTGAATTTGGGAAGGGTAGGGAGCTTCTTGACTTCTCCTTATCCAAATATATAAGATTTCAGTTCAAGCGGGGGATGTTTTTTAGGAGTTTTGGTACAGTCTTTTCAATTCATAGTTGTATGAGTACCAATTGGTACAATGGAATAACTCAATATTATTTCCAATCCTGTTTTGAGATTGACGTTTTTAGGAGTTTTATGGTTGGCCTAGCCCTATCTTTTTCTACCTTGCCCATATTTTAAGATTCGTCCAACACGATGAACAATTTAGAGTAGATAGAAAGGGACACTCGAAGATAGTGAAAAGATGGAGAACCAGAAGGAATAGATCTCAAGTGATTATTTTTCTGCAGATGGAATATGTATATTTATATTTTACAGGGAGTGAAATATAACTTACCTTTAAATAAAGAGATGCATTCTATTGTAATGATTGGATATATTGTTGCATGCAGATGTGTCCTAAAGATTGGATGTATCTTTTAACAAAGAGTTGTATCATGTAGAAAAGACACATTAAATTCTGAACTCTAAAAATTGTAATTCGAACTTCACACTAATGGCCCTTAGTTTGAACTGCCATAGCGAGACTTTAGGCCATTGTCTTGAAGTTCGAAGTATCACATTCAAATTTCAGGCCGGAAGTTTGAAGATCAACATTTCAAACTAATGTATAAATATGAGTTCAAAAAAACATAGCTACCGAAGCGAAGGATGCCTGATGCCTCCACTAAAGTTTGAATATTGCTTCCTTCATGATTGCCTAGTTATAAATATAGAATATAAAAAAAAATCATTACAACATACGAGGTTTACCACTCAATTAGTACTCCATCATCATTTATTAACGGCATGGATAATAGTGTGATACACAGATATAATACTGTAAGTAGAAAACAAGAAGATATCTCTCATGCATTGCTCTCTTCCTTCTCTACAGACGTAACTCACTTCACTACATGTCTCTCTCTTTTAGATGTCAACATTGTTAATTGGCTTTAGAGCAACATCTGCAGCAAAGAAACATGGGAACCTAGCTATATGTATTACTATGTGTTGTTGTAGGAAATACCATTACAATATCATGCAGCTGGTGCCACCTTTGAAGCATCATCATCATCGTCATCGTCATCGCCTTCACATCCTCTATAGATACATATAGTCGATCCCAACTTAGCTTCCGTAGCCAAAAACTTGGAGCAACCAATTGATACCTTCTTCTTGCTGGCACTCATTAGAACAACCATATTGGTAGTGAAGGAGTGCTTTGAGCTTACCCTAGCTTTGAGATATGAGCCTATACACGTCAAAGCCAACTCAAGTCGTTGCAAGATATGGTCGAATTCTCCTATTTATAGCTTGGAAAACGAATGGCATTTGCAAAACAATCTCTTCCATGTCCACCACTTGTTGAGGTATTTCATGTATATGTGTGGTAGTTTCCGACTTGATTTTCGAATCGTAAGAGATTCGTAGTCTTTTGAAATTGGATCTCAACAAGTGGAGGAGATTAGGGTGTCATGCGACACCACTTTGCTAAGATTTTTCTTTTATATGTGCATAAACAATATTTTCTCAAAAAATAAATATGTATGGATGTATGTAAACAATAGGTGGACGTCACATGAGAATATTACAAAGTAAATATCAATTTGTAACATTAACTAAAGAATCAAATTATCACAATCTCTAACTCAATTTTAATTATAACGCAAGCCAAATTGTGATAATAGACCATATTAATGCTTTTGTGCAAAATCCCACGTACTCTACTGATTGTAAAACAAAATATAAAGATTATCTTGATCTGCAGGTCAGGAAGAAAGTGAAAAGAGAAAAAGGTAGTGCTAGACAGAAGAGCTAATCAGCCATACATTCATTAGAAGGCCTTATGCATAAGCATGAGGAGATCTCATGGAAACTTGCTACTTTACACATACTACGTGTGGTCTTCTCATTACAGCACGCTCTTTTACCAAATTGTCTTGTGCACAACTTCAGATGATTTTCCAGCTTGGAAATAACAGTGCTAAAGGTTAAAAATCAAGAAGCGCAATAGAATTAAGAAATAACTAAATAAAGATGGCTCAAATGAATATTCCACGAACAAAAGCGGAGCTCACAAATAACAATAGAAGAGAGGGAAGTCCTAACCTGTATCCTGCTCGCCCGCAAAACCGATTCTACGTTGTACCACAAACCAACGTAGGTTCCAAAAAAGAACGTCAATACCATCCATTGTACTCAGTGAGTCTCAACGAGCCCCCACTAAAGTAGAGAATGAGTCTTAATTAAATATATACTGCAAGCGAAGATTCTAAATGCATGAAAACATAAATCTTCTAAGAACAATTCTAAAATAATTGTATAACAATAGTTTATGAATATTCTAAAAGAAATTTTTTTTTTCTTTCTTATCAAAAAACAAATACTTCACTTTATGCTTCGGGAGTTCCAACTATCCTGACTTATTTCTGTCTTAGTCACCGTGTGATCGGAATGGGTTCGATCCCAACTTGATCGAATAATCCCAATCCACGAGGTGCCACTCGCTTCATGGTTCTCAGCGCTCATGTATCATACCTTAGACTGACTAGGCAAATTCTCAGCAACGAGACCATCGGCTTGTGTACTCCCTACTTTGGCACAAGTAGTTTCAGGAAGTCAGCGCGTTGGTCAGGACCCTCGGCCTGGACGATGATCCCTTCTCAGAATAGAGGATACTACCAAAAATCTTATCTTTCTAAAACTTCTTCTTGTGACTTTTCAAGTCTAAAGCTTGTTTGAAAGTGATCTATCAGTATTCATAATAATATTCTTAAATGTATGCATAACATAAGCATGAAATAAAATTACTCAAAGTATTTTTAAAAGTTCTATCTAACTCCTGAAACTTTAACATGTAAGATCATGTAATAAAACATAAAAAAAATGGAAAATAGATTATTATACTTTTCGAGTAAAATATATGAGCTTTAACTAGAATAATATACTTAGTCAACATGTATTCACTCGTTCCAATTAAGCACATGTTGACTCTTTAAAGTATTTTATCAAACATGATATGTTTTTGTAAGTAGAGCCACTTTAGTAAAAGGTTATATCCACTCACCTCAATTTCTTCTTTCAAGCAACAATGTAAGTTTCAATTCTTGTAATCAACTCAACGATCAAATACTACAATAATAAATCACAATAAGCATCTAACTTTCAGAAAGTTTTAATCTTTTCTCAACTCTATGAACTTTAGGTTCAACTTCTAAATTTCTAAGTGTTGGGGTGAGGTCTTGTTCTAACAATTTTTTACTATCTCTAACAACTTTAACCCGTTATAGCAATTCAATAAAAGTGACGAATTTATCTTGATATACCAAAAACCTAACTCGTACTTGATGGGTGTTCTTGAGGTTTTATAAACTTTCCTATGAATTCACCCCATTAGGGTGTTAGATTCTAGTGTATAATGATGTTATAGCTTAGAATTTCATAAAAAGAATTACCTCAGTCGTGGCCTAAAGAATGTCCTGCGGAATAGCTCTCACAATGACCTACACGCTGCCTTGTTCTTTCTTGCTCCTTGAAAATCAATTTTTTTGTTGTTTTGAATTTCTTGCAATTCTTTCCCAACCCTTAACCTCTCGTTCTTTTCCTTTTTCTTTCAACATGTGCTTCTATGGGCTTTAGGCACAATTCTTAAGTATCTTTCTCTTTTTTTCTCATTTTTCTTCTGTTTTAACTTAACTGGTATTTAATCATAGTCACTCCTAAAAACTAATAATATTAACTTTATTAATATTTTCCCTATTTGCATATCCCATTTATATATATAAATAGATAAGTAACTCAAAAGTCAATCATAAGGGTTTAAATCCATAAAAGAAGTATAACTTTTATGCACTCAAGACAAGATTAAAAATAAATAAATTCTATATTGAGCGTGTCTTGAAACTTTTATAGATTTGGGAAATGTTACACATTCACTGTTATTGATTGTGATTGTGTTGCTATGTGATTTTATTATTGTAGGAGCGCTTATTGTTTTATGTTTTGCTTAAAAGTCATTTGAAGATTTCTAGTAAAAGGAGTAAGTTTGATGTTGATACATTTAGGAACTTGCCCCAACCCTTATTTCTGAAGCGGACGGGTATGATCAGTTCCCCAATAATGATGATAATTTTGAGTCCTCTACTGCTCTTACAAAAAGCTATCAATAAGAAAGCATTTTAATGACTCGCTCGCAGATGAAGGAAGTTGATAACCTTGTGAAGAATATTAAGATGAGGACTAAGAAATATAGTCGATGTGAGAAAGCTAAAAAAAGCTGAAACCTATTATGGTCGATGATGATGCGAGCCTTGGTGTAAATAGAAATAGAGAAAGATCGACGACAATGCTAAAAGTAGTTCGGATGTTATATCCAAAGAATAAACGGATTCTGCTCGAAACAAATTCAAGTAGTTCGGTTTTTCATGACAGTTCAGTGTTCACATGTTTCTATCAAACCCGTTTATGGTCCAGAGTTAGCCTTAGTTACAGTCAGAACAATCATTCAAGGATGAATGATCCCAAGGGGGAGATAATATAGCACTTCGTAAATTCGGATTAGGTGTGAATCTGTAAAATGAGTATGAATGTGACATTATAGGCATGTGAAGTCCTATCGGGATGAGTATGGGAGGAAATAGTACTTTTGTAATTAAGATGAAAAGCAAGGTGCATAAGATGCGATAAAATCGATTAAGTAAGTTTACAGAAGGTTTGTCTTCCAGCCTGATTTCGTGAACATATGTTTGGAATTTGAGAAAACTTAAAACATGAAAGTTGTAGCCCTTTGAAATATACTTTCAATGATATTCAATGGATCCCAAACGGATCTCTGTGCAATGTTTTATGCATATTTTACTGGACAAGGCATAGCCTATGCGCTCGGATGCGCGCCCAGCTATCTCGTGCGTGGCATTGCACTTGTGGCAGTGCCACCGCCCTTGCTTCGCGTTCAGGTGCACAACTGGACCTTCAACTGTGTGGGTGCGCATATGGAGGTCCGTATTAAAAGCCTTACCTCGTCCCACACACCCCAAAACACAAAAACATACTCTAGAAAGGGAAGCTCACAAGAACCTAACTTCCGCCAATGTCCCCTCATCATCCAAGGTAAGTTCTAATGATGATTCTAAGCTAATTTTAGTTCTCCAACACCTTATTAACATGTGTAAACTCTTCAAATTATTAGATATTTGATTGAGACATTATTGTTGAGAAAAAAAACTCTAGAACTCGAATTCAAGAGGATTGAACGACAAAAAGGTAATATCTTCATCCTCTAATTGGTGATAGTATTGGATTAATGATTATAGACACTAGTTCCTGAGATATGAGTTGATGGGTTTGACAGAAAAGCATGAACGATTATAGGTTTGGGTTTTGATTGCTGATTATTGACAAAGGGTGTTGTTTATCTTATGGGTGATGAAGAATGATATTGCTTATAACAATTTGAGGCGATGAGTCTTTACGCCCATAAAATATTTGATAAAATTCCTAAGTTACCAAAATATGAGCCTTAGTGCTAATATTGGTTCCTCTTGATATATATTGCCATAGATTATCGTTGAAAGAGGCGATGAACATTGTGATACGCTTAAAAAGACCATCGTCAATCTATGTGTGGCTAACTCTCTACGTTTAAGAATGTTTATGATTCTCCCTACGTCTCATTCTTATGACTATTACGAATATTCTCAGAAAGTACTTACAGATCAGTTCCATGAATAGTTGTAGAACCTCTATTCTCTAGATGCCATGGGTTCATCATTCATTCAATATCCCGTGAGTCTCAGTTATGACAAATCCTTTTATTGTGAATACATGTCATAGTCTAGTCCTATTCAGCATTCCAGTATCATGCAATACAGTATGATTCAGTATTTTAGTATCAAGTGTTGCAGTATTATTCTCACTTCCTAATTTTAAATCCTGAATATTGAATTCATGTATTTGGACTTGAGGCAGCAGTTATGTACACGCATACTTGGGATCGTGTATATATATATATATATATATATATATATATATATATATATATATATATATATATATATATATATATATATATATATATATATATATATATATATATATATATATATATATATATATATATATATATATATCAGTTTAGTTATTCAGATAGATATGTGGTTCATCATTCAGAAGAGGGAGTATTCATTTCTTTACTTCCTTTTTCATTTGTTCAGTTCCAATTTCAGTATTTACAGTTCTTTCTTCCAGTTATTTGACATACCAGTGTAATTCAAATGTACTGACATCCCTTTTTCCCAGGGTCTGCATCTCGCGATGCAGGTAACGATTTATAGCTTGACGATTTTTCCCCAGTCTTTTGAGGCATTATCCTTCTTTTTTCAGTCTTTATAGGATTTTAGTTAGTAAGGTATGCCGGACACATTGTCTCAATAAACAATTAGCATTTTGGTATTCTTTAGAGGCTTCGTAAACTATAGTCCAGTCATTCATATGTTGACATGCTTTATGTTTTAGTTGGCTCCTCGTTTATACCTATAGACTTTTGAGTACTTTCTGTATTTATGATATTTCATTCATACTCTTTAGTAAATTAGCATGTTGCATGTTTATATTCAGCTTACAATTATACCACATAATGATCCAGCCATCCAGTTAGTTAGCTCGGTCACACTCAGTCAGGCAACGAGTGCCGTGTTATGCCCAAGCAATGATTTGGGGAGTGACAAAGTTTGGTATAAGAGACTAGGTTCAAGAGTCCTAGGGAGTCTATGAAGACGTGTCCAATAGGGTCACTTTTATGTGTGTCTGCATTCCACACTTGTAAACAGTTGACCAACAAGATATCTAGGATTGTTTTCTTTCTTTCATACTCTACATCATGTAGTTAGAGATATGCTTTATGGAATCCTTCTAATTCATGCGAATTATGTATTTCAGAAAAATGCATGCAAAAAGAAAGTACACCAAGAGGGCCTCAACTACTAGCCGAGGGGCTACGACTAATGCTAATCAGGAGGAGGACACTCCTACCCAGGAAGTTGAATCGGGCTCAGTGCCTATTGCTTCAGACATGGATGTCAGGGGAGCTATCCAGTTGCTCACCTAGGTTGTTGCTACTCAAGCTCAAAGGCAGGGAACAAGTGTTGTTGATGAGATGGGTAGTTCTAAGTCCAGGGAATTCCTCAACATTAAACCTCCAGGTTTCACAAGGTCCAAAAAGTATGAGGATCCGCAAAACATTATTGATGATGTTTAGAAGATATTTCAAGAGATGCATGCTACAAATACTGAGGCAGAAGAGCTTTCTGCATACCAGCTGAAGGATGTTGCTAATACTTGGTATGAAACATGGGAAGAGTCCCGAGGGGAGGATGCGGCAGGTGTGACTTAGAGGGAGTTTGCAGATGAATTTCTGGAACATATCTACCCATTGAGGTATTGAAAGCTAAGGCTTTAGAGTTTGAGAGACTCAAATAGAATGAGATGAGTGTGAATGAGTACTACCTCAAGTTCGTCTCTCTGGCCAAGTATGCTCAGGAAATGGTACGTGATATGAGAGCTAGAGTTAGGCATTTTGTGTTTGGGGCTTTAAGATGACTTGTTTACTGATGTTAATATAGCTGCTCAGAACAATGACATGACCATTACTAAGATGGTTGCCTTTGTTCAAGGGAAAAATCAGGCTGAAGGAAGAAGAGTGGCTAAAGAGAGACAAGGACAGGGAATTCACCAAGAGATCTAAGACTGCAGGAAATTCAGCCATGGGGGGATCTCAAGGAGATTGTAATCGCCAGTTCTTCAGGAAACAAAAATCAGGACTCGCTCCATCTTCAACTGGTGTACCAGTTCAGAGGTCCATGTTTAACAAGAAAAACCCGAATACTAGTGCACCACCAGTTCTTGATTTTCAAGAAACCAAAATCAGGACTTGCTCACAGTCACAGGCTAGAGTGGGATACAGAGTCCCTGATTACCCTATTTGCAACACGTGTGGTAAAAGGCACCTAGGGGTGTGTCGTTCAGGCACAAATGGTTGCTTTGGATGCGTTCAGTAGATCCACTTCTTGAGGTATTATCCATTAGCAAGGCAGAATAATGAAGGCAATGTAGCTCAGCCCACTAATTCAGCAACCCCCCATAACTCTAAGGCCCAACAAGGGCGTGGTCCAGCAATGTCCGGTAACACGGGAGGTGTTCGGAATCGCTTGCATGCACTGGCAGGCCATCAGGATACAGAATCTCGTGGACATGTTGTCACATGTATGCTAACAATCTTCACCTTTTATGTTTACACTCTTATGGATCCGGGTTCAACCCTATCTTATGCAACCCCATATTTCTAACAAATTTAGGATAGAACCGAAAATGTTTTGTGAACCCTTTGAAGTGTCCACTCTAGTTGGAGAATCAATTATAGCTAGACGTATCTATATGGGATGTACAATAAATATGTATCATCGCCTTACTGTAGGAAACTTAGTAGAATTGGAGATGGTAGACTTCGATGTAATCATGGGCATGGATTGGTTAAACCAAAATAGTAAGTTTCGAATTTCCAGGTAAACCAGTCTTAGATGGAAGGGTGATGCGGTAGCACTTAGGGGTAGGTTTATTTCATATCATAAAGCCATATAGATGATCTCTAAAGTTACATCTATCACCTAGTTCGAGTTAGGGATACAGATGCATAGATTCCCACACTCTAATCAGTACCAATTGTAAATGAGTTCCCAAAAGTGTTTCCCGAAGATTTTCCCGGAGTCCCTCATGAGATAGAGATTGAGTTTGGAATTGATCTACTCCCCCGCACTAAGCTTATATCTATTCCGCCTTATAGAATTCCTAGAATAGATGATTTATTCGATCAACTTCAGGGTGCCCAGTGATATTCCAAGATTGACCTCAGATCAGGATACCATCAATTAATGGTTAAGGAACTTGATGTTCCTAAAACATCTTTCAGGGTTCGTTATGGACATTTCAAATTTTTGGTAATGTTGTTTGGTTTAACGGATGCACCAACAACTTTCATTGACCTTATGAATAGGGCCTTCAAGCCTTATCTTGATTTTTTCGTTATTGTGTTTATTGATGACATCTTGATTTATTCCCGTAGCGAGACTGACTATGTTAACATCTTCGAATCTTGTTGCAGACACTACAGGATCACAAACTATATGTAAAATTTTCTATGTGTGAATTCTGGTTGAAATTAGTAGTGTTTTTGGCCCATGCCATCTCTGGTGAAGACCTGAAGGTGGGTTTTCAGAAAATAGAGGCACTGAGGAACTAGCCTAGACCCACTTCAGTTTTCGATATAAGAAGATTCTTGGGTCTAGCAGGCTATTACATGCGTTTTGTAGATGGATTTTCCTTTATCTCATCCCATTTGACTATACTAACACAAACAAAAGTCAAGTTTCAGTGGTCAGACGTTTGCGAGAAGAGTTATGAGGAGTTGAAGAAGAGGTTGACTTCAGCTCCAGTCTTGACACTACCAGAAGGAACCGAAGGGTTCATTGTTTATTGTGATGCTTTAAGGGTTGGTCTTGGGTGAGTGTTAATGCAGAACGATAAAGTCATAGCCTATGCATTCAGATAGCTCAAGGATCACGAGAAGAATTATCCGACTTATGATCTTGAGTTAGCAGCTGTGGTATTTATGCTAAAGATCTGGCGCCATTATTTGTATGGAGTGCATGTTGATATTTGCACAAATCACAAGAGTCTCTAGTACTAGGTCCAGGCAAAGAAAATTGAATCTTTGTCAGAGAAGGTGGCTCAAATTGCTCAAGGATTATGATATTGATATCCTCTATCATCCAGGGAAATCAAATGTTGTAGCCTGGTCTTAGTCAACGTTCTATGGGATGCTTGGGTCATGTTGAAGAGACAATCAAACTATGGCAAAGGAAGTCCACCGCTTAGCAAGTCTAGGAGTTCAACTTCTGGACTCGGAAAATGGTGGCGTTGTTTTTCAGAATAGGGTTGAATCCTCCTTATTAGCCGAAGTGAAGGAAAAGTAGTTCAGTGATCCCTACTTATTGCAGCTGAAGGAAGGGATTCACAAACACAAGACTACCACTTTTTGAACAAGGGGAGATGATAGTACATTTAGGCACAAAGGCAGACTATGCATTCTAGACGTAAATGGGATTGGAGAGCGGATTATGTCTGAAGCCCACAATTCCAGGTATTCTATTCATCCAGGTTCCACAAAGATGTATCATGATCTTAAGGAGATTTATTGGTGAAACGACATGAAAAAGAGTGAAGCAGATTTTGTGGTTAAGTGTCCAAATTGTTAGCAGGTGAAAGTCGAACACCAAAGGCATGGTGGTTTGGCTCAAAGTATGGAAATTCCTATTTGGAAATGGGAGATGATAAATATGGACTTCATAACAGGGTTACCTCGCTCATTTCTTAAGAATGATTTGATTTGGGTGATGGTAGATCGACTTACAAAGTTAGCTCACTTCTTGCCAGTGAAGACAAAAAATTCTGCAATGGATTATGCCAAGTTGTATAACCAGGAAATTGTCTAATTGCATGGGAATCCTTTGTCCATTATCTCAGATCGTGGTGCTCAGTTCACAGTGAACTTTTGGAAATCCTTTAAGAAAGGATTGGGTACAAGGGTGAACCTCAACACAACTTTTTAACCTCAGACAGATTGCCAGGTAGAGCGCGCTATTCATACTCTTAAGGATATGTTGAGAGTATATGTTATCTATTTTAAAGGTAATTGGGATGATCATCTACCCCTTATTGAATTTTCTTATAATAACAGCTACCACTCTAGTATCAAGCTGGCACC
Organism: Nicotiana tabacum; assembly: GCF_000715075.1. NCBI lineage: Eukaryota > Viridiplantae > Streptophyta > Magnoliopsida > Solanales > Solanaceae > Nicotiana > Nicotiana tabacum. Next base: position 34,323,823 of record NC_134092.1, on the reverse strand, counting down.
CTACGAAGCTCTGTATGGGCGAAGGTGTAGATCACCAATTGGTTGGTTTGAAGTTAGTGAAGCGGAGTTGTTGGGACCCGATTTGGTCCATCGACGACAATTCTAAAAGTAGTTCAGATGTTATATCCAAATAACAAACGGATTCTACTCGATGCAAATTCAAGTAGAGAAAAGTTGAGTTAAAGTTTTTTCGTGTATTGTTATTGAATAATTTTCAATTCTTTTGTATAAGCTTGTTTAAATACTTTCTGCCATGTGCTTTTTGATGTTTTGCTAACTATTTAGTTTCAGTATTGATGTCTCTTTTGTTCACTAAAAGTTTATTCTCTTTTCATATGCAGGTTGTTGATGTAACACACCGTAAATTCGGATTAGATGTGAATGTGTTAAATGAGTATTAATGTGACATTTAGGCATGTAATGTCCTATCGGGATGAGTATGGGCGGAAATAGCTTATAAGCTAAAAGTCAAAAGCCATAAGTTGGTAATACCCAACTTCTGGCTTTTGGATTATTTTTGTAGTTTTCATGCCAAAAGTAAGTGATTTTAAGCACCTTTTATCATTGGCAAACACCACAAAAACTAGAAAAGTGCTTAAAATCCAATAAACACTTAAAATAAGCCAATCCAAACACCCTCTAATTTTATAGAAGGTCTATCTTCCAGCCTAATTTTGTGCGAATCTGTAAAGAATTTGAGAAAATGTAAAACATAAAAGTTATAGCCCTTCGAAATACCTTTCTAATGATATATTGTGGAGTCATAACGAATCATATGCAAAAAGGTTATGGGTGTTTTACTGGACAATGCACAGCCTACACGCTCGGATGCGCGCCCAGCTGTCCTGTATGGGACATCGCACTTGTGGCAGTACCACTGCCCTTGCTCCACATTTAGGGGCACGACTGGGATTTCAGCAGCGTGGGCACAAACTTGGAGGGCCGTTTTGAAATCCCTACCTCATCCCCTACACTCCAAAAGACGAAAACTTCCTCTAGAAAGGGAAGCTCTCAAGAACCTAACATCCTCCAAGGTCCCTCCATCATCCCAGGTAAGTTTGAATGAAGATTCTAAGTTAATGTAAATTATCCTACACCTTATTAACATGGGTAAACCCTTCAAATTATTAGATATTCGATTGAGACATCATTATTGAGAAAAGAATCTCTAGAACTTGAATTCAAGAGGACTGAACGTCAAAAAGGTAATATCTTCATCCTCCAATTGATTATAGTATTAGATTAATGATTATAGACTATAGTTCATGAGATATGAGTTGATGGTTCTTGATAGAAAAACATGAACGGTTATAAGTTTGGGTTTTTGTAAGGCCCTATTAATTTCGTCAAGGAATTTGAGGTTTTGTGGTGCCGAGGTAGGCTTACGTGGGGAGTGAAACAATTGTTACTATCACTTTCATATTCTTGCACCAATCTTCAAGAATCAAGGAAGCCAATCACTAGATTATCATCTATCCGGGTAAGTCCTACTCCTAAGCTTTTATGCCAGAGGTTATGAGTTCAAGTATATTGTGGGGTTGGAAATAGGCCATGAATGCGATAATAGGTTATAGTATATGGGGTTAATTAACCTTTTTGGTTAAGTTTCTTGTTGAAAATTGTTGAGGGAGGAAGGGGTTTCCATTGTAGATCTTTGTATTCTATTTTGTATGGTAGGTGTTTGACAAAATTACTAAGAGAGTTAAACCATGGGAATCCTTCTAATTATTATCTGATTTTCGCTATCTTCCTATAGAGTGTTATTGCTAGGAGTGTTGGGACGTTGTAGTCACTTAATAAAAGCTCAAGCAAGGTATGTTGGCTAAAGTTCTCTCTTGGAATCGAATTCCATGATGTTCCCGTAAGATTCATGGATGGTTGGTTCAAGTTCCTAATTCTCATGTTCCGAATTATTCCTTATATATTTGACTATTCGGAATAAGCTTGTGTTGAAAGATATATACTAAAAAAGGAACACCAAATTCTCTTATCGTCTTGTGTTCTCCATCGGGAATGTATCCTAGTGTGCCCAATATGTCGAGATAGTATGATTTCAAATCATGTTTAAATTGCAAGTATTTATGCCCATTTGTGAAAGAAAACTCAATGCGCCTAAGACTCCTATTATTCATATTTATGCTTAAGTCCTTGATCCCAAATTCTCTTTTTTGTTGATGATCCATAAATATGCTTAAAAGTGAAAGAACTGAGAGTGAGATATAAAACGTAGCCATGGTTCTTGTAACTAGTGCATTTGATTTGAAGTCGTGTGTAAATCGTAAATCACCATGGTCTCCTTTATAAATATTTCTAATGTAATTTGAGTTCTAACGCACTCAAGAGTTGAAATTATGTATTGCCTTTTGTGAAGAAGTATTTAAAAAGATACGGTGTTTCACTCGTTTATAATTTTTAACTCGTGTTATGATTACAAGTCATTTATGCTACATGCTTTGGAAAAGGGATCTAATGTGTTTAAAGCCTCCACTACTGATGAACATAAAATTATGATTTCCAAAATATTCTGTGAGTTGATGTTTGTGATGATGATCATGGAAAGTCAAAGAATGAAAAATGTGGAATACAAAATACGGCTAACGTGCCATGAATGATGAATTATAAGTATGGGCAAGAGAGCCAAGGAAATAATGATGTTGTGAATGGTTGAAAGTACTAATGAAGCTATTTATAGTATGAAAGGTTATGAGGTGAATATAAAATATAATTGTACTTTTGTTTTCCTTGTGTGAAAAAATATATATTTCTGGGAGTATCGTTAGTCACCGAGGAAGGGTAGGTTGAAATAACCTAACCCCGAAACTACACGGGCCAGTGTAGGAATGAATTGAGATTGTACCTGTTTATTGGTATGAGATTGATGTGATGAGAATATTCCCCTTTATATGGAGGAGATGATTGCTAGAAAAGGGTGATGTCGATCCACGCGACATTGTAGTGATACGGCCTAGCCGGTCGGGTCGTGATTGGATGCCATGCCGCACATATGGTGGTGATTGTGCTTGACATTATGATTGAAATAATATTTGAGATTGAGATAATGATTGTGATTGTGGTTGATGTCTTTGGGTGAGACAGACTAGCCGATCGGGCCGTGATCGAACTCTGTGCTAAAATCTGGTATATCAGTGCTAATGATCTCCCAACCAAAAATATATATATTATATATGTATTTTGAAAATTGTTAAGGTTTAAACTTGGCATTTGGATACTAATGATTGTTACTTGTTGTTTCCATAGTTTTTCCCCCTTCTTATATTGGCGTTCTCTTTCGAAATAGGACATTTCGCTATACATACTAGTACTTTTCCACATGTCCTAATGTCCCTTTTGCCGAGGGTGATGCATCTTCAACTGATGCAGGTGGTTCATCATCGAGCGGTCTTGATACTCGATAGAAGTTACTCCCTATTCAGTAGGTTTTGGTGAGCGCTACTCTATTCTGGGCTTTATGTCATTTGACGTTGTATATTGTGCTTTGCGGTATAAGCAGGGCCTTATCGCCCGCACTTCCATTCTTCACTTCTGTTGTACTTAGAGCCTCCGTAGAGAAGTTATTTATATACCGAGCCTTACAAGGCCAGACAGCTATTTTACTTACTATATTGAGAGAGTTGAGTCAGTATCATCAAGTAAGCATATCTTTAGATAGTTAGGATATGTATTGATTGGTATGGAGGGGCTCAGTCCTGACACTTATGATACATATGTAGTCTTAGAGGCTTGTAGACATATGTCATATATACGGATACTTGTATGGCCTTGTCGGCCTATGTTTAGTTTACAAATGATTATGTTGGCCTTATAGGCCCGTATGTCACATTTATAAGTTTTTATATCAGGTTGGGTCGTCCTATATTGAGTATTCCCCTATGTTTATTCTGGTTAGCCCATGACGGCCAGTTTGGACCATTTTCCAATGAGAGTACGATAAGAAAGTTATGTATATTGGTTCTTGGTCGAGTAAGGTATCGAGTTCCCGTTGTGGCCCATATGTTTGGGTCGTGACAAAAGTGGTATTAGAGCAGTTCTGTCCAAGGGAGTCTACAAGCCGTGTCTAGTAGAGTCTTGTTTATGGGTGTAACGTGCACCACACTTATAAGCAGGAGGCTACAAGGCATTTAAGACTGTCACTCCTTCTTCTTACTCTAGATCGTGTGGTTGAGCTCCGTTGTAAGAACTCAATTTCCTAAACTTTATCTTATTCATAATACGACGATACCTACATCTAGAAAGATGGTTGGTAGAGATAAAGCTGTGGAAGAGTTGAGTTAGAGAAACTTGAATTTGCATCATTCCTATGATGGATAAATGTGAGGTCTTCAGCAGAACATGTGTGTACCTTACGTGTAAGCTTCTTGATAAGGAGCCTTAAGGCAATAATATCTATCCATCTCTATGGTGAAAGGCAATGAGAGGTTCAGAAGATAGATACAATCTTTAACAAGTAAAAGGAGCAAGATGAGAAGGTACGAGGTACCCAGTTAATGAAGATTACCGGTATTTCAACTTAGGTAGAAAAGTATAAGAATTGTGACTTACCTTCAACAGTAACGGACGTATGTAGAATTGGCCACACCCATCTCAGTTATACCTTATTCGGGGACTAACATGTGTAGTTTAAGAAAAGGACAAGATATTAGGATCCGGCTGGGGTTAGAGTAACCTAAAATGGTAAATGGATTATTTGCGTTAGTTGGCATTTTTGAAGGATATTACAAAGGTGCTAATAGATCTCCTTGTGAGGCACCCAGATGGTGCACTCTAGAATATTGCAATTAGATGTGATACGGAAAGTCTGGAAAGGATAAATACTATCTTAGTGTGGCTCGCGTCCCTAGTAGAGCGAGAACGTTAAGCAACCCCAAGAGCCACTGGATGGAGCAAGGGGAGCTAAAAGCAAAAGAATGTCTTGTTCGAGTTTTCAGAATAAAGTAATAGACATAAATGTTAGCGAAAAATAAGAAAATAGTTAATGAAGCATTATGAGTAAGATATGGTACATGGATGACAACGGTGGATCAAAAAGATGACAGTATTACATAGTCTATAGTCAATTGAATGAAAAGACGAGAAGTGACATGCCTTGAGACAACAAAAGAGTATAGGCCATTAAGTCATATCCTCATTTCAAGAAATAAGTTTGTAACTCCAACGTGACTACCGGAAGGAAAAGTTAGACTCCAGAATAATAAAAATCAGTATGGGCAGGTGAACAAGATAAACTAAACATGAATTAGGGACTGAGTAATTGGATAATAGTTAGTATCATTAGAATTTCATATTTCGTTCCGGCGATAATAGAGTGGACAACAGAAGAAGATTCATGAGAAATTCAGAGAATGGTCATTTAGGAAGACGCTTCCCTAAAGCAAGCAAGATGAGTAAAGTTAAGCTTAAAGGACTGTATGTGTCAGTTACACTAAGTGTCACCCTCGCGAGTGAGGAATTTTGTTATCATTTGTACTGAAAGATTACCGCGAGGCGAGTAAGGATCATCGATGATGTGAAAAGATGTCAAAGATGAGAGGGTAAAACATCTATATGTAGATCATCGTAGCACTAAATGTTAGTGCTCCCCTAAAGGGGGGAATATGGTGTGATGTGGCATTATGTCAGAATTAAGTGGTTCTAGTAACTGTGAAAATGGTAAAAGAAGAATGTGATAAGAATGAGAAAGGGATAAGATTGCACTTATTCAACTCCTACAGATACGCTATAATTCTAGAACATTATGCAAACACGACATCAAGGAGAGGAGGTAAGGGTTCCTTCCTAAGATGTTATCGATAGATAAAGAGCCAGTGCGGGACGTAAGTTAAGATAAAGGAAATGACCCATGAAAGATTACGAAGAATATTGATATGAGAATGAGCCAATGAGTAGTTAGTAGTTGATTCACGAAGAGCCTAGTTATGGCTAGACAATAGGATACAAACAAATCAATAGATCGTGCAAGATAAACGGAGTGAACCCCAACATAGGGAATTCAGTCTCGCAGATATGACATCGTGACCTTGAGAAATATTCGGATTGGAGTTGGGTAGTGAAAGATACCGTATGAGTATTAAGGGAAGACAGTCAAAACTTCTGTTCGGGAGCAACCATACAAGCATATAAGTATGGAGGTAAGTAACTAAGGAATTTTATATGTGAGTACGAACATCAAAAATTCCGTCGAGTATACGATGTAATAAGCTCGCAGCCTTGCAAGAATCAGAGGGTCCTCCCTAAGTACTACAATGAAAGACTAGCAGAGTAAATAAGTAAAAGGCTTTAACCAAGCACAGTCACCTAAAGAGGAAATGGTCATGTAACAACAGTCTCACAACAATATTGTATGCACTCCATCAGCAGGTGGCACCTACCATGGCAAATGAACGGGAAGTAAAATCAGAAGTAATACTCAAGATCATATGAGTTGTATGGAATTCCAATAGAATATATATATATATCAAAATCAAAAGGTGATATTCAAGATCATATGGGTTGTATGGAATTCCAATATGTGTGGGCACTAAAATAAGCTAAGTATGCACGCAACAAGGAGGCAGAACGACCAGGAAAAGCAATTGCTTGCATTTAAAGAAAGTTGAGAAGTAATAAAAGGAATTATTCGATCAATGATCCAGAGATAACTACATAATGAATGTACCTAAGATTTTAGAGTATTATCCATGCGGCATATATGTTGACAATCATACAGCCGTAGAAGATTCCGGTATAGGTTAAAAGAAAGAATTGAGCCCAGGTCATAGACAAAAGATTGAATTGTTATAAGATTGTATCATGGATACTACATAGCGTCCATGAAGGGATAAAGTAATAACTATTGCCATGAGCCGCAGATCGGAAGATAGCTTAAGCCTACATAAAGGTTAATCAGAAGGAAGAGGAAACTAAAGAGTTACAACAATGAAGTAAATTAAGAGTCTGATTATTGGACCTAGAAAATTATAGACATTGCGCTTGAGAACATGGCAGAATCACTCTTAATATTAGAGGTGCAAGAGAGATAATGCATCAACCATATTCTATAATGGCTCTATAAGGAATCCAGTTAGAAGAAGTACCAACCTTATAAGAAGTCGGTATGAAGCTCTCACCGGATTGTGTATACACGAGAGGTGAAAGTATTATAATAGTACTTTAAGTGGTGAATATGTACCTTCCAGCCTATGGTTTCTAAGTACCGATAGTTCTAGTTAAGAAAGTAAAAGAAGAGTTAAAGATAATGTGATATCTCACTTGATGTTCTAGAATAACACAAGGAAATCTATGGTACAAGAAAGTTGAAGGAAGGTTGCGGGTAGTATAAATGGATATGTATGGGTCGCAAGCTAAAGTATGGTAGAGCGAAAAGATTGTAGGAAAACAGGAGTAAGGATAAGAAAGGGCGAGTGAGAAGGTGACGAGAATAGATTAAGCCAACGAAAATGAGAGAGAGCTGATGGGTGCCTGAATAAGCTCAAAGGAGTCTATGACTAGTAGCATTTAGAAGAGATGGAATGTTGCCCTAATAGTGAAATAAGGGTGTGATTGCGATAGATAAAGGATGACGTTTAGGCCTTCGAGTAAGTAATAATTTGAAGAGGATTTCATGGATTGTACGAGATTAAAATACCCACGTAAGTGAATCACATTGGGATGCTATAAGATACGATCATTGAAGTACCGTATCACCCCTAAGTGGATTCAGAAAGTCACTTCAAATGTTCTCTGATGAGACGTGAGCCCTAGAGGTTGTGTTACATAAGAGGCCAAGTTATCGGTATTAAGATGAATCAATAATGGATGGACAAAGGTCACAAAGTATGAGATGCGATTAGGCCGTCATTATTAAGATGAACAGTAATGAGGGGGCATTAAAGGACTTAGCTTATTGCATATAGGATAAGCAACGAAAGTAACCTGGAGTTCGGTAGCAGCCCTCAATAACGATAAATCAAAGTAAGAGTTATGGCAGTAAATTCATACGAATAGATAAACGGATCTATGACAGAAGGTAGCAACAGTACGAGATTAGAAGGATTCCGACTACAAGTCGTGGTGTGAGAAAGAAGCTTAAAGGGGGGAATGCCCTAGCCCTTAGAATTATTCATAGAACAGTTGCTTAGATGGCAAGGAAAGTACTAAAGTATTCAGAGGACATAAGTTTTGAAAATGATAAGTATATCAGTCAACATTCAAGGACGAATATTCCACAGGGGGGAATGATGTTACATCCCGCATTTTCGTACGATAAAATTTCGTCGTAAGTTAATCGACGCAAGTTCGGGAATGAAATTATTTCGTGATTATAAGCATTATGCTATTTTAAACAACTGATGAGTAAATTGGTGAAGGTGAGAGGGTAAGCAAATCGAAGAAAATGAATTTCGTCGAAGTTTGACATTTTGGGATAAAATATGGCCAGAGCTAAAATACCCGATATTTATGGACTAGTACCATATAAGGTACCACATGGCCATGATAGTGAGGTGTATAAGGTATGCTAAAAATGAATAATATTTTAAATAATTTAGAATAATTCTTAAGTATATGGGTAATTGGTTAATTATTGGTTAGTGGGAAATTAATTAAGTTAAATAATGAAATAGTAAATAATTAATATTTTGGATAAGTTTAAGAAGGCATTTAACGTGGCAGCAAGGCCTTAAGGCATTATGACTCATTGGTCTTGATAAATATATGGCATGTGTAGGGAAAGTTTTTTATTAAATAAACACTAAAAGTGGGCCCACAAGTCTTTAAAATAAGGGAATGTGGATAACTACATAAAAGACTAATAGTAAATTGGTTATTTTGCCCTCTATTTTCTCATAATCTGCCGACATATGAATTGCAACAAGTAATGTGATATAAGAGAAAGAAATCTATTGTATGAAACTACAAGAAACATAATTGTGATACACCTAACCCTCAGCCGTAACTTATGTAACTATACTTCAATATACTTATTATATCCTACTGATAGATTATATATAAATATATTTTACTCCAAAGAAAAGCTTTACTGGAAAACTGGAAGGGAATCACAATAATAAATGGAGCACTTGTGTTGCTAAGAAACGAGAAAAGTCTCAAACAAGATTTCTATGCAAATCTTTTACAAAGTGAGATAGATCTACGTGAAGTTGCTTCAGCAAAATTGTTTTATCCGAAATTATACTGTGTAATAACAACGGAATTTTGCGATTTTAAGGGGAGTACGGTACAACCTTTTTCAAGAATATCATACGGTTTTTTTTCCTACTCTAGGTATGTTAAGGCTAAGCTCTTCTTTCATTTTGGCATGATCTCGTAATTACACAAGTTTGATAACGAAGCATAAAGAAAAATACAATATTCTCTTTATCAGGACTTCATATTCAATTGAGTATTTCCTCTTTTTTTTTTCCAGTCACGATAGCAGAAAATCTATATATACAATAATATAGTATTTTCATTACCATCGAACTATAATCGATGGGCAGGCCCCTATTGGGCAACCTCTGATCAGATGGTAAGTTATATACCGATCCTACTGTACCCTAGTATGGCCGAGCGCCTATGAGCGCCTATGAGCGAGCCCAGTTGGCCGAGATACATAGCCTAGTATGGCCGAGCGCCTATGAGCGAGCCTACTATGACAGAGAAGTTATTTATATACCAAGCCTTACAAGGCCGGACAGCTATTTTACTTACTATATTGAGAGAGTTGAGTCAGTATCAGCAGGTAAGATATCTTCAGATTATCATTGACTTCCAGTTGCTTTCAGTTATTATATTATTAGTTTTGTTTCAGCTTTCAGTATAATGCCTTACATACTCGGTACATTATTTCGTACGGACGTCCCTTTGCCTGGGGACACTGCGTTTCATGCCCGCAGGTCCCAATAGACAGGTCGAGAGTCCTCCAAGTAGGTTATCAGCTCAGCGGAAGGTGTTGGTGCGCTCCATTTGCTCCGGAGTTGTTTATTTGATCAGTATAGTTACGATATGTATTGATTGGTATGGCGGGGCTCAGTCCCGACCTTTATGATACTTATGTAGTCTTAGAAGCTTGTAGACATATGTCATATATACGGATACTTGTATGGACTTGTCGGCCTAGGTTTAGTTTACAAATGATCATGTTGGCCTTATAGGCCCGTATGTCACATTTATAAGTTTTTATATCAAGTTGGGTCGTCCTATATTGAGTATTCTCCTATGTTTATTCTGGTTAGCCCATGACGGCCCGCTTGGCCCATTTGCTAATGAGAGTACGATAAGAAAGATATGTATATTGGTACTCGGTTGAGTAAGGTATCGGGTGCCCGTTACGGCCCATATATTTGGGTCGTGATAGTTTGAACAGTCACTTTACTCCCTTTGTGAACATATTTATAAACCTTTTTCACTGTCTAGTAACATAAGAGCATATCTAAGCACCTATCATATGTGTACATGTCAATTAAAATGGTCACTTGTCCGTATAAAGTTTCTTGGAAATTTGGAATTTACACAAGTTCGTCATAGGAAGATCTTATATCTGCTCATCTCAGTATGACTTTCAATCCACCGATATCATACCTCAGGAAGTAACTAACTTTGTTCCTAGTATTTTAGTTGCCCGTGATGTGGCCTGGTATTGCAGTTTGAGAGTTATTATAGCATAAACATGTCCAGCTCATAACAAATGTTTATTTTCTCTTTACACATCTACAACTTGTATTAACTGTGTTCCTTAGTTAGTGAATTCATTGTGCTAGTTTCCTGATATTTGTTGGATAACTATGAGAGATCGTGTCCTTCTATGTATTGTTGTAACATTCCATGTCTCATAGGATTCTTAAGGGGCTCTCCATTAAGTTGAATGCACCTTTGGGGTTATCATAGCATCATGCCTGCTTAACATGTTTTCCCCCTCCGATAGCATATGGGTACTTTCAAGTCATAAAAGAACCATGGCGAACTCATTATGAATATTCGCAAAATCCTCCATGATTATTTCATAGTATCTCCCTGGGTTTCATCACCTCTAAACACTCGGCTTCTAGAATCTTTTACTATGCCATTATCATGTGCGGAGAGTTTACTATCGTTAATATTATTCATTCCTTAATCCCAATATTAAGATGTCCTAGATACATGATTTCACCCATCAATGGTTGAAATTAAATGTTTCAGAATTTTAGGCCCCTATCATGAACATATTTAGTTTCAGGGTCAAGCCAATCGTATCACTAGTCCTCTGGTATAGGATCAACTATTAGGAGAGTGGTAAGCTACCAGAATAATAATAATCTCACAAGTGATCAACCTCTTTTTCAACCTCGTGGGCTTGTGGCATAGATTCCTTGTGTCAGTTACTTTTGAGGGTGTAATGCAACTTCATATATTTTTGTATCTCTATTATATTCACAGTGCAAGAATCTTCTTATTTTGAGATAAATGGATTTTCCCTATACTCAAGGAGGCGACTGGTGTCACATACTTGACTATTTCTCTTCAAGGCTTACAATTGCCGAACAAGGCACATGTGGAGTGAAACAATTTTTACTATCACTTTCATAACTTATCATCTTCTCAGAATAACTGATGCTAATGTTTTATCCTCCCGATCATGCCTCTCATATATCACATGTCTAAAATGACTCACTTGTTATACATCTTAGTATCATCTGGTTCCTACATTATTAATGTGTACTAGTAACTCTATGCCTCGTTTGTTGAATCGATGATATCATCACAATGATTAACCATGTCATCACTATTGGTGGTCACCCTCATGTCTCTTAGAATATAACCTCCAGAAATGTTCTGCTTAGCACCTTGGTGGATTCATGAACAATTCTAGCTTAAACTCGAACCTCGTTGTTCCTATTTGTAGTAGATCTCTAGCGAGTTGTAGTTTCTCATATGTTAAAGAAGAAGCATCACTCCATAATCAAACATATTGGGTAGGAACTCTATGGTCATATTAATTCAAACACATCATAGTATAATAAGGAGATGGGGGTTGAAGGTCGCCAAGGGTCCACTTCGGGTGTTCGTCATAGAGATTTAGAGTTGAAGAAAGTGAACGGGTTATTCTCAAAATTATCTCCATCAAGATATTATGTGAATTGTTAATAAAGGTAAAGTAGGAGTGGTACACATTGAGACTTATAGAATCTTGAGGTAAATAGGTCGAGCTATGCGTAGGATATCCCCCATCGTTGTTCTACATGCATCCGATGCTTCATGTGTCTACGTTAAAGAAGGTAGTAGGGAGTTCTTTGTCTATCGTTCTGGTGGAAGCTATTGAAGGTAAAGTTAATGGGTAATTGGCTTATGAGAGGTACCCTATTGTCATCCTTGTTAGATAAGCCTGAAAGTTGAGATTGCCTCCATTAAGTGCTATGGCTAAGTTTGTGAGTCAAGGAGATTGCGTCGATGGCCGAGAGTGCTGTGGAAAGAAAATATTCTCATTTATTTGTATAGCCAAATGACTGTGGTTAAAAAGGTACTTTCTAGGTATTATGATTTAAAAAATATGAAGTTCATGTCCACATACCACTTCTGTTAATGTAATGCCCTTAATGTTTAGATCGGTGTTATTAACATATATTGTGATGCTTTGTTTAGATATGGATGTGTTGTTAGGGTGGTTTTGGTGTTACTCTGGCAGTTGGTTAGGTCCAATTACAGATGAGACTCTACCAACATTTCTGAAAAATTTGGGAGTTAGTCAAATTTGGAGGATTGCGATGTGTGAAGGAAGAGATGAATTATGTTAGGTGATTTGGGTAGACTCTACTCCTCATTCGAAGATGAATGATCCTAAGCGGGGGAGTACATAAGGCCCCATAAATTTTGTCAAGGAATTTGAGGTTTTGTGGTATCGATCTAGGCTTACGTGTTTGAGGATTGTAGAAAGCCACGGTACAAACATTTTTGGATCGAAGAATGCAGTGAGGAGTTGATGGAAATATTATGCTTAAGAAGGCAATTCTGCGATCAGTTTTGCGACCGCAGAAAAATTTGGCGGGCCGCAGAGTTGAGCAGAGAATTTGTTGAATTTTTAAGGTTGTTCTGCGGTCCATTATGCGATCACATAGTTGTTACGCGATCCGCACATCCGTCACAGATTTAGCATGAAAAAGTTTGGAGAGTGATTCTGCGGTCCACCCTTCGGCCGCATAAGTGGTCTGCGGACCGCAGAGCTATCGCAGACCGGTCCATTTATGGGCATCATTTTTGCGGTCCATTTTGCTGGCCGCATATTTGTTTTGCGGTCCATTCTACGACCGCAGACCTGAGTTCGGACGGTCCTTTTTCTATTTTTATAACCCGACCCCTTTTTGATAAATATTCTTAGGGGCTCATTTTGAATAGAATGTCTGATGATTTTAGAGAGAGGTAAGAGTATTTTAGAGAGAGAAGGAGAAAATCTAGCATTCTAATCACATATTCTTGCACCAATCTTCAAGAATCAAGAGTTGAAGTCGTGTGAAAATCGTAAATCACCATGCTCTCCTTTATAAATATTTTCAATGTGATTTGAGCTCTTATGTACTCAAGAGTTGAAATTTTGTATTGCCTTTTGTGAAGAAGTATTTAAAAAGATACGATGTTTCACTCGTTTATGATTTTTAACTCGTATTGTGATTACAGTTCATTGTGTTTCATGTTTTGGAAAGGGATCTAATGTGTTTAAAGCCTCCACTAATGATGAACTTAAATATATGATATCCGAAATATTCTATGTGTTGATGTTTGTGATGATGATCATGGAAAGTCAAAGAATAAAAAATATGGAATACGAAATACGCCTAACGTGCCTTGAATGCTGAATCATAAGTATGGCCAAGAGAGCCAAGGAAATAATGATATTGTGAATTGTTGAAAGTACTAATGAAACTATTTATAGTGTGAAAGGTTATGAGGTGAATATAAAATATATTTGTACTTTTGTTTCCCTTTTGTGCATAACAAAAATATTTTTGAAAGGGGACATTTAGCTATACATACTAGTACTATTGTACATGTACTAACGTCTTTTTTGCCGGGGGTGCTACATCTTCAATGGATGCAGGTTGTCCATCAGTGAGAGGTCTTGATCCTCGAGAGCAGTTACTCCCTATTCAACAAGTTTTGGTGAGCCCTACTATGTTCCGGGCTTTATGTCATTTGACGTTGTATATTGTGCTTTGAGGTATAGTTGGGGCCTTATCGCCGACACTTCCATTCTTCACTTCTATTTATTTAGAGGCTCCATAGACAGGTTGTGGATGGTGTTTGATATTGGGAATGGAACTAGAAGTGTTGGTATTAGGCAAACCAGTTTTTCTTCATATCTATAAACTTGTAATATTTTGGAAATCGTAAATGAATATCCTTTGAGTAATGGAAAAAGAATGCAGAACACTTGATTCTTCTCATTTCTATCACTTGTATTGATTCTTATTTTGTTAATGGGAAAGGTTGGGTAGAAGGCATCTAGCAGGCTTGCTCGGCTAGGTTATTTCGGTTGAGCGCTGGTCGCGCTCCCCGAGGTCGGGGCGTGACAGTTTTGACTATCGACTATTGGTTCAGGGTGTTGTTTATTGTCTGGGTGATGAAGAATGATATTGATTATAACGATTTGAGATTTTTGAATTTATCTAGGAGCAAGAGAATGGGTTTTTGGTTGTAGAAACACCATTAATTAGGTATATGAGGCTTTACGCGCATAAGGTGTTTGATAAAATTTCTAGGTTACCAACACATGAGCCTTAGTGCTAATATTGATTCTTCTTGATATATATTGCCATAGAGTATCAAGGAAAGAGGCGACGAATTTTGTGATACGCTTAAAAAGGCCAGTGTAATGTATGGCCAACTCTCTATGTTTGGGGATGCTTATGATTCTCCCAACGTCTCATTCTTATTACTATTACGAATTTCGTCAGAAAGTAGTTATGCCTCAGTTCCATGAATAGTTGTAGACCTTCTATTCTCTAGAAGACATGGGTTCATAATTCGTTCTATATCCCATGAGTCTCAGTTATGACAAATTATTTTATTGTGAATACATTTCCTTGTCTAGTCCTATTCAGCATTCCAGTATCATGTAACCCAGTATGATTCAGTATTTCAGTATCATGTATTGCAGCATAATTCTCAGTTCCTAGTTTTAAATCATGAATGTTGAACACTTGTACTTGGGCCAGAGGCCGTAGTTTATACGTTATGCGTCTTTGGGCCTGAGGCCACAGTTATGTATAAGTATACTTGGGCCCAAGGCCGCAGTTTGTGCGAACATATAATGGTACTGACGTCCCTTTTTCCCGAGGCCTGCATCTTGCAATGTAGGTAACGATTTATAGGTTGACGATTCATCTTGCTAGGACATCTCGTATCAGCTATTGGTGAGCCCCAGTCTTTCGGGGCATTATCCCTATTTTTCAATATTTATAGTATTTCAGTTAGTAAGATATGCCAGGGACCTTGTCCCGGTAAACAGTTAGCATTTCAGTATTCTTTAGAGGCTTTGTAAACTATAGTCCAATCAATCAGATGTAAGAAGGATTTTATGTGATAGCCTTGGTGGCTACTCGTTTATACTTGTAGACTTTTCAGCACTTTCCGCATTTATGATATTTCAGTTAGACCTTCAGTAAATCAGCATGTCTCATATTTATATTCATCTTACAATTATACCACATGTTGATCCATCGTGCAGTTGGTTCGCTCAATCACATGCAGTCAGGCACCGAATGTCGTGTTATGCCCGGGCCCTAGTTCGGGGCGTGACAAAGCTCGGTAATAGAGTCTAGGTTCAAGAGTCCTAGGGAGTCTATGAAGCTGTGTCCAGTGGGGACACTTTTATATGTGTGCGCGCGCCACACGTGTAAACAGTTGACCACCAAGATATCTAGGAATGTTTGATTTCTTTCATACTCTAGATCATGTAGTTAGAGCTATCCTTTATGGAATCCTTCTAACTCGTGCAAATAACATATTTCAAAAAAATATCTGCAAAAGTGGAAGTACACCAAGCGAGCCTCAACTACTAGCTAGGGGCTACGGCTAATGCTGCTCAGGAGGAGGACACTCCAGCCCAGGGAGTTGCATCAGGCTTAGTGCTTAGACATAGATCTCACGGGAGCTATCCAGTTGCTCACCCAAATTATTTGTACTGAGGCTCAAAGGCAGGGAACAAGTGTTGTTGATGAGATGGGTAGTTCCATGTCCAAGGAATTCCTCAACATGAAACCTCCAAATTTCACAGGGTCAAAAAGGGTGAGGATCCGCAAAACTTCATTGAAGATGTTAAGAAGATATTTCGAGTGATGCATGCTATAGATACTAAGGCAGTAGAGCTTGCTGCGTACCAGTTGAAGGAAGTTACTAACACTTGGTATGAAACATTGGAAGAGTTCTGAGGGGAGGATGCGACTCCAGTGACTTGCAAGGAGTTTGCAGACGCATTTCTTGAACATTTTCTACCCATGGAGGTCTTGGAAGCTAAGGTTTTATAGTTTGAGAGACTCAAATAGAGTGAGATGAGTGTGAACGAGTACTACCTCAAGTTTGTCTCTGTGGCCAAGTATGCTCCATAAATGGTTCGTGATATGAGGGCCAGAGTTAGGCGGTTTGTGTTGGGACTTTCAGATGACTTGTTTGCTGATGCTAATATAGCTACTCAGAACAATGACATGACCATTGCTAAGAGTTGCGTTTGTTCAAGGGAACGAAGAGAGGCTGAAGGAAGAAAAGTGGCAACAGAGAGAGAAGGACAGGGAATTCAGCAAGAGAGCTAAGCCTGTAGGAAATTTCAGCCATGGGGGATCTCAAAGAGGTGGTAATCGCCACTTCTTCAGGAATCCAAATTCAGGACCTTCTCCCTCTTTAGCTTGTGCACCAGTTAAAAGGTCCACGTTTAACAAGAAAACCATAATTTTTGAGCAGTAGACTCACAGTCACAGGCTAGTGTGGGATACAAAGTCCCTGGTTACCCTATTTGCAACATGTGTGGTAAGAGGCACACAGCGGTGTGTCGTTCGGGCACAAATGGTTGTTGTGGGGGCAGTCAGCAGGGCCACTTCTTGAGAAAATGTCTATCAACAAGGTAGAATGATGGAGGTGATGTAGCGCAGTCCACTAATTCAATAGCCCCTCATAACTCTCATGCCCAACAAGGGCGTGGTGCAGCAAAGTCCGGTAATACGGGCGGTGGTTGGAACAGATTGTATGCACTGACAGGCCGTAAGGATACAGAGGCTCATGGAGATATTGTCACATGTATGCTAACAGTCTTCACCTTTGATGTTTACGCTCTTATAGATCCGGGACACACCCTATCTTATGTAACCCCATATTTCTACGAAATTTGGGATAGAACCGGAACAGTTATGTGAACCATTTGAAGTGTCCACTCTAGTTGGAGAATCAATTATAGCAAGACGTATCTATAGGGGATGTCCAGTCAATATGTATCATCCCCTACTATAGCAGACTTAGTAGAATTTGAGATGGTAGACTTCGATGTAATCATGGGCATGGATTGGTTAGAGTCTAGTTATGCTACAGTGGGTTGTAAAACCAAAATAATAAGTTTCGAATTTCCCGGTGAATAGGTCTTAGATGGAAGGGTGATGCGGTAGCACCTAGGGGTAGGTTTATTTCCTATCATAAAGCCAGATAGATGATCTCTAAAGGGTATATCTTTCACCTAGCTCAAGTTAGGGATGCAGATGCTAAGATTCCCACACTCTAGTTAGTACCAATTGTTAATGAGTTCCTAGAAGTGTTTCCCAAATATCTTCCCGGAGTCCCTCCTTATAGAGAGATTGACTTTGGATTTGATCTACTCCCCACCACTAAGTCGATATCTATTCCGCCTTATAGAATGGCTCTAGTAGAGTTGAAAGAGTTTTATAAGGCCAAGTGTCTCACCTTGGGGCGCACCGGTCTTGTTCGTCTGAAAGAAGGATGGGTCTTTGCAGATGTGCATTGACTATCGTCAGTTGAATAAAGTCACCATCAAGAACTAGTACCCTCTTCCTAGAATAGATGATTTATTCGATCAACTTTAGGGTGCCCTGTGTTATTCCAAGATTGACCTCATATTAGGGTACCATTAGTTGAGGGTTAAGGAAGTTGATGTTCCAAAAATAGCCTTCAGGACTCGCTATGCACATTTCAAATTTTTGTTAATGTTGTTTGGTTTAACGAATGCGCTAACAGCTTTTATTGACCTTATGAATAGGGCCTTCAAGCCTTATCTTGATTTTTTCATTATTGTGTTTATTGATGACATCTTGATTTATTCTCGTAGCGAGAATGACCATGTAGAACATCTCAGATCTTGTTGCAGACACTGCAGGATCAGAAGCTATATGCAAAATCTTCTATGTGTAAATTCTGGTTGAAATCAGTAGTGCTTTTGGGCCATGTCATCTCAGGCGAAGGCGTGAAGGTGGGTTTTCAGAAAATAGAGGCAGCAAGGAACTAGCATAGACCCACCTCAGTATCCCATATAAGAAGTTTCTTGGGTTTAGCAGGCTATTACATGCATTTCATAGAGGGGTTTTCCTCTATCTCGTCCCCTTTGACTAGGCTGACTAAAAAAAATCAAGTTTCAATGGTCAGACGCTTGCGAAAAGAGTTTTGAGGAGTAATAGAGAGGTTGACTTCAGCTCCAGTCTTGACCCTATTGGAAGGAACCGAAGGGTTCATTATTTATTGTGATGATTTAGGGGTTGGTCTTGGGTGTGTGTTATTGCAGCACAATAAAGTCATAGCCTACGCATCCAGATAGCTCAAGGCTCACGAGAAGAATTATTCGACTCATGATCTTGAGTTAGCAGCTATGGTATTTGGGCTAAAGATCTGGTGTCATTATTTATATGGAGTGCATGTTGATAGTTTCATAGATCACAAGAGTCTCTAGTACATCTTTAAGCAAAGAGAATTGGATCTTAGCCAGAAATGGTGGCTCAAATTGCACAAGGATTACGATGTTGATATCCTCTATCATCTGGGGAAAGAAAATGTTGTAGCCGATGCTCTCTATCGGTGTTCTGTGGGAAGCTTAGCTCATGTTGAAGCAAACTAGAGAACTATGACAAAGGAAGTCCACCGCTTAGTTAGTCTAGGAGTTCGACTTCTGGACTTCGAAGATGGTGGCGTTGTTTTTCAGAACAGGGATGAATCTTCCTTATTAGCCAAAGTGAAGGAAAACCAGTTCAGTGATCCCTACTTATTGTAGCTGAAGGAAGGGATTCACAAACACAATACTACGACTTTTGAACAATAGGGAGATGATGGTACTTTGAGGTACAGAGGCAGACTATGCGTTCCAGACGTAGATGGGCTTAGAGAGAAGATTATGTTAGAAGCCCGCAATTCCAGGTATTCTATTCACCCAGGTTCCACGAAGATGTATCATAATCTTAATGAGATTTATTGGTGGAACGATACAAAAAAAATGCAGCAGATTTTGTGGCTATGTTTCCAAATTGTCAGTAGGCGAAAGCCGAACACTAGAGGCCTGGTGGTTTTGGCTTAGAGTATAGAAACTCTAGTTTGGAAATTGGAGATGATAAACATTGACTTCATAACAGGTTTACCTCGCCCGTTTCAGAAGCATGATTCAATTTGGGTGATTGTAGACCGACTTAGCAAGTCAACTCACTTCTTACCAGTGAAGACTACAGATTCAATAGAGGATTATACCGAGTTTTATATCCAGGAAATTGTCCGATGTATGGGACTCCATTGTACATCATCTCATATTGTGGTGCTTAGTTCACAATGAACTTTTGGAAATCCTTTAAGAAAGGATTGGGCATAAGGGTGAACCTCAGTACAACTTTTCATCCTTAGACAGATGGCCAGGCAGAGTGCACTATTCATACTGTTGAGGATATGTTAAGGGCGTGTGTTATTGATTTTAAAGGTAATTGGTATGATCATCTACCCTTCATTGAGTTTAGTTATAATAACAACTACTAGTCTTGTATGAAGATGGCACCGTACGAAGCTCTGTATGGGCGAAGGTGTAGATTACCAATTAGTTGGTTCAAAATTGGCTAAGCCAAGTTGTTGGGACTCGATTTGGTCTATCAGGCTATGGAGAAAGTCAAGTTGATTCAAGAGCATTTGAAGATGGCTCAGAGTCGCCAAATGTCCTATTCGGACGTGCAACGTATAGACTTAGAGTTCCAAGTTGATGATTGGGTGTTTCTAAACGTTTTGCCTATGAAAGGCGTCATGATATTTGGGAAGAAAGGGAAGCTTAGTCCCCTCTATATTGGTCCATCTAGAATCTTGCGAAGGATCGGGTAGGTGGCTTATGAGTTAAAATTGCCACAAGAATAAGTTGTTGTACACCCAGTGTTTCATGTGTCTATATTTAAGATATTCATGGGAGACCCGTCGATTGTGGTTCCCACAGAGTTTATAGGGGTTAAAGATAGCATGACATATGAAGAAATTCTAGTGGTTATTCTTCATCGTCAAATCTGCAAGCTCAGTACTAAGGAACTTTATGCAGTCAAAGTGATTTGGAGGAATCAAAAGGTTGAAGAGGCTACCTGGGAAGCCAAAGAGGACATGAAGTCCAGATATCCCCATCTCTTTGAAGATAAAGCAGAAAATGTAGAAGGTAACTAACCTTTTCATTTAGACTGTATATTATAATCTCTATGTCCTTTAGTCTTCAGTCAATTCAATAGGTATTCAGTTTAGTGTCTCAGCATTTCAGTAATCAAGTATTCATTCAATTTAATATGCATGTGTTCATGACAGTTCAGTGTTCACACGTTTCCATCAGACCCCTCTAAGGTGCAGAGTTAACCGTAGTTACAGTCAAGACAATCATTCGAGGACGAATGATCTCAAGGTGGAGATAATGTAACACTCCGTAAATTTGGATTAGGCGTGAATATGTTAAATGAGTATTAGTGTGATAGTTTATGCATTTGAAGTCCTATCGGGATGAGTATGGGTAAAAATAATTATTTTTGAATCAAGACGGAGAGTCAGGTGCATAAGATGGATAAAATCGATTAAGTTTATGGAAGATCTATCTCCCAGCTTGATTTTGTGAATATATGTTAGGAATCTGAGAAATCCTGAAACATGAAAGTTGTATCCCTTTGAAATACCTTTCCAATGATATTATTTGACAATTGAACGGATCTCTATGCAAAATTTTGTGCGAAATTTACTAGACAATGTGCATCCTGCGCGCCCAGCTGTCCCGTGCGCGGCAGCGCACTTGTGGCAGTGCCACTGCCATTGCTTCATGTTCAGGTGTGCGGCTAGGCCTTCAGATGCATGGACGCGCACCTGGAGGGACATTTTCAAAGCCCTACCTCCTCCCCCACACCCCAAAAGATGAAAACTTGCTCTAGAAAGGGAAGCTCTCAAGAACCTAACTTTCTCCAAGGTCCCCCCATCATCCAAGGTAAGTTCAAATGATGATTTTAAGTTAATTTTAATTCTCCAACACCTTATTAACATGGGTAAACCCTTCAATTTATTAGATATTCGATTGAGACATTATTGTTGAGTAACGAATCTCTAGAACTTGAATTCAAAAGGATTGAACGTCAAAAAGGAAATATCTTCATCCTCTAATTAATTATAGGATTGGATTAATGATTATATACTATAGTTCATGAGATATGAGTTGATGGATTTTACAGAAAATCATGAACGGTTATAGATTTGGGTTTCGATTATTGATTATTGGTTAAGGGTATTGTTTATTTTATCGGTGTTGAAGAATGATATTGATTATAACAAGTTAAGATCTTAGAATTTATCTTGGAGCAAGAGAATGAGTTATTATGGGTAGAAACACCAATAATGAGGCAATGAGGATTTACACCCATAAGGTGTTTGATAGTATTCCTAAGTTACCAAAACAAGAGAGTTAATGTTAATATTGGTTCCTCTTGATATACATTTCCATAGATTATCGTAGAAAGAGGCGACGAACATTGTGATATGCTTAAAAAGGCCAGTGTCAACGTATGTGAGGCGAACTCTATACGTTTGGGAATATTTATGATTCTCCCTACGTCTCATTCTTATGACTATTGCGAATTTTCTTAGAAAGTAATTATGCATCAGTTCCATGAATAGTTGAAGAAATTCTATTCTCTAAATGACACGGGTTCATAATTACTTCAATATCGCACGAGTCTCAATTATGAAAAATTATTTTATTATGAATACATGTCACAGTCTAGTCCTATTTAGCATTCCAGTATCATGTAACCCAGTATGATTCAGTATTTCAGTATCGTGTATTGCAGAATGATTCTCACTTCCTGATTTTAAATCCCGAATGTTGAAGACCTGTATTTGGACCTGAAGCCACAATTTATGATTTATGCATCTTTGGGCCTGAGGCTGCAGTTATGTATACGTATACTTGGACCCGAGGCCGCAGTTTGTGCATATATATATATATATATATATATATATATATATATATATATATATATATATATATATATATATATGTATATATATATATATATAAGTCTATTTATTCAGATAAACATGTGGTTCATCATTCACAAGAGGGAGTATTCATATCTTTATTTCTTTGTTCAGTTTAGTTATCAGTTCAATTTCAATTTCAGTATTTGTTGTTCTTTCTTTTAGTTGTTTTACATACCAATGCAATTCAAATATATTGACGTCTCATTTTTCTGGAGCCAGCATCTCGCAATGCAGGTAATGATTTACAGGTTGACTGCTTGCTAGGACATCTCGTATCAGCTATTGGTAAGCCCCAGCCTTATGGGGCATTATCCCTTTTTTTTAGTCTTTATGTTATTTCAGTTAGTAAGGTATGCTGGGGACCTTGTCCCGGTAAACAGTTAGCATTTCAGTAATCTTTAGAAACTTCATAGACTATAGTCCAGCCAGTTAGATGTTAGCGGGCTTTTCTGTTTTAGCTTTGTTGGCTACTCATTT
Organism: Nicotiana tabacum; assembly: GCF_000715075.1. Taxonomy (NCBI): domain Eukaryota; kingdom Viridiplantae; phylum Streptophyta; class Magnoliopsida; order Solanales; family Solanaceae; genus Nicotiana; species Nicotiana tabacum. The sequence goes on along the minus strand of NC_134092.1, from coordinate 34,300,873 downwards.
ATACTTGCAGACTTTTCAGTACTTTCCGCATTTATTATATTTTAGTCATAATCTTTAGTAAACAAGCATGTTGCATGATTATACTCAACTTACAATTATACCGAATGTTGATCCAGCCATCCAGTTGGTTTGCTCGGTCACATACAGTCAGGCACCGAGTGCCGTGTTACGCACAGGCCATATTTTGGGGCGTGACAGGTGACTTCTATATATAATCACATGAACATTTCCAACCAGGATTAGTTGCCATACCAAGACTGAGATTGTCAGCATTTTCGTCATGACCCTAAATCCCTTCAAAGTCGCAACGGCTCCTAACACTACTTGCTAGGCAAGTCAATATTATACTAACAATAATAAACTCAAATAACAGTATTTAACAGTCTCAATAGTTGTTAATCATAAATAACGGAAGCCAAAAGGACTAATACAACTAAAACAATCCCACGATCTAGTGTCACTAGGTATGTGAGCACTAGAATATTTTTAAATACATAGTCTGATCCAAAATACATAACTTTCTGAAAGATAGAACAGTAATAGCATAAACAAAGAGAGAACAATAGTAGAAAATGACGAAATTTTGACCGAAATATTTTGACCGAAAAAAGGTCAGAAATTTACGACTGTTTCGGTCAGAAATACAAAAAAAAGATTATTTATTTCTGGCATAAAAACATTCGACCTAAATCCGGCAATATTGGTCACTAATTTTTCCATAAAATTGCGGGAATTAAATTGCTGACCGATTCAGTCGGTCCTTAAAAACCAAAATTTCGGAGTTTGGCTAGCTTTAACTTTTTCGACTAACATGATCGGAAACAATAAAAATAAAAAACTATTTATTTTAAATATTCCGACTGATTTGGTCGAAAAATATTGTGGATTCTAAAGCCTGACCTGTCAGTACTGTTATTGACCAAATTGGTTGGAAAGTTATTTAAATTATAAATTATTTTAATTTTCATATTGAATCAGTCAAAAACTAGTTTTAAAAACGCCCATCCCCGTCTCTCTTATCCCCGTGTCTCTTCTCTTCTCTTTCTCTTTTTCTTCTTTTTTTGTTTTCCTCCGCCTCTCACCTCCCACCTCTGCCATGTCGGTCATTTTTCCATTTCCACACTCGCACCATCTCCCCTCTCCACGGTATTTCTCTTTTTCTCATCCTCTCATCTTCTTCTCTCTCCTGCTTGCGGTGGAACTCGCAGCAGTACCCTAGATAAGGTTTTTTGTAGCAGCCAGCATCTCCACGAGCTTTGTGTTGCAGCGGCCACAACCATCTTCACTTCATCCAGCGGTAGATTTCTCCGTAGCAAAGTTAGTTGTAATCTTTTGGGGATATTTCCATGGCTTGATTTCTAGAAACATTAGTTGAATTATTAGAAATTTGTTGTTAAATTATTAAATTGTTCTGGTAGATTAGTCAATGTTTTTTGATATTTGTTATTGTAGATACCAAATATTTGAATTCCTTTTACTTCTTATATAAAAAAATTATACTATTTAAATTAAATGCCTTAATTTTTATATGTTGACAGAGTTTAAATATCTGTTAATTACGAGTATTGTTTTGTTTGATAAAAATGAAGTCCGTGGGTAAACCTATAAAATGTGATGTAGCTAGTATGACTTTACAACAGAGAAGTAAACCTATGAAATGATTGTAAGATTAAAATTTATTAAATATAATAAATTCATTAGTTTGAAATCGAACTAAGTTTATGGTTTCTTTAATAGAATGTTTCACGCTCGTTGTTGCTTTTTAGTTTAATAATGAATATGGATAAATGCAAAAACTTTTTGATATTACTAAATATGATGGATAAATATCAGATTACACTAAAATATATAATTAGACTATTTAGATTAGTAACCTTTGAACAATAAAATTTATTAATTAGTGTAAATAACATAAATATTTCAATTTCTAATTTTCTTTTATGTGTAGATGGAATTTGGGCATCATAGATGGATGTATATAAGGAATTATCCGAATCATATGGGATTGCGGGATGCATTTATAGAAGTGGTTGCTAGCGTTATTGCTAAGTCAAAGACACTTGATGATTTCATTATTGAAGGAATGATTAGGTGCCCTTGTGTGAAATATAACTGTGATAGGTTATTAGGTCCCGATATTGTTACTGTTCATCTATATAAGAAGGGGTTTATAAAAAATTATTATGTGTGTACTGTTCATTGTGAGAGTCATGCTAGTGTAGATGATATTCATTTTTAGAATTCTTTTGGTGGTGAAGAACATAGTCCCGTAGCGGAGAATAATGTTGTAAATTCTCGATTTAATAAAATGATAAGGGATGCTTTTGAGATCTTCCCAGGGGCTCAATCCGAACCAAATGATGAGGCTAAAAGCTTTTTCAAACAGTTAAAGAAAGTTAGTTATCCACTTTATGCAGGCTCAGTGCATTCCAAGTTGTCTATTACAGTTAAATTACTAAGTATTAAATCGGATAATTTTATTTCTCAAGCGGGCTTGGATTCTATCATTAGCCTTATAAATGAACTTAATCTGACAAAGATTGTCCTACCCAAAGATTTTTACACGACAAAGAAATTGGTTTGCAAGTTGGGTCTTTCATCGGAGAGGATTGATTGTTGTGAGAAAAGTTGTAGGTTTTTCTATAAGGATGATGCAATTTTATAAATTTACAAATTTTGTAACCAGCCTCATTACAAAGAAGTCATGAATGCTAAACAGAAAAGGTTCCAGTGAAGGCGATACACTGCTTAGCACTTATACCGAGGTAAAAGAGGTTGTATGCATCAAAGAGTTTCGCTCCTTATATGAGATGGCACTATGAACATAAAAGGCTAGATGGTGTGCTATGTCATCCGTCAGATGGAGAAGCATGGAAGTATTTTGCTAGTGAACAGAGAAATATTAGGTTGGGATTATGTGCTGATGGATTCACTCCATTTGTAGTGTCTGCTGCACCATATTCATGTTGGCCAATATTTGTTACGTCGTATAATCTGCCACCTGAATTGTATATGATAAGTCAATATTTGTTTCTAACTTGTATTGTTCCAGGTCCATACAATTCAAAAAAAATGATTGATGTATACATGCAACCCTTGATTGATGAGTTGAAGTTATTGTGGCACTAAGGTGTGGAAACATATGATGTATAACCTAAGAAAAACTTCAAACTCCATGTTGCTTTGATGTGTACTATAACTAGTTTTTCTTCTTATGGAATGATGCCCGGGTGGTCAACTGCCGGGAAGTCCCGAATTGTATGGAAGACACAAAGGCATTCACTTTGAAATATGGAGGCAAGAACACATGGTTTGACTATCATCGCCGCTTCTTGCCAGTGGATCGTGAGTTTAGGAGAAATACTAGTATATTTATAAAGAACAAAACTAATTATGAGGAGCCACTACAAGTCTTGTTACCGGAAGAGATTTGGAACAGAGTTAGGAATCTACCTAAGGTAAAAGAGTATCCATTGTCTAATAAAATACTCGGTATGGTGTAACACATAACTGGAAAAAATAGAGCATATTTTGGGAGTTACATTATTGAAAACACAATCTTCTTTGGCATAACCTTGATGTCATGCATATCGAGAAGAACTGTTTCGATAATTTGTTTAATATTGTGATGGATGTTAGCAACAAGACAAAATATAACTTTAAGGCCATGATGAATTTGAAAGAATATTATAGGCGAAGTAAGTTGTACTTGACATACTTAAACAACATGATTTAGAAGCCTAAGGCCAATTACACATTCACTTTGGATGAGATTAGAGAGATTTGTTATTGGGTTAATAATTTGACGATGCCTGGTGGATATGCGTCAAACTTATCTAGGTGTGTTGACATAAAAGAAGGGAAGTTGATGTCTATGAAAAGCCATGATTGTCACATTTTCATGGAATCTTTGATGCCTATTGCATTCAATGATTTTCCTGATAGACTATGGAAGCCCATCACTGAGATATGCTTATTTTTCAAGAAGGTTTACTCTAGCACATTGAGGGCGGAGTACCTAGCTTATATGAACAGTAACATTCGCTTAACTTTAAACAAGTTGGCAAATATTTTCCCGCTTGTTTTTATTTTGATGTCATGGTCATCTTCCAATTCACCTTGTGCAAGAAGCATGACTAGGAGAGCCAGTTCAATGTAGATGTATGTATCTCTCCGAGTGATAATTGTCTTTAATCAATTATCCATACTTTTTTAGTTAAACATTATTTCATCTTAAAATCGTGCTGTGCAGGACTATTGACAAATGTAAGCAGACCGTAAAAAATAGATCATGGATTGAAGAATGGATATGTGAGGCATATATCGTTAGATAAACTTCTTATTTCTGTTCATATTATTTTGAACATGATGTGCCACATTTAAGAAATAGACCTGATCGGCATGAACGTAGTCCAACTTGGATGGTGCAAAACTTAGTCCAACACGATTTTTGATTGAGATGGTGCTAAAGTCAGCTACAACACATGTTTTACTAAATTGTCCTGAGGTCCAACCTTATTATACGTAAGTATACTTTTATATTGCTGACTTACATTCAAGATTAATTATCAATCATTTTAACTACTAAAAGTGTCAAATCTGTATGACAGTTAGTTTGTGGGTACTTATGGGCATGAACATGTTTATCCTAGGTTTGCAGAATTGGTTTAAACACTTTGTACGTATTAGCGAAGTTTGTTTCAATGCAAATTATTATCAATTGTATGTACTTTTTAAATTTTAACTAGTATTGGGTTCGCTCTAGGTTCATAATCCAGATAATGGCGTAAATGATAAGATACATTTTTGCCTAACATTGCTTGGAGACCTAACCCTAATGTTAGAATGATGTCTAAGTACTCCGTCAATGGGTACAAGTTTCATACAGAAGAATGGTCTAAGGGAAAAAAAACACCAATAATAGTGGCATGTGTATGAAAGTTGATGGTGATGTTGATTATTACGGTGTGCTTCAAGAGATATTAGAACTCGAGTATAGTGTTGGTTGGCCGAAGAAAAGGTTGGTACTCTTTCAGTGTAAGTGGTATGATCCAACACCTACTAGAGGTACAAAGGTGCATCCTCTGTATAAAATAGTTGAAATAAAGCACACAGGGAGGTATAAACTCTATGGCCCATTTATAATTACACAAAATGTGAAACAAATGTATTATACACCTTATCCTTTATGCAAGAAGAAGGCTCTGTGGCAGGCAGTGATAAAAATAAAGCCCGTGAGTAGAGTTGAGGTCGAGGATGCATTAGATATAGCATACCAGAATGACATTTCAAGTATTGAAGCAATAGTGGATGATGAACTAGCAGGTGAATTGCAGGATAGTGAAGGCCTTTATGAAGTATTCGATCCTTCAGTCCTAAGATCAAATCTAAGTGAGTATGAGGAGGGAACATCCATGGAAAATGAGGACGAAGATTCAAATGATGAATATGAAGCAAGAGATAATGATGAATTATATGATGAGAATTAAAAAGGCGATGATGAAAATGAATATGATCAATACGAAGAAAGCGATGAGGATTGAGTGGTTTGTGTGTTTTATGACTTGTTTGATTTCTTATTTTATTCCTTATGTTATTGCTTTACTTTATATCTTGTTGGACTTTTTATATGTTCTTTCTTTAATCTTTATAATATGTAGAAGAAATGATTTATATTATTATATGTTGATTTTCTTAAATTATATTTGTTTTACTTAAATTGCACAAATGGCTTCAAAGGGTGAAGAACCAAAACAATCTAAGAAAAAATAATACTTTTCCATCTACAAATGATCACATTCCTTCACATATGCCTAGTAGGAATCCTACTCCTAGTTTTCCTCATCCTTCTTAGTCGACTTCATTACTTCTTGAGTTTTTCAGAGTACCCCCCTCCCCCCGTCTAGCATAGTACAATATTATTCCATGTCGTCCCATGGTGGTTCAACCTCCACTACAATTAATGTTATGCCCACGCCTACTTTTCTACCTTTGAGTCATCGTGTCCATTCTAGTCATCATGGTCGGTCACCATTGATTCCATCCCCGGGGGCCATAACAGTCATCATGATGGGTTCGTCTTTTGTGCCTCCGTCATCATCCACTCTATTATCATTGTAATGATCCGGCAGGTCATTTTTGGTATTTTATCCTGGTTCCCCTATTTATTACATCCTCTATATTTTATTATGGTTATGTGACTTGCCAGGGTGGTTGCTTTTATTTCAGGTAAGTTTCGGAGTGAATTGGGACACTTAGTCCCAAAGATGGAAGCTTAAGTTGAAAGAATTGATCGGAGTTTGACTTTTGTGTAGAGGACTCCAGAATAGAGTTTTGATGGTTCCGATAGATTCATATGGTGATTTTGGACTTAGAAGCGTGTTCGGATATTGTTTTGGAGGTCCGTAGGTCATTCTTTGCTTGAATTGGCGAAAATTAGAAAGGTGAAAGTTTGGAAGGTTGAGATATCTGACCGGAAGTTGACTTTATTGATATCGGGTTCGGATTCTCATTCCGAAAGTTTAAATAGGTACGTTGGGTAAATCATGACTTGTGTGCAAAATTTGAAGTCAATCAGAGTTGGTTTAGTATGAATCAATGTTGGTTTTAGAAGTTAAATGTTCATGGATTCAATAGGTTTCAATTGTGTTGCGATTCATAGTTTTGATATTATTTGATGTGATTTTAGGCCTCGAGTAGGTTCGTTATATGTTTGAGACTTGATGGTATGTTCGAACGGGGTCCTGGGGGCCCCGGACGTGAATGGGATTGAAATCGGGTTCATTTTAGGACTTAGTTGATCGCTGAAGAACTGAATTTCTGGTGTCATCGCACCTGCCATAGGCTTGGCCGCAGGTGAAATTGGGTTAGAGCATAAGCGAAGAGGGGAGGCTAGGGTAAATGTCGCAAGTGCGGACACCAGGGCGCAGGTGCGCACTCGCATGTGCGATGATGTTCCAAGAGAAGCGGATGTTGAGTTAGACTGAGGAGGACCACAGGTGCGGTCAAGCTTCTGTAGAAGTGAGCTCGCAGAAGCTAGTGATGGTCCGCAAAAGTGGAATCACAAAAGCGGTTTATGTCTGCAGAAGCGGAAAGTACTGGGCATAAGTGTTAGCCGCACCTGCAATGGATGTTTCGCAGGTGCAGAGCCGTAGAAGCAGCTGTTTTGGAAGAGGTTTTCAAGGAGTCGATTGGGGTAAGTGATTTTGACTCGGATTTGACTATTATACACGCATCCATCACTGTTTTTATTATTTAATTAGTATTTTGAATTGGAAAAATTGGAGAATTTTGTGAAAACTTCTTAAGCTTTTAATTTGGGGATTTGAAGGTCGACTTGAGGTCAGAATTGAATAAATTTTAGTATGGTTGGACTCGTTATTGAATGTGTATTCGGATTTTATAAGTTTGGTCAGGTTCCGAGATGCGGGCCCGGGGTTCACTTTTTGAGTTGACTTTTTAATTTTCTTTATAGATTGCAACTTTATTATCCTGAGTAGTTTCCTATGGTTTGTATTTATGGTATAAAGTTATTTTGGCTAGATTCGAGTTGTTCAGAGTTGGATATTCGCGGAAAAGACTTACTAGTGATCGAGTTAGCTTGTTTGAGGTAAGTATCTTGTCTAACTTTGTGTGGGGGAACTATCTCATAAGACTTGGGTTGATTGTGCTATTTGTTGTACGTGAAATCCGTGTACACAATGTGACTAGTGGGTACACGAGCTATATATGGTATTTGGCTAATTTAGGCTATTTAGTTTACCCTTACATGTATTAATCTACACACATTCCTTACTTGACATTGTTAGCACTTGTTCCATCTTTTACTTGTTATTTGCTCTTAAATGCTTTAGTTGAAGTTAGTCTCTCCCTTATTGTACGTTACTTCTTTAATTGTTGAATTGATTACTTGAAGTTGTTGTTTTCATGGAATAGCTTCTTGTTGAGTTATTGGTGCTGAAGTTGTAAAAGATTTGATCACATTGAGGCAAAGTTGTTAATTGTTGAAATTCCATTCTTGTTGAGCTATTCACTTTCCGTTTGCTATTATTGAGACTCTTGTACAGATTGTGGTTGAGCCATGGGCTATTTGTTGTGGAAATATTGGTATGGTTGATTCTTTTGGGAAGTTGTGGCATATGAGCACTTGTAGTACGAGTTGTGATTATGTTGTGATATTGAAGTGCATGCGGTGGTATAAGGATATGGTTTAATGTGCATGCGGCGTCATAAGGTGAGACTTATGTGCGTGTAGCTATTTCGGGAAAGTTGTTTTCAAAACTAATCTAATTGTAAGGCTCACGCGGCGGTATAAGGAAAGATTATGATTGCGATTGTGAAATGAGATACGAGGCAGTACCTCGGTTGTGATTCTTATTGTTATCTCTCATTTACCTCACTTGTATTTTTCCGCACTATTTTCTTGATGTTCTTATTAAGGATTTCTTCCTTGTATCATTTATTGTTTTAAATTCAGCTGTAGTCTATCTTGTTGTATTTCTTTATTGCCTCATTTACCTCGTTTCCATTCTTAGCTTGTATTATACTTGTTCAGCTTGTTTTTTTATCCTAGCAGGTGTCTTGACATGGCCTCATCACTACTATACTGAGGTTAGGCTTGATACTTACTAGTTAACATTGTTGTGTACTCATACTATGCTTCTGCATATCCTTTTGTGCAGATTGAGGTATTTCATATTAGGCTAGGCAACAGTGATTTGGCTATATATCTAGGAGACTTCAAGGTATACCTGCTCGGTGTCCGCAGGCCTCAGAGTCCTCACTGTTCTTATTTTACTATTGCTTACTCATGATTTTAGACAGAGACGTATTAAGGATATTACAATTTATTTGTGTAGAGCTTATGACTCGGTCTCGGTAGATTTTGGGAGTTATTATCAGCGGTATTGTTGAGTTCTATTATGGTAGCTAGATGGTTTAAACTTGGAGTTCTATTGTTATTTCTGATATTTCTTCATGTATGTTAGGCTTACCTAGTCACAGAGAATAGGTTCCATCATGACATCCTATGGTGGGAGATTGGGGTCGTGACAAGTTCGTTGTAGTGGTCTATGTTCATAGGTGTTACGAGTCTTAACCAAGTTTAGTAGATTCTTTCGGATCGGTACGGAGACATCTGTACTTATCTTCGAGAGGCTATGGAACTGTTAGCAAACTTCACTTTATTGATTTCTTATCGTGCGAATTTGTTAACTTTGAAACTCGGAATTGTTATATTTCTATTCTCTCACAGATGATGAGGACACGTACTGACGGATCTGACAATTAGACACCCGCACCCCCTACTAGAGCCGTGAGAGGCCCGGGCCGGGGCATAGGCCGAGGAAGGATAGGTGGTGCAGCTAGAGCACCTGCCTAGGCTACGACAGAGGAGCCACCAGTAGCTCCAATTTGGGGGCAGGTACCTGAGGCGCCTGTTGCCACCCCTGCATTTCAGGAGACCCTCGCACCGTTCTTGAGCATGTTCGGTACTCTAGCTCAGACGGGGTTGATTCCACTTACACCCGCCACATCTTATGTTGGGGGAGGAGCTCAGACTCCCGCGGCCCATACTCAAGTTCCCGGAGCCTATGCCAGCGCAGCCTGTCATTCTGGTTCAGCCCGAGGTACGGGCAGGGGAATCTGAGGAGAAGAAGCTTAGACTTGAAAGGTTCAAGAAGTATCACCCTCCTACTTTCAGTGGCCTTGCTATAGAGGATACACATGGTTTTCTAGAGAGGTGCCACCGTATTCTCGGCACCATGGGTATTTTGGAGACGAGCGGTGTTGATTTTACTATGTTCAATGTGTCTGGAGTAGCGTATCATTGGTGGTGGGCTTACGAGAAGGGTAGCCCAGCCGATGCAGCTTCACTTATATGGACTCAGTTTTTAGAGATGTTCTTAAGAGAGTTTGTTTTTCAGACCCTTCGGGATGCATGGCGCACTAGTTCGAGCAGCTGTGCCAGGGTACTATGATAGTGTCAGTGTATGCTGTTCGATTAAGTGATTTGTCCAGACATGCATCTGCCTTGGTTTCCATAGTTAGAGAGCGAGTCTGTCGATTCATCGAAGGACTCAACTATGGTATTAGATTAATCATGGCTCAGGATTTGGAGTCAGATACCCCATATCAGTAGGTGGTAGAGATCGCACGAAGGTTGGAGGGTGTTCGGGGCCGTTAGAGAGAGGACAAGGACGCCAAAAGCCTCGTGGTATTGGAAGATTTAGCGGTGGCCACGCTGCATCTACAACCCGTCATGGCAGGGGCTTTGTGGGATGTCTAGTTCATTCAACACTTCTGGCTTCTAGTGGTGCTCCGACTACTTCTAGGTCTCAAGTTTCCCATTATGCACTGCCACTGTCTAGTGCAACACCTACACGGGGTTCTTTCAGCAGTCAGTTCAGCCGACCAGGCCAGGCCATGACCACTGAGAGCTTGATTTGGGTGTGGTGATACATGTCATATGGTGAGGGACAACCCTAGACTCAGGAGGGGTTCACCTCCACATATTATTGAGGCTGCACGTATTCCACAAGGTTCACAGACTTCTTTAGGCCTTGGTTACTGCTCCAGTCCCTACTCCACCTGCACAGCCAGCTAGGGGTGGAGGTTAGACGGGTAGGGGTCACCCTAGAGGGGGAGGCTAGGCCAGATGGTACACTTTTTTGGGTAGGATAGAGGCAGTTGCATAAGACGCGGTTATCACAAGTATTGTTCTGGTTTGTCATAGAGATGCATTAGTCTTATTTGATCCAGGCTCTATTTATTCATATGTTTCATTTTACTTTGCTTCGTGTATGGATATATCTCGTAATTCTTTGAGTTCTCCTGTATATGTGTCTATGCCTGTGGGAGATTCTATTATTGTAGACCATGTGTATCGGTCGTGTTTAGTTGTTATTGGTGGTTTTGAGACCAGAGTTGATCTATTGTTGCTTAGTATGGTAGACTTTGACGTTATCTTGGGCATGGACTGATTGTCGCCTTATCATGCTATGCTGGATTGTCACGCCAAAACTGTTACATTCTCTATGCCAGTCTTTCTACGATTGGATTGGAGGGGTACTTTGGAATATGTTCCTTGCAGGGTTGTGTCATTTCTAAGGGCTCAACGGATGGTTTAGAAGGGGTGTGATACTTATCTATCCTTCGTAAGTGATGTCAATGTTGATACTCATATTGTTGAGTCTGTTCCAGTAGTGAGAGACTCCCCATATATATTTCTAGTGGATCTTCTGGGTATGTCGTCCGATAGGGATATCGATTTTGGTATTGACTTGTTATCGAGCACTCAGCCCATTTCTATTCCACCATATCGTATGGCCCCAACGGAGCTGAAGGAGTTAAATGATAAATTGCAAGAGTTGCTTGATAAGGGTTTCATTCGTCCTAGTGTGTCATCTTGGGGTTCTCCGATTCTGTTTGTGAAGAAGAAGGATGGTTCTATGTGCATGTGTATTGATTATCGGTAATTATACAAGGTTACAGTGAAGAACATGTACCCATTGTCGCGCATTGATGACTTATTTGATCAGCTACAGGGTGCCATAGTGTTCTCAAAGATTTATTTGCGGTTAGGGTATCATCAGCCAAAGATTCAGGATTCGGATATTCCGAAACTGCCTTTAGGACTCGGTATGGTCACTACGAGTTCCTTGTGATGTCATTTGGGATGACCAATGCCCCAACAACATTTATGCACCTGATAAGGCCCTATATGGGAGATGGTGTCATTCTCCAGTTGGTTGGTTTGAGCCGGGAGAAGCTAGATTGTTGGGCACAGATTTGGTTTAAGATGCCTCAGAGAAGGTCAGGTTAATCCAGGATCAGCTTCGTACAGAGTCTATGTAGAAGAGTTATGCTGATCGAAAGGTTTGTGATGTAGCATTTATGGAGGGAGAGAGGGTTTTGCTCCTGGTTTCACCCATGAAGGTTGTTATGAGGTTTGGGCAGAAGGGCAAGTTAAGCCCTAGGTATATCAGTCCTTTTGAATCGTTGAGAGAGTGGGGGAGGTGGCCTACAAGCTTGCATTGCCACATAGATTATCTACAGTTCACCGGTGTTCCATGTTTCTATACTCCAGAAGTATCATGGTGATCCGTCCCATATTTTAGATTTCAACTCTGTCCAATTGGACAAGGATTTGACTTATGTTGAGGAGCCATTTTGAATAGGCAATTCCAAAAGTTGAGGTCAAAAAATATTGCTTCAGTTAAGGTTCATTGAAGGGGTCAACCAGTCAAGGACGTGACTTACGAGACTGAGCATGATATGCGTAGCCATTATCCTCATCTATTAACCACTTTGGGTATGTCTCTATACTCGTTCGAGGACTAATGTTTGTTTTAAGAGGGGATTGATGTAATGACCTGGACGATCGTTATGGGTATTATAGCCCCGTTCCCCTATTTATTGCCTCCTCTATTTTGTATTGTGGTTATATGACTTGAAGGATGGTTGGTTTGGTTTCGGGTGAGTTTCAGAGTGAATTGGGAAAGTTAGTCCCAAAGTTGGAAGCTTAAGTTGAAAGAGTTGACCGGACTTTTGTGTAGAAGACTCTGGAATGGAGTTTTGATGGTTACGATATCTTCGTATGATGATTTTGGACTTAGGATAGTATTTGGATATTGTTTTGGAGGTCCGTAGGTCATTTGGTTTGAATTGGCGAAAGTTAGAAAGTTGAAGGTTTGGAAGGGTGAGAAGTTTGACCAAGAGTTGACTTTATTGATATCTGCGTGGGATTCTGATTCCAGAAGTTGGAACAGGTCCGTTGTGTCATTTATGACTTGTGTGCAAAATTTAGGTCAATCAGAGTTGGTTTTGTATGAATCGGCATTAGTTTTTGAAGCTGAATGTTCATGGATTCAATAGATTCTAAGGGGTGTGATTCGTAGATTTGATGTTGTTTGATGTGATTTTAGGCCTCGAGTAGGTTTGTTATGTGTTTTGGAGCTTGATGGTATGTTCGGACGGGGTCCCGGGCGCCGGGCTCCAGGTATGAATCAGATTGAAATCGGGTTCATTTTTGTACTTTGTGTATTGCTGAAGAACTGAAGTTCTGGTGTCATCGCACATGTGGTGGGCTTGGCCACAGGTGCGATTGGGTTATCGTAGAAGCGAAGAGGGTAGGCCAGGGGATATGTCACAGGTGCGCACCTGAAGGTGCGACGATGTTCTTCAGAAGCGGGTGTTGAGTTGGGCTGAGGAGGAACGCAAGTGCGGTCAAGTTTCTGTAGAAGTGAGCGATGGTCTACAAAAGTAGAACCGCAGAAGCAGTTTTTATCCGCAGAAGCGGAAATTACTGGGCTTAAGTGTAAGCCACACCTACGATGGATTCTCCGCAGGTATGGAGCCACAAAAGTGGTTGTTGGTCCGCAAATGTGGGATGATTGGGCAGAAAAGGGGCTGATCGAGCATTTGTTTTCATTTTTCATCTTTTTCAGTTAGAGAGCTCGGTTATGGGCAATTTTGGAAGAGGTCTTTTGACTCGGGCAAATGTAAGTGATTTTGACTCAGATTTGACTACCATACATGAATCCATCATTGTTTTTATCATTTAATTAGTGTTTTGAGTTGGAAATATTGGGGAATTTTGTGAAAACTTCCTTAGCATGATGACATGGTAAACATCTAAAACAATTAGGGAACATGTATCTTTCAACCCAACACACTAAGGCAAACAATTCTAGTATGATCGAGTCGGAACTTACACCAATTATTCGGAAACCAGGTGTTCGATTCTAGGAAGAAGAGAGTTAGCCATACATACTTCAATTGCGCTTCTTTAGACTCTACAATTATCCGTAACCCTTAGCAACCTCAATCTATTTTAGCAATATACAAATTGAACCCAAAATTAGGAAACCGTTCATGGTTCTAGTTCACTTTTATTTTTCCCATACTCTTTATCACATGCATGCAAGATGAACCACCCTCATACCCATGAAGTATCACACTAATATCCTATTAAAGCTATGTTTGAAATTAAGAGCTGGGGTGATGAAGTCTTACCTTTTTGGATGAAGAATTTGGTGCTCTACTTGAATATTTCCAAGCTTTGAGTGATGGTTGAAGATTAATTGATGAGAATTAGGCCCTCCCCCTAGAACCCTCTCTCTCTCACACTAGAAATATCAGAAATGAGCTTCAAAATAGACTAAAGGGGTGTTTTAACGGAATGGGGGTCGGGTTTTAAATTAAGAAAATGGGTGCCACGATACAGATATGCGATCGTATATGCGACCGCATAATAGTTATGTGGTCCGCAAAGTGACCGCAAAAATGGCCCTCAGGGGCCTGAACTTTCGTCCCAGCTATGCGACCAGTATACGGTCCGCATACGCGTTCTGCGGTCGCATAATGCACCGTAGAACTCCCTGCGCAAAAACCCAAGAGGGATTATGCGACCGATATGCGATCCGTATAGTGGTTATGCGGTCGCATCCGCAGAGTGATTATGCGGCCGCATAATGGGCCGCAGAAATGCGTTCCTCTGCGAAACATTTTCCCCTCAGTCTGTAGGGTACTGTTCAATTCAAAATGTCTGAACTGCGGACGCAGGAATGTATCTCGGCATCATGAAATCCCGAGTTTTTTGGTTTAAATTTTTACGGGTCCTTACATACTCTCCCACTTAAGATCATTCGTCCTCAAATGAGGATCAAGGCTCACTTAACATAGTTTCAGTTATGCCACATACCATCAGCCCCAAATTTGCCTAACTTCCTAACTTTCTGAAAATTTCGCAGAGTTTCCTTTGTATTTAGGCCCATCCACCTGTCAGAGAGCCTCCGAAACACACCGTAACAACATATATAGAATTAAATGACACAACAGAATGCAAAATAACACCAACAGAAGTCTCATAGGGAACATTTAACTAGAAAGGAGTGTCTTTATATTAGCCAAACAGGTGATACAAAATTCTTTTTTTGGTAGGGGGGGACAACTTTATAGAGCTATTACATGGCTATTCAAACAAATGAGGGTACTTCTTTTTCATTTCATTCTAGGCTTCCCAAGTAGCTTCTTCGACTTGCTAGTTTCGCCATAATACCTTTACGGATGCAATTTCTTTGTTTCTCAACTTTCGGACCTGTCTATCAAGAATAGCTACCGAAATCTCTTCATATGACAGTTCTTCACTAATCTCAATGGTCTCAACCGGCACGATAGCGGACCGATATCCAACTAACTTCTTCAACATGGACACATGGAATACCGAGTGCACTAATGACATCTCAGGTGGTAGATCAAGCTTGTACACCACCTGACCTATCCTTTGAATGATTCTATACGGCCCGACATACCTCAGACTTAATTTTCCTTTCTTTCCAAACCGCATGATCCCCTTCATGGGAGATACCTTCAAGAATACCCAATCATCTTCCTTGAACTCTAAGTCTCTGCGATGAACATCCGAGTAGGATTTTTGACGACTCTGAGCAGTTTTCAATCGCTCTTTTCTGATCTTAACCTTTTTCATAGCCTGATACACAAGGTCTGGTCCTATTAGTTCGACTTCTCCAACTTCGAACCACCTAATCAGCAATCTACATCTTCTACTATACAAGGCCTCAAACGACGCCATCTGAATAGTGGCATGGAAGCTATTGTTATAAGCAAATTCTATGAGCGGCAAATGATCATCCCAGCTACCCTTCAAGTCAAGCACACAAGCATGCAACATGTCCTCAAGCGTCTGAATAGTCTGCTCTGCTTGCCCGTCAGTCTGAGGATGAAAAGCCGTGCTAAGATTTACCGGCGTACCCAAACCTTGCTGAAATTTCTTCCAGCAATTAGCTGTGAACTGGGTCCCTTGATCGGAAATGATGGAAACTAGAGTGCCATGAAGTCTGACTATTTTCTTGATATACAATTGAGCACACTGTTCCGCAGTGTTGGTGGATTTAACTGCTAAGAAGTGTGCCGATTTCGTGAGTCGATCCACGATCACCCAAATTGAGTCAAACTTACGCGGAGTGTGCGGTAACCCTACCACAAAATCCATATTGATCGTTTCCCATTTCCATTTTGGTATTTCTATACTCTGTGCTAACTCACCGGCCCTTTGATGCTCGGCCTTTACCTGTTGATAGTTTGAACATTTTTCCACAACGTCGACCACACCTCTCTTCATGTTATAACACCAGTAAACTTCCTTGAGGTCATGATACATTTTCGTAGACCCCGGGTACACGAAATATCTAGAAGTATGAGCCTCTGCAATGAGTCTTTCCTGAAGACCATCTACGTTTGGAACACACAACCGCCCTTGGTACCGTAATGTACCAGCATCCATGCCAAGAGAAAAACCCATAGTCTTGTGTTTATGAATCCCTTCCTTCAGTTGCACCAATACTGGATCATTGTATTGCTTCTCCTTGACCTCTGTCACAAGCGATGATTCCGCCCTATTCCGCACAATCACTCCCCCTTCATTAGAGTCCGCAAGACGAACACCCAAACTGGCTAACTGGTGAACCTCCCAGGCCAAGGGCCTTTGACATGCCTCCAAGTGAGCCAAACTACCCATAGATTTCCGACTAAGAGCATCTGCCACCATATTAGCCTTCCCCGGATGATACAAAATGTCGATGTCATTATCTTTGAGCAACTCAAGCCACCATCTCTGCCTTAAGTTCAATTCCTTCTGTTTGAAAATGTATTGAAGACTATTGTGGTCCGTGAATACATCTACATGGACTCCATACAAATAATGACGCCAAATATTTAATGCAAAACCACCGCCGCAAGTTCTAAGTCATGAGTTGGATAGTTCTTTTCATGATTATTAAGTTGCCTTGAAGCATATGCTATTACCCTACCATGTTGCATTAATACACACCCAAGACTGATCCTTGAAGCATCGCAATACACCACAACCCCCTCGGTACCCTCTGGCAGGGTCAATACCGGCCCCGAAGTCAATCTTAATTTCAATTCCTTGAAGCTCCTTTCGCAAGCATCGGACCACTGAAACTTAACCGCCTTCTGTGTCAATTTAGTCAATGGAGAGGCAAGAGTGGAGAACCCCTCCACGAACCTCCTGTAATACCCGGCCAAACCCAAGACACTACGAATCTCTGTTGAAGTAGTAGGTCTAGGCCAATCCTTCACCGCTGCAATCTTTTAAGGATCAACCTTAATTCCTTCTCCGGAGATGACATGACCCAGGAATGTAACAGATTCAAGCCAAAATTCACATTTCGAGAACTTTGCTTACAATTGGTGTTGATGAAGAGTCTGTAGAACTGTCCTGAGGTGGTCGGCGTGATCCTCTCGACTTCGTGAATATACAAGGATGTCGTCAACGAATACTATCACAAAGGAGTCAAGAAACGATTTGATGACCCGATTCATAAGATCCATGAAAGTTGCAAGGGCATTTGTTAGCCCGAAAGACATTACCAAAAATTCAAAGTGCCCATATCGGGTTCTGAAAGTTGTTTTCGGAATATCTTGATCCCTTACCTTCAATTGATGGTACCCATACCACAAATCAATTTTGGAGAAGAACTTAGCACCTTGTAATTGATCAAACAAATCATCTATTCTAGGCAATGGGTATTTGTTTTTGGTTGTGACTTTATTGAATTGCCGGTAATCAATACACATCCACAGCAATCCATCTTTCTTTCTAACAAAGAGAACCAGTGTGCCCCAAGACGACACACTCGGTCAGATGAAACCTTTCTCTAGCAAATCCCTTAATTGTTCCTTTAGCTCTTTTAATTCTGCCGACGCCATTCTATAAGGTGGAATGGATATAGGTTGCGTGCCTGACATCACATCAATCCCAAAATCAATCTCCCTGTCTGGAGGAACTCCAGGGAGCTCATCCGGAAAGACATTGGGAAATTCATTCACAATTGGTATAGATTCAAGGGTAAGCACCTCAGTAGTGATGTCCGTAACTCAGACCAAATGATAAATACACCCCTTCCTGATCATCTTCGTGGCCTTAATGTGAGAAATAAACCTACCTTTTGGCATAACATTATTCCCCTCCCACTCAATAGCTGGCTCGTTTGGAAACTCAAGCCTCAGAATTTTGGTTCGGCAATCGAGTTTGGCAAAACATGAATAAAGCCAGTCCATTCTCATTATTACATCAACATCAATCATCCCTATTTCAATGAGATCAGCCATGGTGTCCCGACCATGCACCGTGACACACACAATCCCTATAAACCCGCGCGGCCGTAATGGACTCACCTACCAGAGTAGATACAGAGAACGTCTCATGAAGCTGTTCCGGTTCTATCCCAAACCTCGTAGAAACATAAGGAGTAACATAGGACAAAGAAGATCCGGGATCAAAAAGGGCATACACATCATGAGATTGGACAGTCAATATACCTGTGACGACATCTGGGGAAGCCTCTACACTCTATTGACCACTCATAGCATAGAATCAGCTGGGTCCTCCCGAACTGTGTGCACCACCCCTAGTTGTACCATGCACTGCGGATGCTAGAATCTCCCTCCTGGTCGGCCCTAATGGTGGGACCCCCTGCTGCCCTGACCGGGCCTAAAGCAACTCCCCTGCTGCTTACTGTGCCCTAATAGCGGGGCACTAGCTGAAAACTGAGCATAAGACTGGGACGGCCCTGATGATCCTCCCCAAAAAGCTGATCTCCCACCTACGAATGAATCACAAGGTTTCCCGCTGATCGAGCCCTACTACTACTTTCCCGTTCCATCCTGAGCTTTAACTTTTGAGACTCCGTAGCTTGGGCAAATGCCACTATTTTTCTATAGTTCATGTCAAAATTTAGAGAGGTTGTAGCAGCCTCATATATAAATAAAGGGCTAAGGCCTGCACAAGTTGACGCACCCTAGTCTCCATAATCGACATCATATAAGCAGCATACTTTGACAGGCGCACGAACTCCATGTGATATTCCCACACACTCTTACTACCCTGTTTAAGGGTCTCAAACTCCACAGGCAAGAAATGATCTATGAAGGCATCCGCAAACTCACTCCATCCCACCGGAGGGCTCCCCTCCTCACGGGAACCCTCCCACATCTCAAACCAGGGATATGCCTCCCCCTTCAGACGATAGGAGGCCAACTCTACTCCCTCTGTCTCCGTAGCACGCACAAATCGGAGAGTCTTATGCATCTCATCAATGAAATCCTGAGGGTCTGCCCCGGGATCAAAACCAATAAACACTGGAGGGTCTAACTGAGGGAACTTGTTTACCCTGGAACCGGAAGAATCTCCTTGCAAACTAAATGAGGTGGGTGCAACATTTGACCTCCGAGCCTGGGAAGCTACTAACTGAGTCAGCTTCTGAATAGCTCCTCTAAGATCTCCATCAGAAATATCGGGACCAGGAGCTTGGGCTGGAGGTGGAACAGGTATATCAGCGGGAGGGATTGTGGCACTCTCCGCAGGTGTAGGAACTAGGGTAGTATGTTATAGAGTAGACGAATCAGGCAGTGTGATAGTAGGGGGATTATCCTCACCCGCATTATCAAGTAAGGGATCAACAACCACTCCTGGGGTGGTATTGGCTTCTTGGCCAATTCCCGCTCTCTTCTTATGTGCCATTTACTAAAAGTTAGAACAATGCACGAGTTAGGGGAAAACAACCTCACGTTCCACTCTATCGCACGATATAGAACAATAATAAAGGGTATCATTCTTAAATGTAAAAGTAGCCCCCTAATTATAGATGTGATCAACAATACACCAATAAGAAGGGCTCTACTAGACACGGCTCCGAGACATCCTAGGAAACTTTAAAACCTTAGGCTCTGGTACCAAGTTTGTCACGCCCCAACCTAGGGGAGCGCTACCGGCGCTCAACCGAGTGAACTCGGTCGAGCAAGCCTATTAAACCTTTCCTACCCGACTCATTCATAATCCAAAAAGGAAATGCATCACCATTTGTAAAACAGGGGAGAGATTAGTTATATAAATATATAAATGTTGCTAGTTCATTTTTCCTTATATAGGTACATTATGCCATAGTTGAGTTTCTAAAATACAAGTCGATCTAACGACCACCCCAACATACATACATGACCCACATAAACGTCTACGGAGCCTCTAAGGGTACAAAATAGCAAATGACAATGCCGGCAACAAGGCCCCGGCTATACCTCAAAATATGAAAACTTATACAAAAGAAGGACTACATGACCCCTAGGAGAAATGGGGCACACCAAGACTACTGTGAGGAGAGAAAGATAATACCACTATCTGCGATCGGCACTATCTGCGATAGAACCACCTACATCCATTCAAAGATATAGCGCCCCCGGCAAAAGGGATGTTAGTACTGTCGAGTAGTACTAGTATGTAAGGAAAACACCAATCTTAGTAGAATGAACAATCAAACAAAGAGAAGAGAGTCATAATAATCAAAAGTACTTCACAGAAATACAAAGAAACACCAAGTAAGGATCACATAGTTTCCAATTCAATCTTTCCACCCTTTTAGGTTAATAATCTTGAGTGCCAAAGCCACAACTCACAATGCCATCGTGTTTTTACACGGAGTTCGGTATCGGCCCGACCGGCTAAGCCATCTCAAGTGAGACATATCCATATACACAATATAAATTAATAATTCCAACACAAATGCCACTATGTGTACAGCATGGCGTCCGATCTCGGCCCGATCGGCTAAGCCATCTCACTTGAGACATAACCTCTTTCAATTGTTCACCCAATTCACATTTCTTTCCCATATTTCGTTACATGGCACGAACAGTCTCATTTATTAAGTAGTTCTTGGCACTTGGGAATATTTTACAATTCAAGTCTTTCCCTTTTATTTGTTCAAATAACATCATCATTCATGTCGATAAGTACCATCACATAAGGCATTGCACACATACGGGAATGAGCTTGGAAAATCATAATTATGTTCTCAAATAGCATGATGGCATGGTAAACATCTAAAATAATTAGGGAACATGAATCTTTTAACCCAACACACTAAGGCAAACAATTCTAGTATGATCGAGTCGGAACTTACACCAATTATTCGGACACCAGGTGTTCGATTCTAGGAAGAAGAGAGTTATCCATACATACCTCAATTGCGCTTCTTTAGACTCTACAATTATCTGAAACCCTTAGCAACCCCAATCTATTTTAGCAATATAAAAATTGAACCCAAAATTAGGAAAACGTTCATGGTTCTAGTTCACTTTTATTTTTCCCACACCCTTTATCACATGCATGCAAGATGAACCACCCTCATACCCATGAATTATCACACTAATACCCCATTAAAGCTATGTTTGAAACTAAGATCTGGGTGATGAAGTCTTACCTTTTTGGATGAAGAATTTGGTGCTCTACTTGAATATTTCAAAGCTTTGAGTGACGTTTGAAGATTAAATGATGAGAATTAGTCCCTCCCTCTAGAACCCTCTCTCTCTCTCTCTCACTAGAAATATCATAAATGAGCTTCAGAATAGACTAAAGGGATGTTTTAACAAAATGAGGGTCGGGTTTTAAATTAAAAAAATTGGTGCTCCGATACAGGTTAGCGGTCGCATATGAGACCGCATAATGGTTATGCGGTCCGCAAAGTGACCGCAAAAATGGCCCTCACGGGCCTGAACTTTCGTCCCAGCTATGCGACCAATAAGCGGTCCGTATACTCGTTATGCGGTCGCATAATGCACCACAGAACTTCCTCTGCAAAAACCCAAAAGGGATTATGCGACCGATATACGGTCCGCATAGTGGTTATGCGGTCGCATAATCGACCTCAAAGCTGACATCAAATTGGCCAACTTACTGCTTCACTATGTGGCCATTATGCGGTCCGCAGAGTGATTATGCGGCCGCATAATGGGCCGCAGAAATGCGTTCCTCTGCTAAACATTTTCCTCTCAGTCCGTAGGGTACTGTTCAATCCAAAAAGTCTAAACCGCGGACACAGGAATCTATCTCGGCACCACGAAACCCTGAGTTTTTAGTTTAAATTTTTAAGGGTCATTACAAGTTCAGAGTTGGATATTCGCGGAAAAGGCTTACTAGTGGATTGAGTTAACTTGTTTGAGGTAAGTATCTTGCCTAACTTTGTGTGGGGGAACTACCCCATAGGATTTGGGTTGATTATGATATTGGTGATACATGAAGGCCTGTACACAAGGTGGCGAGTGGGTACACGGTCTATATGTGGTATTTAACCGGTTTAGGCTTTTCAGACTCTTTTCGTGCCTTTAATTGAATTGTCCTTGCATGTAATTTTTTTTCATTGTTAGTTTACCCTTTCAGTATTAATCTACCCTCACTTGCCTTACTTGATATTGTTAACACTTGTTCCACCTTTTACTTGTTACTTTCTCTTAAATGATTTAGTTGAAGTTATTGTCTCCCTTATTGTCTGTTACTTCTTTAATTGTTGAATTGATTACTTGAAATTGTTGTTTTCATGGAATAACTTCTTGTTGGGTTATTGGTGCTGAAATTGTACAAGTTGTGATCACATTGAGACAATTGTTAATTGTTGAAATACCATTCTTGTTGAGCTATTCACTTTCAGTTTGCCATTGTTGAGACTCTTGTACACATTGTGATTGAGCCATGGGCTATTTGTTATGAAAACATTGGTACTGTTGATTCTTTCGACAAGTTATGGCATATGGGCACTTGTGGTGCGAGTTGTGATTATGTTGTGATACTGATGCTCATGCGACGGTATAAGTATAGGGGTTAATATGCATGCGGTAGCATACGGTTGGACATATGTGCATATTGGTAGTAAGTAAATTACTTGAAACCACGCGGTGACATAAGGTGAGCTAAAGTGTGTGTAGCTATTTCAGGAAAATTGTTTTCAAAACTATCTAATTGTAAGACTCACGTGATAGTATAATGAAAGACTGTGATTGTGATTGTGAAATGAGATAAGAGGCGGTACCTCGGTTGTGATTCTTATTATTATCTCTCATTTACCTCACTTGTATTTGCCCGCATTATTTTCTTGATGTTCTTATTATGTGTTTCTTCCTTGTTGCATTTAGTGTTTTAAATTCAGTTGTAGTATATCTTGTTGCATTTCTTTATTGCCTCACTTACCTCATTTCCATTCTTAGACTGTATTATACTTGTTCAACTTCTTTTTTCTTATTCTAGTAGGTGTCTTAACCTGGCTTTGTCACTACTCTACCGAGGTTAAACTTGATACTTATCGGGTACCGTTGTGGTGTACTCATACTACGCTTCTGCACATCTTTTTGTACAGATCGATGTACCTCATATCATGCTAGGAAGTAGTGATTTGGCTATATATCTCGGAGAATTCAAGGTATAACTACTCGGCGTCGACAGGCCTCATAGTCCTCCCTCTGTTCTTGTTTTACTATTTCTTACTTGTGATTTTTGGTAGTGACGTTTTAGGGATTTTACGATTTATTCCTGTAGAGCTTATGACTCAGTCTCACTAGATTTTGGGAGTTGTTATCAGCGGTATTGCTGAGTTCTATTATGGTATCTAGATTGTTTAAACTTGGAGTTCTCTTGTTATTTCCTCTATTTCTTCATGTATGTTAGGCTTACCTAGTCTTAGAGACAAGGTGCCATCACGACATCCTACGGTGGGAGATTGGGGTCGTGACAATCATCTCTATCATCATCTACTCCTAGTATATCTAGACTGGATAATAGAGGCTCTCAGACGGCTGCATCTTTATCTACTAGTACTTCTTCAGTTTACTCAAAAGTCAAACATTGATCAACTCTTACAGCTTAAAGCTTCCGAATTGAGAATTATTCTTCAAAATCAACTATGGACTCCTCGAATATCAAAAGCGACTACACATGCAGGTCATAATAGATAATGTGAAGCTATTCAAGGTCTCAAACCACCAAACGACATGCTAGAGCTCAAAACGACCGGTCGGGTCGTTACAAACGTGAATAAAGTCAATCATATTTTAATATAGTTGACTTAGATTGACGTCAAATTATAATTTTCATTTTAGCTTCTCTTAGATTTGATTTCTCGAAAGCCCTTGGTGCCTGTAATTGGTTAGGTTCTAAAAGACCATTTCGTCAAGTCTCTCTAAAACACTTGATGATTTCTATTAGGATTAGAAATGTCACAACCCAAAATCCATCTGGTCGTGGGCACCTAACCCAACCTTCTAGATAAGCCAAATGACACTAAACACAACTCAAATGAGAATGATAAAAGTCAATGCTTAAAATAACTGAACTTCTATAAAAATAAATCCTAAGGATTGGGAGTACAAGTCATGAGCCACTAAGACTAAGATTTACAAAGATGACATGAAGGTAAATACAACATCTATTCGAAATGTACATAAACAAAATTCAAATCTAAAGCTACCAAGGACAAGTGGTAGCTAAATCCGGAGGGCAGGTATATCTTCAATATCAACTCCTGCCACACACAGTAGCATCAGCTCCAAGATCTGCACGTAAGGTGCATAAGTGTAGTATGAGTACAACCGATCCCATGTACTCAATAAGTATCATAACTAACCTTGGCGAGGTAATAAAAGCAAGAATTTTAAATGACACTCGCTATCACATGTACAGTTCAAAATTTCCAAAAAGTACATAATAGAAAATATGGTCAATCATGAAATCACAGATAAAACTACATTGGTGCTTTCAGTTTTCTCAACGGATTCTGCACACTCAACAATCGAGCATATAAGGAAGATATGCAAATAAATCAGGTAACAACCAAGGAAAATTACAAGTAAAGATGTAATGCAATAACCAAATATCAATTTATTACGGCGCGCAACCCGATCCGAATATAATTCACATCATGGCTCTCAAGCCAACCTCAGAATCTCAGTAACCGATCCAAACCAATAACTAGCTCGCCTAGAGCTCATATCAACCAGAAACCCGTCGGTTTCTCATAATCCGCGTGTACACCATCAAGAGAGAGACATGAGAGGGTGACCCTAGGGGATGGATCCATATTCACACGCTGCACGGATAATTCACGTGCTGCAATGACAACTCACGTGCTAATAATATCAACTACACGGACAACTCACGTGTTGCATGGACAACTCATGTGCCAATAATATCAATATTTGCACCCGCATGGATAGCTCATGTGCCGCACGGATAACTCACGTGCCAATAACATCAACCGCACCCGAAACTCACGTGTTGCACGGACAGCTCATGTGCTAATAAACACAATCTTCCTAGCATGGTCACATGCTCAATATCACAATCTACCTGGTGTGGTAACTTGCACAATATCACAATCCCCCCGGCAGCGTTACAGGGATAACAACACAATCCGCTCGGTGTCGTCACATTTTACTAGTCCAAATCATATCACATAGAAATCAAATACACAACAATACATATATATGATTAATGAATGGTAGATTTCGTATTTCTGGACCGGTATAAATGACATGCTAAGGTGTATGCATGGGCAAAGTGTGCTATTATAGCTCAAATCTGCAATTTCATCACGAAAATAGCAATTATCAAGTTCAATCAGGAGATTAGCCTCTATGTAACCTCAAACATGGATCAAATAGCTCACAACATGGTTACAAATATGAGAAACATCACAGCACAAACCTTAACGATCAATTCAAGGAATATCATAGCCTAAGAAATACCCCGACCATGGATAAATATTTCGGTGCTCGCACATGGGCTTAACCCCACACATATGCGCCACCCATAGCATGTAGCTATCATAAATAACTCAGGCAACTAGTGCCTCAACCAAGTTTAAGTAAGACACTTACCTAAAGCAAGCCAAATCAAATACCGAGAAAGCTAAACAATATTTTAGAAATGCCATCCTGCGCGGATCCACCTTTGAACCACTCGAAACTAGCCAAAAGCAACTCAAAATCATCAAATAATGCCAAAGGAAACAAACCCAAATGATTAAGGTCAAATCTTTAATCAAATACTCAAAGCCAATCTAGGCACATACCTCGGAACCCTACAAAACTCACAAATTTTGACAGCTCATTCCAATACGAGTCCAACCATAGTAATTTTACTCAAATCCGGCTCTAAATCAATGTTCAAAATCCAATTGTTCTCTTTAGGAAAGTTTAGACAAAAACTCCCAAATTCTCTTATAAAATCATGAGTCAAATTCCAAAATCGAATATGGAATCATGGGATATAATCAAAACCGAGTAAAAAATACCTACACTAATATATGTGGTGAAAATCCTTTTCGAAATCGCCCAAATTCGAGCTCCATAACTCAAAATGTGATAAAATGAGCTCATGGTCCAAAATAGATTACTTATATGCACTGCCCAGGCAACCCATCGCGATCGCGAAGAAATAAGATAAACTCAGCCATAAAATACTCTTCGCATTTGCGTTATAACCCTCGCGAACACAATGAACATGGATACTACAACTACGCGAACGCGCTCATGACCTCGCGACACGAAGACAAAAGTCCCCAGCACCCCGCTATGACGAACCATCGCCTGCGAACGCGAAGAATAAACCTCTCAACCCAAAACTCTACACGATCTCACCTTCGCGATCGCGAAGAATACCTGAAGCACTAGAACCAACAGATAACCAGCGATGCCAAAATGGTCTGAAACCTATCCGAAACTCACCCGAACCCCTTGGGATCCCGTCCGAACATGAAAACAAGTCCCAACACATAACACAAACCTACTCGAGGCCTCAAATCACATATAACAACATCAAAACCACAAATCACACCTCAAATCAAACTTAAAGAACATTTGAACTTTCAACTTCCCAAACTCATCCCGAAGCATATCAAAGAAACTCGGAATGACTTCAAATTTTGCACACAAGTTCCAAATGAAATAAAAAACCTATTAGAACTTCCGGAACAACAATCTGAACCCAATTTCATCAAAGTCAACTCATGATCAAACTTATGAACTTTCCAAACCTTCAAATTGCCAACTTTTGCCAAATAGTAATAAAACCCTCTAGAAACATCCAAATGCAAATCCGGGCATATGCCTAAGTCCAAAATCACCATCTGGACCTAACTGAACCATCAAAACTTCAATACGAGGTCAAATACTCAAAAGTCAGACTTGGTCAGCTCTTCCAACTTAAAGCTTCCTATTTAAGAATCATTCTTCTAAATCAATTTCGAACAACTCAAAGACAAAAATCGACCACACACGGAAGTCACAATATACCAAATGAAGCTACCCAGGACCTCAAACCCCTGAATA
This sequence comes from Nicotiana tabacum, assembly GCF_000715075.1. Taxonomy (NCBI): domain Eukaryota; kingdom Viridiplantae; phylum Streptophyta; class Magnoliopsida; order Solanales; family Solanaceae; genus Nicotiana; species Nicotiana tabacum. Next base: position 34,273,681 of record NC_134092.1, on the reverse strand, counting down.
AAGTGAAAATTCTCAAAACGACTGGTCGGGCCGTTACATTCTCCCACACTCAAACATACGCTCGTCCTCGAACTTGCCACCAGTCGTAACAAAGCCATCTAATCACTGAATCAACTCACCATACACATATCGATGGGTGATCCCATGTTACCCCAAACCATGTAATCCTACATACACAACATAACTGAAGATCCTTACTTCAACCTTACTCCATAAGCCTTAGAATCAAATCTCCAACATCTGAAATCCATTACAAGACCTAATTCCCACATCTGAACATTGAGCATGTATGAACGAGATATATCAAACCATAACCATAACCCAAGATATAATCACATGAAATACCACATAACTTAAATACGCATAACAATAACTTCCGACCACAATAGCTGCTCAATAACAAACCTGATACCGGTAACAAAACTCATATCAAATAAAACCTTATTCTAAACCTTCATACACTACCGATGTTGAAAGAAATGTGCAGAAAATCATAACCACCCAGCAGATCATAAAGTCGTGGTGCTCTCTCGCACGATAAGAACCATTGCCAAATCTAAGCTGACTAGTGGCGTTATTCATCCAAACGTATCTTAACCAATTCCGATAGCACTCATTCCAGGTTCAATAACCTCATCTCATCCAATACAAGCTGCTCTACTTACATGCCACACCAATACAACCTATATCCTCATACTTTGCAATTCGTACACCAACACGCAACAACTCGAATATACCCAATAATGGAAAGAGAATCAAATAAGAGAACCATCCCTAAAGCACAACATATGCCACCACAAAGCACAATGGTATGTACCCATCTCAGAGAGAAGAAACAAAACACCCAAAATAAGCATGAAGGATCATATCCCAGCATAGCTCCGGTGCGATGCGTGACCCAATCCAAACACCGGTCAACATGGAATACCTCGAGCATGATGCTCACAATCAACAACCATATGCATATTAACAACAGACATGCCCTGTGCATGACCATAACCATGGTGAAACAAATAGCACAATACACCACAAGAAGACCATAACCGAGGCGCAATCAACCATTCAACACTCCAAGAGTCATCTTGCTAGAATTTTACCACAAGGCCCAAACAGAACTGCATCAAGTGTGTAAATACCTAACAAGCTCACAACCCAGTATAGCACAAGAGAGTAACACGTGGAACATATCAGATACGTATAAGATCAACTCTAAACAAATTACACACCCTTCAACAATAGTTGTGTTAAGTAAACAAATCTGACTCGATGTAGAATACCTATCCTCATTTGGCCTATCGGTGGCCTCCATCCTCATGTAGAATACCCGATGTAGAATAGTGATGAAACCCTCTAGAAACATCCAAATGCAAATCTGGGCATATGCCTAAGTCCAAAATTACCATCCGGACCTAACTGAGCCATCAAAACTTCAATCCGAGGTCAAATACTCAAAAGTCAAACTTGGTAAGCTCTTCCAATTTAAATCTTCTTATTTAAGAATCATTCTTCCATATCAATTCCGAACAACTCAAAGACAAAAAAGACCATACACGGAAGTCACAATACATCAAATGAAGCTACCCAAGACCTCAAACCCCTGAATGAAGTGAAAATTCTCAAAACGACTGGTCGGGCCGTTACATTCTCCCACACTCAAACATACGCTCGTCCTCGAACGTGCCATGAGTCATCACAAAGACATCTAATCACTGAATCAACTCACCATACACATATCGATGGGTGATTCCATGTTACCCAAACCATGTAATCCTGAATACACAACATAATTGAGGATCCTTACTTCAACCTTAGTCCATAAACCTTAGAATCAAATCTCCATCATCCGGAATCCATTACAAGACCTGATTCCCACATCTGAACATTGAGCATGTCTGAACGAGATATATCAAATCATAACCATAACCCAAGATACAAACACATGAAATACCACATAACTTAAATACGCATAGCAATAACTTCCAACCACAATAGCTGCTCAATAACAAACTAGATAAGGGTAACAAAACTTATATCAAATAAAACCTTGTTCTAAACCATCATACACTACCAATGTTGAAAGAAAAGTGCAAAAAATCATAACCACCCACCTGATCATAAAGTCGTGGAGCTCTCTCGCCCGATAAGAACCATTGCCAAATCTAAGTTGACTAGTGGCATTATTCATCCAAACGTATCTTAACCAAATTCGATTGCACTCATTCCAGGTCCAATAACCTAATCTCATCCAATACAAGCTTCTCTACTGACATGCCACACCAATACAACCTAGATCCTCATAGTTTGCAATTCGTGCACCAACACGTAACAACTCGAATATACCCAATTATGGAAAGAGAATCAAATAAGAGAACCGTCCCTCAAGCACAACAGATGCCACCACAAAGCACAATGGTATGTACCCATCTCAGAGAGAGGAAACAAAACACCCAAAATAAGCATGAAAGATCATATCCCAACATAGCTCTGGTGCGTTGCGTGACCCAATCCAAACACTAGTCCACATGGAAAACCTCGAGCATGATGCTCACAATCAACAACCATATGCATATTAACAACATACATGCGCCATGCATGACCATAACCATGGTGAAAGGGATAGCACAATATACCACAAGAAGACCATAACCGAGGCGCAATCAACCATTCAACACTCCAAGAGTCATCTTGCTAGAATTTTACCACAAGGCCCAAATAGATCTGCATCAAGTGTGTAAATTGCAAACAAACTTACACAACCCATTATAGCACAAGAGAGTAACACGTGAAACATATCAGATACGAATAAGATCACCTCTAAACAAATGACACACCCTTCAACAATAGTTGTGTTAAGTAAACAAATCCGACCCGATATAGAATACCCATCCTTATTTGGCCTACCGGTGGCCTCCATCCTCATGTAGAATACTCGATGCAGAATATTGATGAAACCATCTAAAAACATCCAAATGCTACTCCGGGAATATGCCTAAGTCCAAAATCACCATCCGTACCTAACGGAACCATCAAAACTTCAATCCGAGGTCAAATACTCAAGAGTCAAACTTAGACAGCTCTTCCAACTTAAAGCTTCTTATTTAAGAATCATTCTTCCAAATTAATTCCGAACAACTCAAAGACAAAAACTGACCATACCCGGAAGTCACAATACACCAAATGAAGCTACCCAGAACCTCAAACCCCTGAATGAATTGCAAATTCTAAAAATGAATGGTCGGGCCGTTAGATTCTCCCACACTCAAACATACACTCATCCCTCGAACGTGCCATGAGCCCGTTCCGATAGAAGTTCAACCATACAAAAATTATCGAATTCCGACATCGGCTTGACCTTCAAATCTTTATTTTACATTTTTGGAAGATTTTATAAAAAACTGATTTTTCTTCCATAAATTCACGAATTCAAGATATAAATGAGTATGAAATCATGAAATATAATCAATATAGGATAAGAAACACTTACCCCAATGTTTTCCTGTGAAAATTGCCCAAATATCGCCTTACCCGAGCTCAATATCATGAATAATGAAAAAATGAGGCAGAATTCCATTTCCAGAACTTAAGTTCTGTTGCCCAGTCATTTACCCTATGAGATCGCGGCCAAACTCCCGCGATCGCGGCCAAACTCCTGCGACCGCGAAGCACAAATATTTCTAGTTTTTTACTCTATGCGATCACGGCCATTCTCCCGCTATCGCGAAGAATAAATTTTTCCAACAGCCTTCTCGAACTCTTTCGGATAGCCTCTAGTATAATGGTCATAACATTTTGTACAAAACTCAAAATAATAAATGCTTTCTATTTCTAAAAACTAGACACCAAGATATACAACTTTCATGTTTTTGTGATCTCTATTTCGTTATATTTTTCGAGATATAAGATGTCAAAGTCAGCCCTGTGCAACACAAATTTTTTCTTCAAGATTTCCAAACATCTTCCCGGACAGCTTGTAGTGTACCAACCATAACTCTTTGTACACAACTCCAAATTCCAATTGGATTGTCTTAATGAAAACTAGACACAAAGATCTACAACTTTTATTTTTGGATCATCTCCAAATTTTTTATAGATTGCGAGATATAAGCTTCCAAAGTCGGGTCAGTGCATCAGAAGTTTCCTCTACGCGATCGCGAAAGCTCATCCGTGATCGCAAAGCACTGGCCAATGTCTCCCATTTTACACATCGCGATCACGGACAATTACCTGATATCACATAGCACACTGCTATAGCTAAAAACCAGCTACTAAAATGGCCTAGCAATGGTCCGAAACCACCCCGAAACTCACCTAATCCTCTCGGGACCCCGTCCGAATATTCCAACAAGTCCTAAAATATAATACGGACTTACTCAGGGTTTCAAATTACATCAAACAACATTGAAATTACAATTCACAACTCGATTCGGACTTATGAGTTGCAAACCTTTCAATTTACAAAACTTGTGCGAAACATGTTAAATGAATCCGGAATGACTTCAAATTTGGCACACAAGTCATAAATGACATTACATAGCTATTTCAAATTTTCGAAATCTCAATCCGAGTCCAATATCAATAAAGTCAACTTCGCTGTCAAACTTTGGAAATCTTTATTTCTAGTTTTTCGTTAAATGGTTATAATTTGAAATAAGGACCTCAGAATTTAATTTCGGGCATATGCCCAAGTCCCAAATCACGATACGGACCTATCTAAACTGTCAAAACACTGATTCGTGTCCGTTTGCTCAAAATGTTGACCAAAGTCAACCTAATTAAATTTTAAAGCTCTATTTCACATAGTAATCAATTTTTCACATAAAAACTTTTCGAAAATTTATACGGACTGCGCACGCAAGTCGAGAAATAATGAATAGTGCTATTTGAGGTTTTAAAACACAGAAATAATTTATTAAATTTAAAGATGACATATCGGGTATCATCACATTCTCCACCTCTAAAACAAATGTTCGTCCTCGAACGGAATTAGAAAATTACCTGAACTGGTGAAAAGGGATGGATATCTACTCCGCATGTCCGACTCGGACTCTTAGGTAGCTGCCTCAATCGGCTGACCTCTCTATTGCACCCGAACTAAAGGATAATTCTTATATCTCAACTGTCGAACCTGCCGAGCTAAAATAGCTACCAGCTCCTCCTCATAAGTTAAATCTTTGTCCAATTGGACTGAGCTGAAGTCTAACACATGAGACGGATCACCGTGATACTTTCTGAGCATGGACACATGGAAAACCGGATGAACTGCTGATAAACTGGGTGGTAATGCAAGCCTGTAGGCTACTTCACCCACCATTTCAAGAATTTCAAAGGGTCCAATATACCTAGGGCTCAATTTGCCCTTCTTTTCGAATCTCATTACACCCTTCATTGGTGAAACCCGTAGCAACAATCTTTCTCCCACCATGGATGCAATATCACGAACTTTACAGTCGACATAACTCTTTTGCCTAGACTGAGTTGTGCGAAGTCGATCCTGAATAATCTTGACCTTATCCAAGGCATCCTGCTCCAAATCGGTACCCAACAACCGAGCCTCTCCCGATTCAAACTAGCCAACGGGAGAACGACACTGTCTCCTGTATAATGCTTCATATGGAGCCATCTGAATGCTCGACTGATAGCTGTTATTATTTGCAAACTCCGCAAGTGGCAAGAACTGATCCCAAGAACCTCCAAAGTCTATAACACAAGCGCGAAGCATATCTTCCAATATTTGAATAGTGCATTTTGACTGTCCGTTTGTTTAAGGATGAAATGTTGTACTCAACTCAACCCGCGTGCCTAACTCACGTTGTACAGCCCTCCAGAAGTGCGAAGTGCACTGCGTACCTCGGTATGAAATAATAGACACGGGCACACCGTGAAGGCGGACAATCTCAAGAATGTAAATTTCAGCTAACCGCTATGAAGAATAGGTAACTGCCACTGGAATTAAATGTGTTGACTTGGTCAACCTCTCCACAATGACCCAATCTGCGTCGAATTTTCTCTTAGTCCGTGGGAGCCCAACAACAAAATCCATAGTGATACGCTCCCACTTCCACTCAAGAATTTCTAACTTCTGAAGCAAACCGCTAGGACTCTGATGCTCAAACTTGACTTGTTGACAATTTAGACACCGAGCTACATATGCCACTATATCCTTTTTTATTCTCCTCCATCAATAATGTTGCCACAAATCTTGATATATTTTGGCAGCACCTGGATGAATAGAATACATAGAACTGTGTGCCTCTTCAAGAATTAATTCACGAAGCCCATCCACATTAGGCACTCAAATACAACTCTGTATCCGCAGAACTCCATCTTCCCCCACAAGTAAATGAGGATCGTCATATTATCTCTCTCTGATGTGCTCATATAAAGAAGACCGAGCGACAGTACAAGCTAGAACCCTACTGGGCTCTGAAACATCCAACCTCACAAACTGAATGGCCAAAGACTGAACATCTGCAGCTAGCGGCCTCTCACCAACTGAAATATACGCAAGGCTGCCCATACTCACAGCCTTTCTGCTCAAAGCATCGGCCACCACATTGGCCTTTCCAGGGTGATACAAGATGGTGATATCATAGTCTTTCAGCAGCTCCAACCATCTTCTCTGTCTCAAATTAAGATCTTTTTGTCCGAATAGATACTGTAGACTACGATGATCTGTGAATACTTCACATGACACGCCGTAGAGGTAGTGTCTCCAAATCTTCAGCGCATGAACAATGGCTTCCAATTCTAAGTCATGAACAGGATAATTCTTCTCATGGACTTTCAACTACCGCGACGCATAAGCAATCACTTTGCCATCTTGCATTAATACTGCACCAAATCCAATACGAGATGCATCACAATACACCATGTAGGACCCCAAACCTATATGTAATACCAATACTGGGGTTGTAGTCAAAGTTGTCTTGAGCTTTTGAAAGCTCTCCTCACACTATTCGGTCCACCTGAACAGAGCACCCTTCTAGGTCAATCTAGTCTTAATAGTTGTTCATAATCAATTATAGAATCGTCAATTAACTTCATGTTAACAAAAATCTCATTTCAAACCTTCACAATACTGATAACGAGATGCGAGGCATAAAGATCTCATAATTATTTACCCGAATTAACGAGTCACATTTAACGCCACCTGGGCGGGCACCTACCTCGTAAGTTAAAACTCTATAATTACAACACGAATTTGGCAAGTATGCACAGAGAATTTCATACAATAATTTTCAAATAAGCCTAATAGGCATGACTCCCTATTAGTACTATAGTACAAATTTAATTTCACAAGGGAGAACTTAAACACAAGAATTTTCATCACAAGGATCTCATCCTTATATAACTTCCACCACAGCTCGTAGCCCGGTTTAAACATATCAATTTATATTAAAATGCGAGGATCTTGTCCTCAGTTCTAAATCACAAGTAATATGCACATTGTGCCACTCAAAACTTTCCATTTTCTCCTTTTAAATAATTTTCGTTAAACAAAATCACAACACATAATGAACCCCATATCGGTCGGGCATATAATTCACAATTTGTAATTAATTATCCGGAAATTACATCAAAACGTACCGAAATGAGTAACAGAAAGCCACTTTTAACCTTGCAGCTCTTATTAGTAACCAATACGGAATAATAGGAGTAGTTATCTCCATAGAATCTCACAACAAGAGTAAATACATAAGTAGATTATAGAATTACGAAGTTCACTCCTAAGTAGAGCATAGTAGGAGGACTCGTCTCGATAGTCAGAACCGAATCAAGTTAAGGAAATTATTCCTTTATATTAAATGGAGATCGTACATGTAACGACACCATCTGATGTAGCGACCTCATCCATACCATAAAGCAAATATATCAACGGCTGGGCCTCCACCTCTAGGATACCATCTACCCGCCCATCCTCCACCCATAACTGGTCGTGTAGGTGGTGTAGTAACTGTAATAGGGCACGTAACCTGAGTTCTTTGATGAAATATGTCTCTCCTAAGTTTGGGACAATTTTCTCATGATGTGCCTAGTATCACCGCATTCATAACAACCCCTTTGCGGGTTTGGCTGCTCATACTGAGTTTGTGCCAGATAACTGGAATAACCATTGTAGGAAACTCATGTCGGTAGTGCATTAAAGGAACTTACTGGAGTACCCCGAGTAATCTGATGTGCGAACTGGGCTGGCCGACTGCCCGAGCCCCCATCATAATAATTCATACTTGCAGAGTAGAATCCACTGAATTCTCCAGAACCTCGAGACCTCTTGGTCTCCTTAGTTTCCTTTTTACTCACCTCAAACACGTTCTAATATCTTGGCAATTTCTACCACTAGCGGAAATGAAGTATCATCCTGTACCTTCTGAGTCGTACAAAATTTTACGATCATAATTGAGTCCTTTAATGAGTCTGTGGACTCGCTCTCTGGCTGTAGGAACCAAAGTAAGAGTATGACGGGCTAACTTATTGAACGTGATGGCATATTCTAACACCGTCATGTTGACCTGACATAACCGTTCAAACCCTATGTGTCATGCATTACGGAGAGTCCGGGAAACAAACTCTTTCAAAAGCGTTTCTGACCACTGAGCCAGGTGGACGGTATTGCATTGGCTGGTATGTCCTCTTCATAGGCTTGCCACGAATACCGGTGGAGAATTATCTCTCCCAAGGCCAATTTCTTCTTTTGTTATGCTGACTCAACACTGTTGAGCTGAACCATTTCTTAACATACTCTTCGATTCTTCTTCGGGGTAACCCTTACCCCTATTTATACCCAACGATCACAAAATTAGAGCTCCATACAGACAAATCTTGGCACGAACCACATAGTCCAGAATCTCGTCAACCACTGTACTTCCTCCGAAGCACCCCAAAATCCGTAACCATGACGTCCATGTTGAGTAGATCTTCTGTAAATTTAAAGTTGTTTCTCTAACTCCATTGGTACTAAAGTATAGGATTATTAAGGAGGCGGACATACCGCAAGTCACAACCTTATCCTCTACAAAATCTCAGGCCTTAAACATGTGTAAATTTTTGGGGAACCTTTCAATACCACGTATATATATTTCAGGCCAAACCTGATATAACACATGACCCCGCAATCCATCCATTGATAGTGGACTCCCCCACTCGGCACGAAGTCATAGGTCACAATGTCCGATGATCCGCAATATTAACCTTCACAGCTCGTATAAATCAACCAGATGCCAAGGTCCGTTGCACCCCCCATATGATTCACTGGGTGATCTCTCAATACGTCCGCATCTTCAGTCGGAACCACACATTGAGGCAATGTTTGAGCATCTCTGGTTCTCTCGTAGTCCATCTGCGGCATCACAAACCGTCGACGCACAACTGATACTGAGTGTGCAATGTCATACATGAGTGGATACAAAGGAATATGATATATATGTTTCAAGTTAAATAAATGTCGCACGATAAGGAATGAAAGAAGTGGAATTATTCCTAAACTCTGTAGCTTGTGGAAGATAAGTACAGACGTCTCCATACCGATCCTTCAGACTCTACTAAGCTTGCTCGTGACTCGTGAGACCTAGGTAACCTAGTGCTCTGATACCAACTTGTCACGACCCGAAATTCCCACCTTCAAGATCATGATAGCGCCTAACATTTCATTTGCTAGGCAAGCCAACGTTAGAATAATATTAGCCATTTTAGAATATTTTTTTTTAAAAATTAATTAACAACAAAGGAACAAATGTGGAAATAAAGTGAATAATCCATAATACTAGAGATGTCTGAATACCATCCCACAATTGGTATTACAAGTGCACGAGCTTCTAGAATAATACAAACAAGGGTCTGAATAAAATACAGTTGTCTGAAGGAAAGCACACAACTAAAATAAAGTAGAAGGGGACTTTAGAACTGCGAACGTCGTGCAACTATACCTCAAATCTTCACTGGTAGCTGAATCCGAGCACAATCTACAGTACGCCGCTAGGACCAACTCCGGAATCTGCACAAGAAGTGCAAAGTATAGTATGAGTACAACCGACCCTATGTACTCTATAAGTGTTGAGCCTAACCTCGACGAAGTAGTGACGAGGCTAAGGCATGTCACTTACATTAACATGTACCGAATAATAGTAATAACAACAATAATAGAAATAAAACAAGTAACTCATTTCAACAGTTGAAGCCAACTCGGCAGCCATAAGCAACTACTATTTCAATCAATTTCCGTTGCGGCGTGCAACCCGTTCCAAAAATATAATTCTTCAATAAATTTCCATTGCGGTGTGCAACCCCGATCCCCCAATATATTCCTTTTCATTTCCGTTGGCGTGCAAGCCGCTCCAACAATATAATTTAACAACTCTTAAATATAATAAAAATACTCTAATAACTACCACATTCAGTAAGAAATTAATAGGCAACAATGCACACAATATTTGTAAATTATTTAGGAACAAGTAATGACAAGTAGCAATTAATTATAGAAATCAGAAAGAAAATAGGCAATTTAATTTCTAATATACTATATGTGAGGTAGCAATTAAGTTACATAAGTCAAATATCATGTATCAATTATAGCATGGATTCAAGGCATAATATTGAGCAAGGAATATGAGAGAAACAATTAATATAATAATTCATTCATGTCTTAAAATAATTTATGATTTCAAATAATTATGCAAATAATTAATTTGACGACGTATTGACACTCGTCACCTCGCCTATACGTTGTTCACATGAATTTCATATAAAAAATCATTCAAGGGTTCTATTCCTTCAAGTCAAGGTTAACCACGACACTTACCTCGCTTTGCAACCAAATTCAAGATTCCAACAAACCCTTGCCTCGCAAATTAGTATCCGAAAGCCTCAAATCTAGTTATAAACAATTCAATATACTCAATACAAGTTGTAGGAATTAATTCCATATGAATTTATTAATTTTCTGGATTAAAATCCAAAATTCATTTTAAAAATCGATAGTAGGACTCACGTCTCGAATCCCAGAAAAACTTAAAATATCTGAACACATATTCTGATACGAGTTCAACCATGCAAAAATTATTGATTTCCGACATCAGATTGACCTTCAAATCTTCATTTTATATTTTTGGAAGATTTTATAAAAATCTGATTTTTCTTCCATAAATTCACGGATTCATGATATAAATGAGTATGGAATCATGAAATATAATCAATATAGGATAATGAACACTTACCCCAATATTTTCCCGTGAAAAGCGCCTAAATATCGCCTAATCCGAGCTCAAAATCGTGAATAATGAAAAAATGGGCCAAAATTCCATTTCCAGAACTTAAGTTCTATTGCCCAGTCATTTACCCTATGCGATCGCAGCCAAACTCCCGCAATCACGAAGCACAAAAATTTTCCAGTTCTTTACTCTATGCGATCGCGGCCATTCTCCCGCGATCGCGAAGAATAAATTTTTCCAACAGCCTTCTCCAACTCTTCCGGACAGCCTCTAGACTAATGGTCATAACGTTTTGTACAAAACTCCAAATAACTAATGGTTAATCTTTCTAAAAACTAGACATCAAGATATACAACTTTTATGTTTTGGTCATCTCGTAATTCCTTATACATTTTGAGATATAAGCTATCAAATTCAGCCCTGTGCAACACAAATTTCTTCTTCGCGATTTCCAAACATCTTCCCGGACAGCCTGTAGTGTACCAACCATAACTTATTGTATACAACTCCAAATGCCAAATGGTATGCTTTTATGAAAATTAAACACAACGGTCTACAACTTTTATTTTTGGATCATCTCCAAATTCTTTATAGATTGCGAGATATAAGCTTCCAAAGTCTTGTCAGTGCAGCAGAAGTTTCCTCTACGCGATCGTAAAGGTCATCCCGATCGCGAAGCACTGGTCAATTTCTCCCATTTTATTCATCGCGATCGTGAACAATTACCCGCTATCGCATAGCACACTGCTGTAGCTAAAAATCAGTAGCTAAAAATGGCCTTGAAATGGTCCGAAACCACCCCAAAACTCACCTGAGCCCTTCGGGACCCCGTCCGAATATTCCAACAAGTCCCGAAACGTAATACGGACTTATGAGTTTCAAACTTTTAAATTTACAAAACTTGTGCCAAAACATGTTAAATGAATCCGGAAGGACATCAAATTTGGCACACATGTCATAAATGACATAACGGAGCTATTCCAATTTTTGGAATCTCAATTCGAGTCCAATATCAATAAAGTCAACTCCGTGTTCAGACTTTGGAAATCTTTAGCCTTTATATTTCTAGTTTTTCATTAAATGGCGATAATTTGAGCTAGGGACCTCTAAATTCAATTTTGGACATACGCATAAGTCCCAAATCACGATACAGACCTACCAGAACTGTCAAAACACTAATCCGGATCCATTTGCTAAAAAAGTTGACCAAAGTCAACCCAATTAAGTTTTAAAGCTCTATTTCACATTTTAATCAATTCTTCACATAAAAGCTTTTCGGAAAATTATATGGACTGAGCACGCAAGTCGAGAAATAATGAATAGTGCTATTTGAGGTATCGAAAGACAAAAATATTTTAATAAATTTAAAGATGATCTATCGGGTCATCACACTCTTAGTCCTCAAATCTCTAGAATACAAGAATCTCAATATCTGATCCTAACTCCACCACTCAACTGACTGACACATCCCTCATACACAATCATCACACGATAAATACCTTCATAATTCTTTCGTGCCACATAGCAAAATCTGAACATGAGTAGTTGATCAACCATGCAATTACCGAAATAACAATAGAGCATCCGCAAGTTCAACACAATGCGCCTTCTAAAATGCGCACCTTTCTCAGGTGATACCTGATAGTTCCATTATCCTTCTAAACATCTTAAATAGTCCAATTCCATCTAGAACTCATGACCTCCCCTTCAAAACTAAACCATAAACTTGTACATGGAAATATCAATCCCATATGATGCACCGCCTCTATCATGCCATCATACGGAAAACACGAGAACTCCATTACTAGCATGAATCACAAGTAGGGTAGACACCCCATTAACCAGGAGCCAACCACTTGACCCCATCTAAGATAAAATCCAAACACAGAACAAACTCCCCATGCCTGTAGAAAACATCCGTCCCAAGTAGTGATTGAAATCACCGAAAACTCGTCGAAACCCTTTAGCACATAACTAAGCCATCAGAACTGAATCATCCTAATTCAACTAAGTTACGGAGGTCGCTCAACCCAAAAGTATTTCCATAAAATACCCGTAAAGCCTCACCACACCAAGAGCCAAAAGAACAAATCATATTTATTACCATGCCACAATAAATACCAAACTGACCCATTTATTCGAGTCCTTCCCGACTTGCCTTCAAGTTAACATTTCTCCTTGCTAGTAACACTACGGTCCTTAATCAAAGATCACGCCAGGAGATTCAAAATGAAACTATGTCGTCCTAAGGCCCATAAGCCACTGTATTCCTTCTTAATCACCTAATACTACTGCAACTGCAATGCCCACTCTGAAGGGACTTTTGTGAATCTGAAGTTATTTCCTTAACCTCTCTGATTCTAAAATGAAGAATCCATAATGATACAAAAATACCGCAAGTACTAACACCATCCAATAAGAATCTCACATCTTAGCCATTTACAAATCCAGAAAATTCTCAAATACCAGATATGAATCTTGAACCCATTAGAACCTTCTCGAGAGTCATCCACCCTACTCTAACCTCAAGTGCACCACCAAAACAAGCCAAACGACCTATGCTCCATTAGCATACAAATAGCTAAATAAGTACTACACATCTCTAAGCAACCGAGTGAATCCCTACTTCATGCACACTTCCACCATGAACAACAAACCCGAATCACTCCTAGATTTCCATATATCTATAAAGTGTAATACTTCATGCATCCAATAATTTCCTTACTCGAGTTATCCTCGAAATCAACCTCTTCAAGTCACAACTGACCCTCGAATATGACGCAGACCAAAACCAATATAACATATAACCAATCAATCTGATCGTTGATAAAAGACTCCCCCACTAGGCTCAAAGACATAAAACATCACATCTGATAACTCCTAATACCCTAATTCATAAACCTCCATGTTCTCGTACTGTAATTCAATTGAATCATTTACAACATATGCAGCACAAATCATAAAATACCTCAAATCTTCTTCCATGTGCATATCCATCCATGTGACGATCTTGCAAACTTCCTCAAATGACCCGAACTCAAATCGCGACACATACACATCCCAATGGTAGAAAGAAGCTCTCCACAAAATCATCATAAGAACCACACATCTGTAGACTACATCGCAGGTGATAACCCACCTACTCAGCCTCAAACTCGCATCTCTTTATGACCTCATCCTAGTCGCAACCACTATGCATTCGCCAAATCCTCCCGAGTCGGACCTCGTCATCAATATATAAGAATATACTTAATTCCAAAATGAACAACATGAAATATCCCTAAAACATTCATAACCCAAGATTGTATAACATATTAGGAGAAAAATCAATCATCCATCATCCTTTCACAACCCTATCAAAATTTATCTCGTCACATCGAACTATCTAAGCACATTCCTCAGTCACGTGATACACATCGTATAGATATCCAACCACTCACTGAGCCATCAGTCCCACTCCCAGGGACACTACCAGACATATAAGTTCAAATGCACATACCCACAAAACTAAAACCATCGAGCCCAAGTTGTAGTCTAAACCTGTAATGACCTGACCGGTTATTTTGAGTATTGTACCCCTGTTGCCCTATTTACCGCTTCTTCTATGATCATTTGTGGTTATGTCACTTGCCAGGGTGGTTGGATTGGTCTCGGGAATGTTTTGGATTGAATTGGAATACTTAGTCCCAAGGTTGGAAGCTTAAGCTAAAAGAGTTGATTGTAGTTTTACTTTTCAATAGACAAGATATTCCTAATGGTATTTTGTTGGATCCAATAGCTTAGTATGGTAGTTTTGGACTAAGGCGTATGTCCAAATATTGATTTGGTGGTTCGTTGGATGGTTTGTGGCTTTTTGGCTAAAGTTAGAATGTTAAAGGTATAGAGGTTTGACTCAGAGTTGACTTTGTTGATGCCGGGTTTATATTTTGGGATCGGGAGTTGGAATAGGTTTGTTGTGTCATTTGGTACTAGTGTACAATATTATAGTATATTCAGAGTTGATTTGATATGGTTCGGCATTAGTTTTTTAAGATGGAAGATCATTAGTTCATTAGATTTGAATTGGGGGGGCGACTTGTGGTTTTGATGATGTTTGATGTGATTTGAGGCTTCAAGTAAGTTTGTAACGTGTTTTAGGACTAGTTGGTGTATTAGACGGGTGTGTTTCAGATGGTTGTCATTTCATGGTTGAACTTGGGGAAAATGCTGATGGTTTCAGGTTTGGTGCAATCGCACATGTGAGGACTTTGAAACTGGTGCAGAGCCGCAGAAGCAGCCTCTTGTGCACAGATGCGAGGTTGGCTTGGATAGGGGATGGTCGTAGATGCAGAGCTGTGTCCGCGCTTGGATGGAGGCAGGAAGAGCACAGGTGCGAGGTTGATTCCGCATCTGCGAGCCCACAGGTGCGTGCAGGTGAGAGCAGAAGCGAAGTTGAGCGAAGGCAGGGGATTCCGCAGATGAGAAAAATTGGCTACATGTGCACATGCGCCGAAATGCAATGGGGACCGCAGAAGCAAAAGTTTGTTGGATGATTTAGTTCCGTAGATGTGGCCACTCTTCCGCAGAAGCGGAGCCGCATGAGCGGTTAAGTGACCGCAAGTGTGAGAATCGTTGAGCAGAAGGTTAAAACGAGGGTTTGAGCCATTTTTCTCAGTTTGGAGTTATAGATCTCGGCTAAGGGCAATGTTTGAGAGGGTTTTTGCTACAATTGAAGAGGTAAGTGAAGTTTAATCATTTGTTTTGATAAATATTGATTGTACATTAATCATTACACCTAGTTTATGTGAATTTGCAGTGAAATTTGGGGATTTTAGGCCATGTGGTTGGAGAGTGAGATTTTGTGTTTTGGAGGTCGATTTATGGATCAAATTGGATGAAGTTATTATGGTTGGACTCATAATTGAATGGATGTTCGGAATTTGTGAATTTTGTCGTGTTCTGGGGTGCGGGCTCGGGGTTGACATTTTGGGTTGGCTTTGTATTTTTGATTCAAGATTTTAACATTATCATTTGGGATTGTTTCTTATGGCTATTATTGATAGTATTAAGTTGTTTGTGTCTATATTCGAGTCGTTCGGAGGCTGATTCACGAGGCAATGGCTTATTGGAGTATTGAGTTGCATATTTTGAGGTAAGTAACATTTCTAAACTTGGAAGTGAGTGTCACGACCCTATTTACCCACCTTAGGATGTCGTGATGGCACCTAATCTCTAAGACTAGGTAAGCCTAGCATTTAATAATAACTTAACAAGAATAATAAACAGGAATACTAAAATAGAACTAACAAAACTCATATAGCCTTCCAAAACATAGTCTCAACAACAACTTTCCCAAAACCGGTGGAATTGAATCATAAGCTCAACAGAATAAACTAGAATATCTACTATAACTTTGTCTGAATGGAAAATATAGTAGAAAAGAAAGATAAGGGAAGGTGACTCCGAGAAGGTATACCTTGAAGTCTCCGGAAAGCAGCTAACAGTCGATCACTAACGTCCGGCATGAGCAAATATACCTGAATCTGCACAAAACTATAAGCAGAAGTGTAGTATGAGTCTACCACACCAATACCAAGTAAGTATCAAGTCTAACTTCGGTAGAGTAGTGACAAGCCCAGGTCAAGACACTTACTACGACATAATAAAAAGAATGAAACTAAATAACAAGTAATAGAAAGCGGAGAAACAAGTACTACAAAGCAAGTTAATAACATAGACTATTGAAAGGATTGTAAGCATAGAGATAACATAGAGGAAGCATTTGAAAAAACTACAATGATCATATACAGACAATAACTGATAGAACAAAGAAGAACAACACAAGAAGAAGTGTTCCCACCAATAACTCATTGAACATGAGATAAACAATAAAAAACACAATGAGGTATCGCCTCGTGTATAATAAGAATCACAACCGAGGTACCGCCTCTCTCAACCGAGGTACTGCCTCGTATTCACATATCTCAATTTCAGTCACAATCTTTCATTATACCACCGTGTGAGACTTACATATAGATCGTTGTGAAAATATTTTTCCGAAATAGCTACACGCACTTTAGCCCACCTTATGACGCCGCGTGGCTTTAAGTAATTCCATCACAAGCAACACGCACATAAGTCCCACCTTATGTCGCCGCATGCACATTATCTCTTATCCTTATACCACCGCATACGCATCAATATCGCATCACAATAACAACTTGCACCATGAGTGCCCATATGTCATAACTTGCCAATAATCAACAATATCAATGTTTCCACAACAATAGCCCATGGCTCAACCACAATGTATACAAGAATATCAACAATAACGATGAATGTAAATTTCTCAATAAGAATGATATCGCAATAGTTAACACTTCAGCTCAATGTGATAACGACCTTCACAACTTCAACACCAATAGCTCAACAATGAGAAAGATAACACGTAACCACGATACTAAATAAGAATAACTCACAATGGAAGATATAACATATATCGATTACTTCAAATAAGGGTAATCAACAATCAAAGAGATAACATGTAACAATGACTTCAAATAATGATAATCAACAATGAAAGAGATAACATGTAATCATTATCTTTAAATAATGATAAATCAACAATGGAAAAGACAACATGTAACGAGGACTTCAAATAATGGTAATCAACAATGAAAGAGGCATCAAGTTCAACTAAAGCATAAGAGCAAAATATCAAGTAAGATATATAACAACTGTTAACAAAGTCATTTAAGGCATGTGAGGATTGACTAACACAAGTAACAGTAGATTGACTATGAGAATTTAGAACATGATATGACAATTCAATTAAAGCATGAAAAGAGTTTAAGTAACCTAAACCGGTCAAATACAATATATAACCCGTATACCCATTCGTCACCTTGCGTACACGGCTTTCACATAACACAAATAATACAATCATTCCCAAGTCCTAAGGGGTAGCTCCCTCACACAAAGTTAGGCAAGATACTTATCTCAACTAGACCGATTAAACCCTCGAAAATAGCTTTTTCCCTAAAATTCGCATCCATACGGCTCAAATCTA
Source organism: Nicotiana tabacum (assembly GCF_000715075.1). Classification (NCBI taxonomy): domain Eukaryota; kingdom Viridiplantae; phylum Streptophyta; class Magnoliopsida; order Solanales; family Solanaceae; genus Nicotiana; species Nicotiana tabacum. Next base: position 34,255,429 of record NC_134092.1, on the reverse strand, counting down.
ACCAAAATCGACTTAATATTATCAAACATTTCAAGGGAGATCAATTACAATAGATAAAGTTATGTTCATTACACCTTTTCCAAAAAGTCAACAAAAGTCAACTCAGGGCTCGTCCGGTCAAAACCCGGGTCCAAAGGTAGATTCCGATTGTCCATAACCCCACAAGTCCATATATATGATTAATTTCAAAATTCAAGTCCAATTCGACTCTCAAAACTCAAATTCTTATATTTTCAAAAAACTTGACAAAGTTAAAAAATTTCACTTTGAATCACATGATTTTGGTGTTAAAACCTAAGATATATTGATGGAATATAGTTAAAAATAGATTAGAGTCACTTACCCAATATTTGTAGATGAAAATCACTTATCAGCTGCAAATGTCGCATTTGCGAACCCTTGCAATTGTGAATAAGGATCCCATTTGGGAACCTTTGCAGCTTTAAGATAAGTTGCAAATGCGACAAAGGCATTGCAATTGCGACCAAATGATTGCAATTGCGAATAGCCCTCAAGCCTGCTAGCTTCACAAATACGAAAAGGAAGTCGCATTTGCGACAGTAGAGACCCCATTGTCACCTTCGTAATTGCAAGGCTGTTGCTCGCAATTACAATAACTGAGCACCAGCAACACCAGCAATTCATTTTCAGTTCAAACCATTCTGAATCATGTCCAAAACCCATTCGAGCCCTCGATGCTCCAAATGAAACATCCACACAAGTCTAGAAACAACATACGAACTCGGTTGCGTGATCAAAATACAAAAATAACAACTAGACTATGAATCGAACATTAAAACGCATAAGTTTCATAGTTACTTTCAAGAACTACTAGAATTGCAACTAAGTATCCGAATCCTATCAATTCAACTCCAACTGATACCAAATTTTGTAGACAAGTTCTAAATAGCATAACAGACGTATTACATGTCCTAAAATCAAATTCCGATCTCGATATCTAAGAGTCAACCAACGGTCAAACTTTTCAACTTCAAATGCCAAATTTCGACAAAACAACACAAATCCACCTACGGACTCCCGCATTCAATCTCGGGCATACACCTAAGTCCGAAATTACGATACGAAGCTATCGAAGCCATCAAAATACCGTTCCGGGGTCATTTTCACAAGAGTTAAAGTTTGGTCAACATTTCTAATTTATGCTTCTAAATCAAGAGTCAAAGGGGCCAAATCAACCCGAAATCTTTTTGGAACAAAACTAACCAACTTCGTAAGTCATAAAATCATAAACACACATGTGTGAAGCATCAAAAGGGGAAATGGGGCGCAATTACACAAAACGATCGGTCGGGTCATTACAGTGAGGGTAATCATCCCCGGGAACCATGTTATTTGTGATGTGTTGGGGTGACGCACATGCTAGGTGACGGGCGTGTAGGCGTCCATCAGGGTAATCATGATCCGGGTTGACTTGTGGACTATGTTGCTCTCATACCTTGTTTTATCCGTGCTTTTCCTACTTGCTAGATTAATGGAGCTATGACTCATGTTAGAAATTATATTTAGGCTATGTAGTTATTTGATTGAGACATGATGAGGCTATTTCTGTTGTTTTGGATTATCTGATTTAACTGTAAATTTTACACTCAGTCATAATTCTTTATTTGCATATCATACTTCAGTGATATGAGATTGTGAGCCCATGAGACTTGAGGGTTTATGACTGAGGTGGGCCTTAGAGCCGTATTGAGAGTGTTATTGTTGGAGTTTTGCTCAAGTATTTTAGGACATTTGTTTATCAGTAGTTTAAATTTTTACTAGTGCTTTTAACATTCTTTGGTAGTAAATAATTATTATTTGAAAGTAAGTTAATTTGATGAACAAAAGGATCGTGATTTTGTTCCTTATGCTTTATGAAATTTCATTAGCATAATAAATAAATAAATAGCAACATATATAATTGATGGTTTGATTTACTACTCTCCATCTATATTTCTTTCAGTGATGTAGCGGATTTTGTCAAACACTGCTGATTGTACCAACTTTATTCTTTCATGCTTGATATGTACTAATACTTGGAGTTTCTTCATTTGGTTTAACAAAAGGAAAATAGTTTTACATAAAATAATATTCTTTAGTAGAGTCGAATTTAACTTTTTGAGATTAAAAAAAAAAGAAGAATAATTTATTTGAACATTTTGTTTGGTGCTTTGTGATTGTTGGAATTGAGAATTCGTATGAGATACCAATTCTCATTTTTCTTGCTATTGTAAAAATATACAGCCATGTATTTTTATCACGTTTTGTTAGATGTGTTAATTTTTTTTATTTATCATTATTTAAGCTCGGTCTACATGGTTTAAGCTTTAAGATATGTTGTATGTTCTAACTATTGTATAAAGTGCAGGTTTCAAGACTTCGTCATAGCTCTATCTCGGCCTCCGCTCCATAGTCTCATTTTATACTACATATTTTTGTTTTTTTTATTGTTGGATAATAGCTTGCATTTTGAACAATACCGAAATTTTGGACCTCGGCCAATGAAAATAGGTCTTGACACTCCGATTGACCCTCCGAATCGAGTTTGAAGTATCGAGGCGACGACGATAACTAATCGAAAGGAAAAGAGGAGAGCGTGACGAACCAACACCTTCGGACGGCGATACGGTTGGCCATCGTAGTCTCAACCAAGTCGGCTCCTGTTCTCATTTCTAGACGGAATTAAAAATATCCGAGACTCCAAAAGCATTTTCCAAAACTGTTTTCAAAAATACTTTTCAATAAATATTGCCAAAAAGAATTTATCTTTAAAATATATTACTTTTATGCAATATTTTCGTTCAATTTACTATTCCACTAATATATTTGTCTCATTTATTTTTTCAAGTTACTGTACCTGAAAGTTACTTTTCAAAGATGACGCTCTGAGAAAATCAAAGACAAACCCCCGTCAAACCCCCCGATTCGAACTTCCCGTTCTCGGATGCATTCAAAATGCAAGTATAGTAAAATGATAGACTGATGTTGTATGTGCTAGTTTACTTTGGTCTTTGACTATTTGATAAACACTTAGGGTGTATCATATCTAGTTAATTATAACGACCTGACCAACCGTTTGATCTTTACCAGTCCGTTCGGCGATTTTTGTGACCTTGAGTAGCTTCATATGATGTATTATAACATGCGTATATGGTGGGCTTTGATTTTCGCAGGGTTCGAAATTGATTTGATATAATGATTGTCAACTTGGAAGCTGCAAGTTGGAAGAGTTGACTGAGGTTTGACTTTTGAGTAAACGACCTCGAAATTTAGGTTTGATGATGTTAATAGGTTCGTATGATAATTTTGGACTTGGACGTATGTTTGGATTTGAATTCTGATGTTCCTAAAAGACTTTGGCTTTATTTCTCGAAAGTTGGCATTTTGAAAGTTTAGAAAGTTCATAAGTTTCATCAGGAGTTGACTTTGATGATATCAAGTTTGGATTGTTATTTTGGAAGTTGGAATGGTTTCATTTTGTCATTTGGAACTTGTGTGCAAAGTTTGGTTTCCTTGTGAGTTTATTTGAATGGATTCAGACGCGTTCAGCGAATTTTGAAGGTTTAAAAGTTAAAAGAATCATATTGGTCTTTGATTATTGTTTTTGATGTTATTTATGATATTTCGAGCTTTTGGATATGTATGGATAATATATCTGGACTTGTTTATATGTTTTGAAGGGGTCCCGGGGCCTCGGGTGTGATTTAGAGTGGTTTTAGACTATTTTCAAGGTGATGGGCATTGCTGGTTTCTGGTGCATCTGATGTATTTTGCAATCGAGGGTGAAGCTTCACGATCGCGTAGAAAGTTGTTAGGCAGCTGGCAATTTGTGCATCGTGTTCGCAATGAGGGTTCACATTCGCATTCGCGTTTGCGTAAGACCGTAGAGCTAACTATCCCATTCGCGTCATTACTTTGCGACCGTGGAGTGTTGCTAGAGGCGGTTGGCTCGTTGGCTTCTGCGTTTGAGTAGAAGGCTCGCATTCGTGCTACTGTGGCTCGTCAGCTTTTGCGATCGCGGGGCTCAAACACGATCGCATAGTGCATTTCCTGGGCAGTGTCACCTTTTGCTTCGCGATCGCAAAGGATGTTCCGCGATGGCAAAGTGTATAATTGGGCGGCGTTATAAAGTATCATTTTCGGGACTTTGAGCTCATTATATTATATTTTGAGATTGGGAGCTCGGATTGAGGTGATTTTTACCACTTGAATTGGGGTAAGTATTCTTGATTCAGATTTGATTATTATTCATGATTTCATCCTTGACAAAACTTTTTCTAAAGTGTAAAATGGATATTTGAACACGATTTGGAATTTGTTTTGGATGAAACTTGTATATTTAGACTCGTATTTGAATGGGTGTTCAGGATTTGTGAGTTTTGTCAGGTTCGGGGGTGCGGGCCCGGTTTGTTTTTTATTTACTTTGAGTATTTGATTAAAGATTTGACCTTTATCACTTGGGTTTGATCCCTATGGCTTTATTTGATATTATTGAGTCGCTTTTGGCTAGATTCGAGCCGTTTGGAAGATGATTCGTGCGAGAAGCCTTTTTAGAGTATTGCTTTGGCTTGTTTGAGGTAAGTGTCTTACCTAGATTTGGTTGAGAAAATATTATCTACTAATTGATATTGTTTGCTATATGTGGGGGAGATATATATATGAGGTGACGAGTATATATACATGTATTATGGGTATTCATGCACGGGGTGGTTTTTAGATTATTATATTCATTGTTTGGTTGTGTGTTCTACTTTAATCTCTGTGTTATTCAATTAATTGACTATGTGAATGAACAAACCATGCTATAGTAATGTTGAGGACGTTAGTGATGGTAGGCTATAATCTCGTATTTTAGTCGCTTATTGCACTCTAATTTACTTTACTTTAATTGAGTTTGAGCCTTAATTGCTAGTGTTTTGCACTAATTGTGTGTTTATGCCTTGTAGGATTGATTTCGAGTGATGTAGATGTTATGGAGCTAATTTGAGTGATTTGGAGCTTTGAAGTCTGAGTAAAAGCCCAAGGGATTAAGCCGGGATCGCTTTCGGGGGTCGAAAACCACATCTGGATATCAAAAAGTCAAGAAAAAGTCATACTCTGAGAAAACAACACCAGCGCGGCGCCGCATCTGTGCAAATTTCTGCTCCTGTCAAATTACAAGCTCTCTGAAGTTTACCACTGCCGCCCCGCCTAGCGCGTCGCCCCATGCGGCGCACCTGTGCATTTTTTTACAGAGCGACAATCCTATTTCGCGTTGGAAAAGATATTTTTGTCTAGGCCCGACCCTACTTGGTATAAATACATGTAAAAACATTATTTTTGGGACTTTTGACACATCTAAGATGGAAGGAGGCTAAGGAGGAGGGGAGAAGCGAAAGTACAAGGAATTCATCATTCAATCATCACTCACGACAAGAGTTTGGATCGTTTTATGTTTTTCTTTATATTTGAGATGAATTACTCCATATTTATGGAGTAGTTCCCTTTAGAGCTTGATGGATTTGGTGTATTGATATTTGTTTGTGGATATAACTCTAGTTTTTTATACTTAATCGTTTTGGATATTTTAATAGTTGCATCTATATTCACATGTTTATGTAATCGAGAGAGGCATAACTTGTGATATCTTTGCATTATCTTATTGGGTGAGTTCATTAATTCTTCTTAGTAATCGAAAGAGACTAATTGAATTATTGTTTAACTCTAGTTAGGAGGATAATCGAGAGAGGTTCTCCTAAAGACCAATCCACTACGAATTCTTGCATATCTTCACTGAGCTTAAATTGGTTCATATTGTGAGGTTGAGACTTAATCGAGAGAGGAGTTTCTACTAAACGTTTGAACTAATAATTGAGTGAATTCGAGAGACTCACTTGAACATTAGAAGTGAATTAACTAGAGTTAAATCCCAGACATTTATCTCGCACCTATCCAATCAGTCCCTGTTTTCTCCTATTGATATCTTCCTTTCTTACTTTTGTTCGATTGTCATTCGTCAATTAGCTTTAGATTCTTTGGTAATTTTAGTTTTAAATCACATAATTCTAAACTGTTGATTATCTTGTATATCAATCTAGCTACAAACTACCATAATATTGTTTAACTCCAATCCATGTGGATACGATATTATATTATACTATATTCGACTAGCGAGCATACACGTACGTTATGAACACATATCCGTACTTGTTCTTGTGATGTGCCTCAATTGGGACGTGTGCACTCTGTGATACATATGTGATCCTTTGTATGACTACTTGAACTTGGTTGCTATAATTGATTTTGCCGTATTCATGCCTCATCCGCATTTTTTATCGTCATCTTGTCATTGTGCGCTTTATTGATGAGTTATGAGGATATGGCTCTTGACGATGATTTGTTATCGTGCATTATTGTGATTATGTCACTTGTCGACATGTTGAGCGGATTGAGTATGGTTTATATTTTGGCACGAGGTATTTTCCATACGAGTGTGATTAATATTGTGGCATGAGGTCTTTACCGTGTGAGTGTCATTTATATTGTGGCACGAGATCTTTGTCGTGCGATTGTGTAAGGGTTGAGCGATACTATTGGATGTGGAACAAGGTCTTTGCTACGCAATACGGTTGGGGTATGGGACGAGGTCTTTGTTGTGCGATTGTGTCAGGGCGGAGCGATACTGTTGGATATAGCACGAGGTCTTTACCGTGCCATTGTGTCAGGACGGAGTGATAAGGGTGGATATTATTATTGTGACAGAAATGTGGCACGAGGCATCATATGTATGTGTTTCTATTTAATGATTTGTTGGCAAAATTGAGTGATATCTTGATTATGAAAGTGAATTCTTTATGATTTATCATGCATTCTACATGTTCTTACGTGGCATCCAACATGTTAATCTATGCCTTTGTTGTTATTTGACGATTTGATTGCCAAGATGTAATTACTCGTGTTGAGTGGATATCTCATCTTTTCTTGAGTTATTGGTAGCATAACGGATTCATGTAAAAAGGAAATTATAATCATGCATTGATGTACTTGATTTTTTAAAGGTTCTCTTGAACGTGTTATTTGGCGATTGGTACGGAATCAGATCATGTTGGGCACCCTTATTGTTGATATTCTTCATTCCAAAACTGTCTTTCTGGAATATTTTCTCTGTGTTCTACATGTTAATGAGCTGCACAGGTTCTACAAAGTGAGTATCTTTTGACTTAAAAACCTCGTCACTACTTCTCTGAGGTTAGTCAAGATGCCTACTTTGTCGGCTGCACTCATACTACACTTATGCACCTTACATTCAGATTTTTGGAGATGAGCTGTTGTGGATGACGAAGACAGACATTAAAGTTGTAGTTGCGTCCCAGATTCGAGCTACCATTTGTTCATGGTAGAACAGGACCTCATTTTTGTTTATGTAACCATTAAAAAAGGTTGTATTTATTCCTTTTACCAGCTTTGTAAATCAAAATCATAGTAGCTCATGACTTATACTACCAGTCCTTGGGATAGTTGTATTGTATTCTTTTGAAGTTTTTATTTATAATATTGATGATTTCTCATTACAGTTGTAGCTTATACTATTTGTCTTACCTAACGGGTTGGGTTTGGTGCCTTCATGACTTGGTAGAATTTTGGGTCGTGACATTAATAATCCGGTTAACTTGTAATGTTATGTATTAGATAATTCGTGAAGTTTCTATAGGATGTCGAATATATTTTATAACATGATTAATTAATTTAGGATCGGTATATGCGTAACTAATCAAATTCGACATATAGATAAAAATAAAAGAAATGTCATCTTTTTAAAAAAATAAATAATTTTATCCTTTACAATTATACTAGCATGCTTTTCAGACGAATCTATTTGTAAGTCATTCTTTAATTATGTCATGACCCAATTTCTCCCTATGTGAACCGTCGTGACGACACCTAGTTTCTACGACTATGTAAGCCTAACACTTTTGCGGAAGTGAAACTAAAGAATGAACACTAACTACTAACAGTAACCAATATCTAATAAGCAACTGAATACTACTTGGCATATACAATTATCACCTCTGAAATGTACAAAACAATTTCCCAAAAATCGGAATACCGTAAGTCACAAGCTACTAAGAAGTCTTAACCGTTCTATACATCATTTCTATAGAAAGAAGGAAAAATGAACATAGGGGGATAGAGGGGGACTCCGAAGAATTGCGGGCGCGAGCAGATGTACCTTGAAGTCTCCAATAAGCAGCAGTAACTGCAGCTAGTGATGAGGCTGGTAAGATGAACCTGGATCTGCACACAAAAAACATGTGCAGGAAAGGGCATGAGTACGCCACAACGGTACCCAGTAAGTGCTAAGCCTAACCTCGGTCGAGTAGTGACGGGATCAGGTCAGGGCCCTACTGGTATAAATATAATAAAATAAGACAAAATGAAATATTGCAGTAAAATAAATACGGAAATCTAATAGGAATAGAATCAATGAAAGACAACAGCTCACAACACAGTGATAACAACATGGGATCTCCCGAGATACCTTCTCGTAGCCCCAAACGTAAATGTGCAGGGGATCTCCCGGAATACCGTTTCGTAGTCCCAAACTAAATATGCAAAACAGGGGGATCTATCGGAATACCGTTTTGTAGTCCCAAAGTAAATATGCAGTACAAGGGGATCTCCCGGAATACCGTTCCGTAGTCCCAAAGTAAATTTGCAGCGCAACCAACCGAAGTAACAATTACAGCAAGAAATTCTACAGTTTGGACTAAGTTCAAGTCAAGGAAAGCAGGTAATTTCACTAAACATGTTGCACACATTTCAAAGAGGACGTTAAACAAGTAGGGATGCTATTCTAGTCTAAAAAGGATAGTTACATATGCTAGTGTGTTTCAAATAAGGAGAAAACAAGTTATGACTTAGTGAAAAATGGAGTTTTACAACAAATATCCCGTGTACGTACTCGTCACCTCACGTACACAGCGCTCACATATCAAACAGTACCAAATCCTAAGGGGAGTTCCCCCACACAAGGTTAGGCAAGCCACTTACCTCGAACCAAGCTCAAATCAAATCCGAAATCACGCTCTTGCCATCAGTATCCAACTCCGAGTGGCCCAAATCTAATCAAATCAATTACATAACGTAAATATAGATACGAGTAACTAATCTAGCTAATGACATCAAAGCTAAGGCAGGAAAATAGAAAAACGCCAAAAAGCCTCCCCGAGCCCACGTCTTGGAATCGGGTAAAGGTCATAAATTATGAACACTGATTCACTCACGAGTCTAACCATACCAAATTCACTCAAACATGATACCAAAATCTCGATCAAAATCCCAAAATTTGGCCTAAGAACTCTTCTCAGTTTCCCCCCTATTTCCACCCTAAAATCCGAAATTAAATGATGAAATAAAGCATAGATTAGTGGGATTTAATCATAAAGGAGTTAGGAATCCTTACCCAATAACTTCCTCCGAAAATCTCTCCAAATTTCGCCTTCTACCGAGCTCTCAATCAAATTTTGTGATATGAACTTAAACCCTCATTTTTGAACTTTAAATTCTGCCCAGTGGTTCCTTAATCGCGATCGAGTAAAAGGCCTTGTGATCGCGAAGAACAACTTCGCTCCCTCAGAAATTTACTCTACGCGAACGTGTAACAACTCATGCGAGCGCGATGCACTAGCTTCTCACACCTACGCGATCGCAATTATCCTCATGCGACCGCGAAGAGTAACACTCAAACTCCACTGCTGCCTCACTTCTTCTTCGTGAAGGCGGCCTAGCCCACGCGTTCGCGGTGCACTTCCAGATAACCTTATGCGATCGCGTCTTCATCTTCGCGTATGCGAAGAGCAATTTTAGCTAACCTCTCAGATGACTTACGCGATCGCGAGATCTACCTCACGAACGCGATGAAGAAAAATGTCTGCAATAACACCAGAAAATCTGCCAACTCCCTAAGTCCAACAATGACCCATTGAGCATCCGAAACACGCCCGAGGCCCCCCGGACCTCAACCAAACATACCAACCAATCCTAAAATACCATACAAACTTAGTCGAGCCTTCAAATCACGTCGAACAACATCAAAAATACGGATTATGCATGGATTCAAGCCTAATGAACTTTGAAATTTATAAATTCTACAAACGACGTCAAAACATATCAAATCTCATCCGAATGACCTAAAATTTTGCAGACAAGTCATATTCAACACTATGGACCTACTCCAACTTCTGAAATCGGAATCCGACCTCGATATCAAAAGTTTCACTACCGGTCAAAATCTCCAAATATTGGACTTTAGCCATTTCAAGTCTAAATAAGCTACGTACCTCCAAAACACAATATAGACATGCTCCTAAGTCCAAAATCACCCAACGGAGCTAATGGAACCAACAAAACTCTATTTCGGAGTCGTCTTCACACAATTCCAACTACGATCAAAATATTAAGACTTAAGCTTTCGTTTACGGACTAAGTGTCCCAAATCACTCCAAAAATCAAAACGAAACCTCCTGGCAAGTCACAATAGCAGAAATAGATATGGGAGAAGCAGTTAATAGGGGATCGGTGCTAAAACTCTAAAAATGACCGGCAGGGTTGTTACAAATTATTCCCCTTTAAGTAGGCGTGGCTCGTAAAAATATAGCTGGATTATCATATTTTTTGACACTTACACCTTGTTTTAATTCGGGCTTGACCCAAACGATGTTTTTCTCAAAATGGTCTTTGATTATTCATTTTATTACGATCCATTTTCTAGTACAAATGTTTCCTCTTATATGTCATACATTTTCTTATACCATATTCATTCTTTATTCATCAAATTAATTCTTTTAATTTATTCATTATACACTAAGGTTATTCAAAGATCATTCTTTTTCAACCTTTTGCCAATCATTTTAGAGTAAATTTCCATTTTTCTTACATTTTGTGTAACGACCCAACTGATCGTTTTGAGAATTTACACTTCGCTCGATAGTTTATGGGCATGAGTAGCTCTGTATGATGTATTATGACTTACGTGAATCGTCAGTTTTGATTTTCAGGTTATTCGGAATCAAATTGGAAGAATGGATTTCATTGTTGAAGCTTTAAATTGGGAGAGTTGACCAAGTTTGACTTTTTATAAATTTGAACCCTGAACGGAGTTTTGATGGTTCCAGTAGGTCCTTTGGGTGATTTTGGACTTAGGAGTGCGTCCGGATTGTAATTTGGAGGTGTGTAGTGCAATTTAGCTTGAAATGGCGGAAGTTGGATTTTTGGAAAATTTGATCGGGAGTGGACTTTTTTATATCGGATTAGGATTGTGATTCCGTGAATTGAAATAGCTTTGTTATGTCATTTGGTACTTGTGTGCAAAATTTGAAGTCAATCGCACGTGATTTGATACGTTTCGACATCGGTTGTGGAAGATTGAAGTTTCAAGTTCATTGATTTCGAATTGAGGTCTGATTCATCATTTCAATGTTGTTATGTATGTTTTGAGGCCTCTAGTAGGTCTGTGTTATGTTATAGGAGTTGTTGGTATGTTTGGACGGGGTCCTGAGGCGCTCGGGTGTGTTTCAGATTGATTTCGGGCTATTCTCCTTCATTTTGGCACTACTGTGTTCTGTTGGTTTCTGGTGTCTCAGCCCTTCATCGTGTTCGCATGGCAAGTACCGTGAACGTGTAGTACTCTATTTCGAGGGTTTCAGCCATTTTTGCATTTTTGGAGCTATAGAGCTCGGATTGAGGCGATTCTTGAGGCAATTTTCACCATGTGAACTAGGGAAAGTGCTCTCTACTCATTTTTTATTTTATATCATGAATCTATCTTCAATTCTAGTTTGTGGTTGATAATTTTCAAAGAGGAAATTGGGGGTTTTGATCTAAAGTTTCATAATGTGAAATTTTGAGTTTTGAACATCGATTGGGAGTCGGATTTGAGTGAAACTAGTATGGTTGGACTTGTAATTGAATGGGTTGTTGGATTTTGTAAATTTTGTCGGGTTTTGAGGTGCGGACCTAGGTTGGGATTTTGGCCGATTTTGGGCTTTCGATTCAAGATTTGATCTTTTTCGATCAGGATTGGTTCCTTTAGCATTGTTTGATGTACTTGAGTTTTTTTTGGTTAGTTTCGAGCCTTTCGGAGGTCGGAACGCACGAGATGGCATTTTCGGAGCATCGCTTGTCTTGCTCGATATTGGTATTGGCTTGTTCGAGGTAAGTAACTCATCTAATTTCAGAGCTGAGGGTATGAAACCTGACTATACGTGTTATATGTTTAGTGTTGAGGTGACGCACATGCTAGGTGACGGGCGTGTGGGAATGCACCGTGTGAACTGTGATTCCGTTATTTCTGTGGTACTGTGTAGTTACCTGAACTTATCTATAATCATGAAATCTCTACGTACTAAAGTTATCGAGCTATGATTCATGTTAGAAGCCATGCCTAGGCTACATGCTTATTCTGTTAGGACCCACTGAGGTCATTTCTACTGTTGAGTTATCTGCTTTCATTACACTTCATACTTAGTCATACATATTCATATGCATATCATATCTCAGTCTCTGTTACTGTTTATTGATACATCATATCATCATTTTCGGACATTGTGAGCCCGCGAGAGAAAGACTGGAGAGATTGATGAATGAGTGAGGCCGAGGGCCTGATTGTAAGGATATTGATAATATGGCACATGAGTTTTCCGTGCAGCACATGAGTTGTCCATGCGGATCCAGATGTTGAGACTATAGCACATGAGTTGTCCGTGCGGTTTATAGCGCTTGGGCGGTAGGAGCCCCTCCGGAGTCTGCACACACCCCCAGTGAGCACGATTGTTATTATTGAGGGATGGATCTTCCCTGGACACGGATCTTGTCCGAAGCATTATATACCTGGAGATGGATCTTCTCCATGGGCTGGATTGGCCCTACTTGGTATTAAGTGACTGAAGATCAGTTGATGTGTATATTCCGGGATGGATCTTCCCTAGACTGGATTTGCCATATAAAGTACCGAGTGATTGAGCATGATGAGTGGAATGTGTGAGAAAGTGAGATTGAGTACTCTGAGAGTGTGAGTACAGGGCATTTCGGATATATACTTCCTATCTTTTTTTCCTTATCGTGTGGAATTGATTCAGTTTGAGACATAACTTTTAGAATTCCTTCCATGCATTCGCATGCGCACACGAGCGCTCGGTATCAGCTCTACATCACCAGCTTGTGATTCTATGAACGGGGTGCGAGATGTGATTTCTGTGTGTTGATGATGGACGGCTATGTTTTGACTGTATCTTAAGCACAAAGATTTTGATTGTGTGAGCACATGCTTATGGACTTATACGTCCGGCAGTGTTCCTATGAGTGGAATTTGTGGCTTGATGAGTGGTAGAGTGGCTTTGTGATGAGTATGATGTGACTGCGGGATGTGTTAAGACGATTTGAATACGACGAGAATTGTTTCCTTGAAATGTAAATGAGGGGGCATTGGGTGCTTGATTTTCGTTTTGATGTGATGTACAGTCTTGAGTATGAGTGCATTGAAGGATCCTTTCTGTTGCTTAATGCTGGAACGAAATAGGTTCACATGTCTTATTGTCGAGATCAGACTTAGGGAGATTAAGTGATTTCTTAGTAGTTGTGGGTGTAAAAGGGTATAAAGAGATGTCAGTTTGAGGCTAAGTAGGTGGGTTATAACCTGCGAGGTAACCTACGGAGGTGTATTTTTATGATGTTGTGTGAAGGATTATTTTTCTACTAGCGGGGTATATTTGTGCGATTTGAGTTTGGATAGGTTGTAATAGTTAGCCTGACTATCACGAGGATGAATGCATGATTTGCAGAAGATTTGAGATATTATATGGTTTATGTTACATGAGCTTATGAAGGATTTAGTTGAATTTCACCGCGGTATTTTTGCAGTAATAGAGTATGGGTATCGTGATGTTATCCACTGTTTTGTCCTATGGCTTTGAGCCAAGTGGGGGATTCTGCTATCGGCGAGTTGATTGCACGTTTATGTGTTGTATTGGTTTTGGTTTAAGGTATATTGGTGAATCAGTTATGACTGCAGTGGTTGAGATTGAGGATGACTCGAGTAAGGGGATTTCTAGATAGGGATTGTATTACACTCTATTGGTATATGGGAATAATGGAATGATTGAGTGGTTATTCATGAAAGATGTAGTGTGCATGGAGTAGGAATTTGCTTGGTCACGTTAAGGTGGGGTTACTCCTTTGGGTGTCATCGTGCCAATGGGGCACCAGTCGTTTGGCCCGTTTGGGGCGGTGCAATTGAGATTTGAGCAAAGTGGATGACTCTCGAGAATGGTTCTAATGGATGCAAGAATAAAATGTAGCAATTGGGAATTTCGGATTGGTATATGGCTAGGATCTGATATTTGCATTGGACGGTGTCGAGACTTGTGGTATTTTTATATCATTGTGGATTATGCATTTCATTATCAAGATGGTGAAGGAAACAATTTTAGGTTCACATAGGGTCTCTTTAGAGAGAGTGTCTCGGTTGTGGTGCTTAAGAGGGAAGTCAGCGACTTATGGGCCTTGGGGCGTTGTGTTTTTATTATAGGGTCTCTGTGTGATGGGTTCTGGTTGAGGATCATGGTATTATGGCGAGGAAAACTATCAATTTGAAGGTAATTCGGAAAGAACTCGGAGAGTTAGGACAACTTGGTAGTAGGTTGGATCAGCACAGTAATGGATATAATCGGTTCTTTGGGTACTTATGATGTGGCTAGTCTCTACAAGTGTTTCGTGGCAATACTCTTGGGTTTTGGCGACCTGCGTGGCTGGGTTGAGCTATAGAGATTCGGTTCTGATATCTTGGTTATGTGCAAATGGACTTCAAATAGTTCTCAATGGTTTCTACCACGGTTCGAGGAGTATATGGTATATAGTGATTTTCTCTTGGATGAAATAAAATGGAAGGTCCTTGGCTAATTGAGTATGTAGTTGCTTATGACTCGGAGTGGACTATGAAGTTCTCGTATTTTTCATATGATGGCATGGTACATGCAGTGTGTAGTGTGGGATTGAGATTTGCATGAGCAAGGTCACAGTTCAGTTTTGCAGGGAAGGGCATAAATTCATAGGCCGCATGGACGGTTTCAGATGACCAGGTAAATTATATTACTAATCGGAATGGCTTGATGAGAGTATACATTTTAGAAGGGGCAATATGTTTTGATTTATGGATACTTCACTGGTACTGCGACGCTCTCCTAGTTGATCGACTGTCGATATTCAAATTTTTCTATGTGGCACAGAAGAATTTTAGAAGTATTCCTTGTGGGAAGATCGTGTAAAAGAGATGTGTTAGATATTCTGGCGGTGGAGTTGGGATCAGATATGGTTATTCATGTGTTCTGTGGATTTGGAGACTGGGAGTTCTCAAGAGCAGATTGTTTCATGGTTGTGGACTGTTAAGTCAAGGACGAAGCTATCCAGATGACAATATGTGTTATGATTCAGTCATTGTGGGCTTTCGGATGGTTATTTATCTATTTGTGGGTGCCCGGAGTTAATTTGGGGGTCCATTGGTAGGCCCAATTAGGATGTGTATTCTACACCAAGCCGGATTGGTTGGCTCCATACTGCTATTGTTGAGGGATATGCCATTCGGTTGGTGTTGAGCTTATTCATGTTCTGATATTTTCTGTGAGTTACTCTTCTATGCTACGAGGAGTTGTGATTTGTTGTCTATAAGCACACCTGGTACGGTTCTATTTGGGCTTTATAGCGAAATTTGAGCTAGATGAGTAATTGGGTATTGAATGGTTGATGGCGTATGGGTTATGTTCTTTCGGGGTTTGTGAGGCATTGTGTCATCTGCTTCTCCATGGTTATTGTAATGCACTTTGAGTACTTAATTTTGGATTGCGCGTGGTTATTGATTTTGAGCATGGTGGCTGAGGTATTTCATATGGATCAGTGTTTGGGTGGGGTCATGCATTGCAGCAGAGTTATGTTGAGATATGATCCCTTGTGTTAGATTCGTGTGTTTTGTTTCTACGGTGTGTGATAGGTTCTTAGCATTGCGTTGTGGTGGTACTTGTTGAGCTTGTGGGACAGTTCTCTCACCTAAGTCATTTTTCCATGGTTGAGTACATTTGGAATGCTGCTTATTGGTGCACGAATTGAACGGGTTGTTGCTTTAGATTGTATGGGTGTGTCATGTCACTAGAGTGGTCGTGTTGGATGAGATGAGGTCATTGGACCTAGAATGGATACTATCGGAATGGGTTACATCATGGTTAGTAGGATAATATCAAAAGTCGGCTTAGAAATTTGCTATAGTTCTTGTCGAAGGAGAGGGATCTCAATGACTGGTGGATATCATGAATGGTTATGAGTTTCTGCGTGTTTCTTTCATCGTTGGTAGTGTATGAAGGTTTTAGAATGGAGTCTTTTTTGATATGAGGTTATTACCGGCATTGGGTTATTTTGAGTAGCTACTGTGATTAGAAATCATTGCTACGAGTATCTGTGTTATGTTATATATCATGCGATTGTATCTTGGGTTATGGTTGCGGCTTGGTACGAGTTGTCCGTGCGGATCCAGATATTAATACTATAGCACGTGAGTTGTCCGTGTGGTTTATAGCGCTTGGGCTGAAGGAGCTCCTCCGGAGTCTGCACACACCCCCAGCGAGCGCGGTTGTTATAATTGAGGGATGGATCTTTCATGGACATGGATCTTATCCGAATCATTATATACCTAGATATGGATCTTCTCCATGGGCTGGATTGGCCCTACTTGGTACTGAATGACTGATGATCAGTTGATGTGTATATTCCGGGATGGATCTTCCCTAGGCCGGATTGACCATATACAGTACCGAGTGATTAAGCATGATGAGCGGAATGTGTGAGAAGGTGAGATTGAGTACTCTGAGAGTGTGAGTACATGAGTTCATCTCTGAGATACATTGCATTGACATGCACACATGACATACATGCATAGAGATGTATTTTCCTCATGTTGTACGGTATCACGTCGTTCATGACTTCTCACACATGTTGACATATGGGCATAGTGATTCATTGGTTTTACACTGGCTATCAGGAAAGAAAGTAACATCTTATTTATTATTGAAAGGTTTTTTAGGAAAATCACTGTTTTCAAACTTAGTCATATTTTGGCAGATTTCGGTAAAAGATCTGAGTTTTCACTGAAATACTTGAAAAACATGCCTACTTTTCTGGAACTGTGAACGATCTTAGCATTTTATTTCTGAGATACTCCTTTTATTACTTATACTATGCTGTTATGAATTGTTGTGGGATATTGGTATTGGACCCGACCTTTGTTCTTGCTCGTCACTACTTTCAACCTAAGGTTAGGTTTGTTACTTATTGAGTACATGGGGTCGGTTGTACTCATACTACACTTCTGCACTTTGCGTGCAGATATTGATTGCTAACATTGCTGTGATCGACGGGAGCCGGAATTGAAGATGTACCTGCGTTCCGGCGGTAGTTGTCGTTTGTTCATAGTAGCCTTAGATCTATAAAACTCTGTTTATGTACTCTTCAAACAGATGATGTATTTACTTCATTTCAGCTTTGTAAACTCTATTCTTAGAATCTCATGATTTGTACTACCAGTCCTTATGAAATGTATAAGATTCAGATGTTCACTTTCAATTAATTGTCTTATTAATATTATTAGAATTGGATATTTATTAGTTGGCTTACCTAGCGGATTGGGTTAGGTGCCATCACGACTAGTTGGATTTGGGGTCATGATATTTTTCCTTTCACTTAAAATAGTTAACCTTTAGACACAAATAAATACTTTCAAATTTATTATTTTAATTAAATTTTATTTATTTGACTTGTAAATGGTTTACTTCTTACTATACTTATTCTTTGTATCTTATCAAGTCATCAAAGATATAATTTTTATATAGTCATTCACACCCTTGTACTTATTCTATTATACAAATATGCTTAAATTTTATCATGTGATGCCCATGTTTAATCACTCTTCATTCAAACTACTTTCACGATTATATGTAAATATCAAATTAATCATTCCTTACTTAATCTCTCCTTTATTATATCAACTTCAATCGGGAACCACATTTTGTGGATCTTGAGGGATGCCTAACCCTTTCCCCTTGAGATAACTTGAACCCTTACCTAGAATCAACAGTTTTGCAGACGATAATCAGAGCATACAATATATTATATTTTTTTAGGTGTCCTAGTATACCTTAAGCACTAGGTGGCAACTCTAAAACTCTTTTAAACCTTGTATAGTACCATAAGTCATATTATATTTTAACTTATGTAAAATATGAAGCAATAATAAGTTCCACTTGTTCTATGTTGTGCTCAATTGTATGACTGCATGAGCACAATAAACCATGCTAGAGATAATGTTTAGGTTAATGATATCTTGATTTTGGAATGATGAGCTATTTTTAAACATTGTTGATATACTTGATTTAGCTGTAGTGACACTTATTAATATGAACATACTCCCCCATATGTTATTCTTGTGTTATGACTTAAATTGTTGTATGTCTACCTGAATTTTCTTATACCCATTAAAGACTATGACTGGGCTTTTGATGCTTATTTGGACATGATGTTTATTTGGATGATGGATTATATGTTAGGACCATAGTCATACGTACGCATGGGCATACATCCTATATAGAGATCATCTCTTGTATATATGCATGCACTCATGCATGGTTATTCCTCCATCTATGTGCAATATAAATGTTTATCACTTGTTCATCCACTTTCTGCATATGATTCTCTGATATGGTCTAAAAACTATGGCACAAGGTCTCTGTCGTGTAGTTATTGTAATATTGTTATTGTTGTCGCATGAGGTTTCTACCATATGATTGTTATGATATGGATATTCTTATGACATGAGGTTTCTGCCGAGCAATTGAAGTGACATTGTCCCTATTATCACACAAGGTCATTGCCGCGCAACTTGTGTATATGGATCATGTAACAACCCGATAGGTCGGTTTGAGTTGTATATCCCCTTTTTATGATTGAGACCTTTTATAACATTAATTGATTATTTATGGCTTGCATGCGCGGTCCGTGTTAATTTTCGAAAAGTCTAAATATGAATTTTTAAAGAAAACTTGATTTTTGAAACTTGAAAATTGTTAGAGTTTACCATGGTTAATATTACGGCAAAGGGCCAAATATACCCCTCTACTTTCGAAAATGGTCTAAGAATACCCCTCGTTATACTATTGGGTTATCTATACCCTTGCAGTCATACTTTGGGTTCAAATATACCCCTCATTTAAATGGAGGGACACGTGTCATCGTCCTGTTGGTCAATTCTAAATATCTCCTAATTATTCTTAGACCATTTTCGAAAGTAGAGGAGTATTATTGGTAAATCATCTTAGATCAGTTTTTGACGATTCCCGTAGGTTTGTATAGTGACTTTGTACTTGGACACACGTTTGGTTGGTGTTCCGGGTGACCCGAGGCAATTTCGGTGCTTAATGTGGAAAGTTGAATTTTGAAGAATGAATTATGAAATTTCTTGAGTTTTTGTAACGAATCAGTCGGTCGTTTTTATTATTTTAGCCCCATTTCCCCTGTTTGATGCTTTAGTACATATGTTTATTTGTAGTTATTTGACTTTTCGGGGCGGTTGGTTTGGTTTCGGGGAGGTTTTTGAGTGAATTGGGACACTTAGCCCCAAGGTTGGAAGCTTAAGTTGTAAGAGCTGACTGAAGTTTGACTTTTGTGTAGATGAATTCAGAATGGAGTTTTGATAGTTCCAATAGCTTTGTATGGTGATTTTGTACTTAGAAGTATGTCCAAATGTGGATTTGGAGGTCTGTAGGTGTATTTGATGCTTTTTGGTGAAAGTTGGAAAGTTGATGTTTGGAAGGTTGATCGATTTGACCGGGAGTTGACTTTGTGGATATCGGGTTCGGATTGTGGTTCCGGGAGTTCGAATAGGTCTGCTGTGTCATTTACTTGTATGCAAATTTTGAGGTCATTCTGAGGTGTTTAGGCATGTTCGGTGTAAATTTTGAATTTGGAAATTTGGATTAGTTTCTAGGCTTTAATTGAGGTGTGATTCATGGTTTTGATATTGTTTCGAAGCCTCGAGTAAGTCCATGTTATGTTTTGGGATTGGTTGGTGTGATTGGACGGGGTCTCGAGGGCCTAGGGTGTGTTTCAACTGGGTTTCTTACCATTTCTTCATATTTTGGCATTGCTGATTTCTAAAGTCTTGTTTCCTTCTTCACGATCGCGAGAAGCCAGTCGTGATGGCGTAGGGTATATTTGTTGACAGGGGTGGTTGTTCATCATGTTCGCAGAAGAGAGATCACTTTCGCAAAGCTTTGGGTGGCAGTGGTCATCGCTATAGGGTGAGGGTTGACGCGTTCGCATAGAAGGGGAGTCTAGGTGGGGCACCAGGCTTTTATCTTCCGCGATCACGAGAGGACAGACGTGTTTGTGTCGGCTTGGAGGTGGACGACATCGCATTTGTGATTTGGATGTTGCGTTCGCGAAGGGTCTTTTCTTGGGAGTGATTTGTTGTGCTTCGCGATCGCGAATGGTATGCCTGGGCAGTCTATTTAACATCTTATTTCGAAGGTTTTGGTTATTATATCACATTTTCGCGTTAGAGAGCACGGTTTTGGACAATGTTCAAGGGAATTTTCACGATTTGGATTGGGGTAAGTATTTTGACTTGGATTTGCTTATATTTCATGATTCCAAAATTGGTTTTAGCATTAAATTGGTCAATTAAAATGAAGAAATTGGGTATTTTACTAAAAACTTTTCTAAAGCATAAATTGATGATTTGAGGATCGATTTGAGGTCGGATATGGATGAAACACATATATTTGGACTCGTAAGGAAAAAACAAGTAGGGCAATTTAAGAGATAACAAAATAGTTTAGCCAGCAAGCCACTTTAACGCACAATGTACAACAAGAATCACAACCGAGGTGCCACGCCTCATATTCACATTTCACAATCTCAATCACGAGCTTTTCTAATATCGCGGCGAGAATATTACATTTAGATATTTAGAAGAAAAAAACATGTTTTCCCTAAATAGCTACATGCGCTTTAGCCCCATTATCTCGTCCATGGCTTCAAGTAATTCCCTTGCTAGCAACACACTCATAAATCCCAAATTATGTCACTGCATGCACGTCAACCCCTATCCTTATACCGCCGCATGGACTTCAGTATCACAACACAATAACAACTCGCACCACATGTGCACATATACCACAAATTGTCAAAATCAACAATACCAATGTTATCACAACATATAGCCCACGACTCAACAATAATGTGAACAAGAATCTCAAAGATAGTAAAATGAATGAGAAATACTCAATAAAGAAAGTTATCTCAACAATCAACAGCTTCAACCTCAATGTGATAATATCTTTCACTAATTCAACATCAATAACCCAACAGAAGATATTCCCAGGACATAACAACATCAAGTAAGAGTAATTCAACAATAAGAGAGGTAACAAATTCAACTAAAGCGTGAAAGAGAAAACGTAACAATAAAAGATAGAACAAGTGCTAACAACATCAAATAGAGCATGTGAGAGTAAATTTAACAATGAAAGATATAACATGTTATGACTAATTTAATTAAATGCATGGAAGAAGTCTAAAAAAGTCTAAACCAGTCATCCACATAATACAAAACAATCAACCCAAATCCTAAGGGGTAGTTCCCCCAAAGATAGACAAGATACTTACCTCAACCAGGCCAAATCAACCCTCAAAAATAGCTTTACCTAAAATTCGCCTCCACAAGGCTCAAAGCTAACCAACATGACTTAATATCATCAAACAATGCAAGAGAAACCAATTACGATAGATAAAGCTATGATCTTTGCACAATTCCCAAAACTGAACATAAGTCAATCTCACGATATATGTGTTTTGTTTTCAAATCCGAGTCCAAATCGACTCTCAAAATCCAAAATTTCATTTTTCAAAACATTGACAAAAACCCCCAGATTTCCTTTTTGGTTTACACAAATTTGATGTTAATTCTAATATATAATCTTGAAACATAGTCAGAAATTGATTAGAATCACTTACCTAATGATTGTAGATGAAAATCCCCTCTCCGAATTGCCTCCTACCGAGTCTATGGTTCTTAAATGAGATGCAATCCGGACATTCTAACCTTTTGTTTAGTTGCAAATGTCGCAATTGCGACACGGGGTTCGCAATAGCAAACCCTCGGTATAAAAACATCATACGAACTTGCTCGGGCAATAGGAAGTCGCAAATGCGACATGGGCTTCGTAATTGCGAAGCCTGCTTCCCTCTCAAATGCGACTAATGTGTCATAAATGCGAACCTACCCAGCCCAGGAACTACTTCACATTTACGATCAAGGCATCACAAATGCAATATCTGAGACCCCCTTCTATGATCGCAATTGTGACATCAGAGACACCATCACACGTGCACTCTGATTCAGTTCAAAACCATTCCGAAACATGCCTGAAACTCACCCGAGCCCCGGGGGCTCCACAAAACATACCCACAAGTATAAAAACATCATACGAACTTGCTCGGGCAATCAAAACACAAAAATAATATCTACAACTACAAATCGAACATCGAAACGCATGAATTTGAAAGAAACGTTCAAGAACCTCTAGAATTGCAACCATGCCTCCGAATGCTATCAAACCAACTCCAAATGACCCAAAAACAATTTGCAAAAAATTCCCGAATAGCAAAATGAACCTATTCCATGTTCCAAAACCAAATTACGAACTTGATAGATAAAAGTCAACCTATGGTCAAACTTCTAAACATAAAATTGACAACATTCAGCAAAACAAGTCAAATCAACGTAGGGATCTCCGAATTCGATTCTGGGCATACGCCCAAGTCCAAAATCACGATACGAACCTAACGGAGACATCAAAACACCGTCCCTAGGTCGATTTCAGAAAAGCCAAACTTCGATTAATATTTTCAACATAGGCTTCTAAATCAAGAACCAAAGGGTCCAAATCAACCCAAAACCTTCCCGGAACGGAACTAACCAACCTTGAAAGTCATAAACCTACAAACACACATATATGAGGATAACGACTACGCATGTCATGCTCGGTCTCCCAGGTTGCGTCCTCGACCGGATGACCCCTCCATTGAACCTTCACTGAAGAAATGTTCTTTGACCTCAACTTTCAGACATGCCTTTCCAAGATGAACAACGGCTCCTCAACAAAAGTCGAATCCTTGTCCAATTGGACTGAGCTAAAATATAATACATGGAATGCCAAGTGAACTGCCGATAAGCTAGGTGGCAATGAAGTTTGTAGGCCACCTCACCACCTCTCTCAAGGATATCAAAAGGACCAATATACCAATGGCTCAACTTGCCCTTCTTCCCGAACCTCATCACACCCTTCATGGATGAAATCCGCAGTAAAACCCTCTCTTCCACCATAAATCCTATATCACGAGCCCTTCTATATAGACTGTGCTGTACGAAGCCGATCCTGAATCAACTTGACTTTTTTTGAGGCATCCCGAACCAAATCAGTGCCCAAAAATCTAGTCTCTCCCGGCTCAAACCAGCCAGCTAGAGAACAATACCATCTCGCATATAAAACCTCATAAAGAGCTATCTGCATAATCGATTGATAACTGTTGTTGCAGTCGAGCTCAACAAGTGGTAGGAACTGATCCTATGAACCCCCGAAATCTATAACACAAGCACATAGCATATCCTCCAAGATATGAATGGTGCGCTCATACTGACCGTCCGTTTGGGGTGAAATGTTGTACTCAACTCAACCCATGTTCCTAAGTCACACTACATGAGTTTCTAGATTTGCGATGTGAATTGCGTGCCTCGATCGGAGATAGTGGACACTTGCACACCATGGATACGAAGAATCTCATGGATATAGATCTGAGCCAGCTGCTCCGAAGAATAGGTAGTCACCATTGGAATGAAATATGCTGACCTGGTTAGCTTATCTATAATTACCTATACTGTTTCCAATTTCCACTCGGGAATCTACAGTCTCTAAAGCAAACCGCCCGGACTCCGATGCTTGTACTTCACCTGATGATAGTTCAAACACCGATCCACATACTCTACTATATCTTTCCTCATTCTTCTCCACCAATAGTGCCATCTCAAATCAGGATACATCTTAGCGGCACCCGGATGAATGGAATACCGCAAACTTTGGGCCTCCTCAAGGATCAACTCACGCAACCCATCCACATTGGGCACACATAACCGGCGATGCATCCTCAACACCCCGTCATCACCAATAGAAAACTCCTTTACATCACTGTGCTACACTGTATCCTTAAGGACAAGCAAATAGGGGTCGTCGTATAGACGCTCTCTGATACGCTCATACAAAGAAGACCGAGAAACCATGCGAGCAAGAACCTGGCTGGGCTCCGAAACATCCAGTCTCACAAACTGATTGGCCAAATCCTTAACATCGATGGCTAGTGGCCTCTCTGCTATAGGTAAGTATGCCAAACTGCCCATACTCTCTGCCTTTCTACTCAAGGCCTTCCCAGGATGACACAGAATAGTGATATCATAGTCTTTCAGCAACTCTAACCATATGTGCTGTCGCAATTTAAGGTCCTTCTACTAGAACAATATCTAGAGACTCCGATGGTCAGTATTGACCTCACATGGAACACCGTACAGATAGTGCCTCCATATCTTCAATGTATGAAAAATAATTGCCCATTCTAAGTCGTGAACCGGTAATTCTTCTCATGAACCTTCAAATTCCGTGACACGTAGCTAATTACCTTACCGTCTTGCATCAACACCTCGCCAATCCCAATACGCGAAGTATCATAATACACAGTGTAAGACCATGAACATGTAGGCAACACCAACACCGGGGCTGTAGTCAATATAGTCTTGAGATTTTAAAAACTCACTTCACACTCCTCAGACCATCTGAAAGGAGAAAGTCAAAGGTGCAGCAATAGGTGAGAAACCCTCTACGAGGCGACGATAATATCCAGCCAAACCAAGGAAACTCTTAATCTTAGTAGATGAAGACGGTCTAGGTTAATTCTGAACTGCGTCAATATTCTTCGGATCCACCTTGATCCCCTCACTTGACACCACATGACCCAAAAATGCCACCGAATCAAGGCAGAACTCACACTTGGAAAATTTTGCATACAACTTCTTCTCCCTCAAGGTCTGGAGAACGATCCTCAGATGCTACTCATGCTCCTCCTTGTAGCAAGAATATACCAAGATGTTGTCAATAAATACGGTGATGAATGAGTCAAGATATAGCTGAAATAACCTATACATCAAGTGCATGAATGCTGCCGAGGCATTCGTCAGCCCAAATGACATCACTATAAACTCGTAGTGACCATACAAAGTCTTGAAAATAGTGTTCGTGATATCTGGTTCCCAAATCTTCAGCTGATGATACACTGACCTTAAATCAATCATCGCGAACACTCTGGAACCCTGAAGCTAGTCGAACAAGTCATCAATGCACGGTAATAGGTACTTGTTCTTCAATGTAGCATTTTTTAACTGCCTAAAATCAATACATATCTGCATAGTACCATCCTTCTTCTCACAAACAGAACTAGAGCACCCCAAGGTGAAACACTCAGCCGGATGAAGCCCTTATCAAACAACTCCTATTGTTGTTCCTTTAACTCCTTCAACTCCACTGGTGCCATACGATATGGTGGAATAGAAATGGGCTGAGTGCCCGACACTAGGTCAATACGAAAATTTATCGAGCGGCATGCCCGGTAGATCTGTTGGGAACATATATGGGAAATCCCTAACTACCGAAACTGACTCAATGATAGGAGTATCAGAACTAACATCCCTCACAAAGGTTATATATGCTTCACACTCCTTCTCAACCATCCGTTGTGCCTTAAGGAAGGACAAAACTCCGCTAGGAATATAATCCAATGTAGCCCTCCACTCCAACCGTGGCAAACCTGGCATAGCCAATGTCACAGTCTTGGCGTGACAATCTAGAATCGCGTGATAAGGCGACAACAAATCAATACCTAAGATCACATCAAAGTCTACCATAGTAAGTAGCAATAGATCAACTCGGGTCTCATAACCACCAATAACAACTAAACACGACCGATAAACGCGATCAACAATAATAGAATCTCCCACATATGTGGACACATATACATGAGCACTCAAAGAATCATGAGATATATCCAAATATAGAGCAAAGTAAGATTAAACATATGAATAAGTGGATCACGGATCAAATAAGATAGATGCATCCCTATGACAGACAAGAACAATACATGTAATGATAGTATTTGATGCCACCGCCTCCCTCCTACCCAAAAAAGCATAGAAACGAACCTGGCCTCCCCCTCTAGGGCGACCACTACCCGCCTGACCTCAACCCCTAGCTGGTGGGGTAGGTGGAGAGGCAACTGGAGAAGCAACCCCAGCCTGTGGACTCTGTAGAATCCGTAGAGCATGTGCAGTCTGTGGAGGTGCACCCCTCCTGAGTCTGGGGTAGTCTCTCACCATATGTCTAGGCATCACCACACTTAAAACAAGCTCTCGGTGGGCGTGGATGCTGAAATTGACTCTGGCCTCATCGGCTAGATTGACCGCTGAAGGCACCCCATGCAGGAGGTGCACTGGAAAGCGACTGAGCAAAATGGGCACCCTAAGACCTTAGAATAGTCGAAGCACTGCTAGTAGCTAGAAGTGCTGAATGAAATTGGTGGCTCACATATTCCCTGCCATGTCGGGCTGAAACTGCAATATGGACACCACTAAATCCTCTAGAACCTCGAGGCCTCTTGGACTCCTTGTCCTCTCTCTCTCTCGGCCCCGCATACCCTCCAGCTAAGGGTGGGCATCGATCATTTTGGTTCGGCTATGAATGTTATCGGTTCGGCATATCGGTTATTGGTTTATAAATATGATAAAACGATAACTGAACCGATAAGATATCGGTTATCGAGTATTGGTTAGTCGGTTATCGATCCTTATCGGTTTACCTGATAAGAATAAATAATATCCAAAAATTTCATGTGTTTTTTAAAAAATTCATGATCATATTGTTAAGAGAAAGGAACTGAATTTTTGCTCTTAAAAAAGAGGGATTGAATTTCATTTTTAGAAAATAAAACTTTCTTTGCATTTGAAAATCTCAATGAATAATCTCAATTTTCAAAGTTATAAGTTAGTAGGAGTAAGGAATAAGACATTCAACAATCTAATCTTACTAACTATCTCACTTCGGGCAGGTATAATTCACTGAAAAATAATAAAATCCTAATCTTTTAAATACTAAAGAATCAGTGCAACAAAAGAAACAAATAGAAAAATAAAAAAATTGAACAATTAATTCTTTAAAGTTTAAAAGTAAAAATCTCAATTGAAGAATTGAGATGAGAAATTCAAAAAAGTTTAAAACTTACTCTAAGGATTAAGGTCTGAAGATGAAGAGTAATTGCCGAGAGAATTAAGAGAATGAAGCAATAATGTGGCTTTATATACTTAGTAGGTAAAATTATAACTTTGTTAAAGCTCATTCGGCTATTAGTTAAACTGTTAATAAATTGGGCAATCCGAGACCTGAACTAATAACCGAATAGTTAAATAACATTAAACCGTTATCGAACTATTTACCCAATATCATGATATCGATTACCCAATAGCATTTTATCGATTCAGGATATCGGTTATATCTGACATATGCCCAACCCTATACTCTACCCTCCGAGTGATCTCTACCAACTGCTGAAACGAAATATCCATCTCCGACTCTCGATCCATGCTGAATCTAAGACCATAACGGAGCTCCTCGATGAATCTGGGGACTCGCTCTCTAACTGTAGAAACCAAAGCAGGTGCATGTTGGGACAAGTCGTTGAATCTGATAGCATACTTTAACACTAATATATTCCCCTAACGCAGTTGCTCATACTCCATGTGCCATGCATCCCGAAGGGTCTGGGGAACAAACTCTCTTAAAAACATCTCTGAAAACTGAGCCAAGTGAGTAGGGCTGCATCAGCTAGCCTACCCTCCTCGTAAGCCTGACACCATTTATATGCTGCTCCTAACAGCTGAAATGTAGTAAAAACAACTGTGCTCACCTCAGTAATACCCATGTGCGGAAAATACAGTGGCACTTCTCTAGAAAACCATGTGCTCCTGATAGTTGTGCCACTAAAAGTAGGGGGATCATACATTTTAAACCTCTCAAGTCTCCTCTGCTCCTCCTCAGATGCCCCTGGCCTGACCTCAAATTGAACCAATATAACAGGTTGTGCTGAATGGAAACCAGAACCTGATCAATGTGGACCCGCTGCTCTGGAGTACGGGTTGTGGGAGTATGAGCTCCTCCCCTATCATGATATGTAGCTGGTGCAAGGGGAATCAATCCCGCCTGATCTAGAGTGCCAAACATGCTCAAAAGCTGTGCTAGAGTCTCCTGAAGTCCAGGGGCAACAACAGGCGTCTCAGGTGCCTGTCCCCTAATCGGCGCTACTGACAGCTCCTTAGTCGTTGCTTGGGCAGGTTCTCTGGCTGCAACACGTGCCCTACCTCAGCCTCTACCCCGGCTCCAGCCTTGCACAGCTCTAGTAGGGGGCGCGGGTGTCTGGTCATCTGATCTAGTAGTGCGTGTCCTCATCGTCTGTAAAAGAATTGAAAGACAAAGACTCAGATTTCGAAGTCAATAAATTCGCACGATATGGAATCAAAGAAGTGAAATTTTCTAACAGTGTCTTATCCTCTCGAAGATAAGTATAGACATCTCCGTACCTATCCGCAAGACTCAACTAAACTTGCTTATGACTCGCAACACCTATGAACCTAGAGCTCTAATACCAACTTGTCACGACCCCAATTTCCACCATAGGATGTCATAATGGCACCTAATATCTAAGACTAGGTAAGCCTAACATTCATTAATAGCTTAGCAGAAATAATAAACTAAGATAATAGGACTGGTAAGCCCATAATAACTCCAAATGAATTATCAGTAACAAAATCTCCAAAACCGATGGAATTGAGTCATAAGCTCTACAGAAATGCACTAAAATCTTCAATACAACATTGTCTTATAATAGGATAAACAGTAGTAAAAGGAATGATAGAAGGTGACTCTGAGGCTTGAGAGCATCGAGCAGATATACCTTGAAGTCTCCGGAATAACTGAACGATCACTGGCGACCACCACAAGCAGATGTACTTGGACCTGCACAAAAATGTGCAGAAGCGTAGCATGAGTACACCACAATGTTAACCAGTATATATCAAGCCTAACCTCGGTAGAGTAGTGATGAGGCCATGACAAAAAACCTACTAGGACTAGAAAACTGAACAAAGTATAGTATAGTTAAATAATGGAAAGCGAGGAAATGAATGACAATAAAGTTGTTCAATAATGTAAGCTAACAACGAAATTTAAAGCAACATAGGCAACGAGGAGTGAACACATTATAAGAACAACAAGAAATCAATACAGACGAATACAAGTATGTCAATTGAAAAGATAACAACTCGCACCACATGTGCCCATATGCCACAACTTGTAAAAATCAACAAAACTAATGTTACCACAACATATAGCCCATGGCTCAACCACAATTTGAACAAGAATCTCAAAGATAGAAAATGAACGAGACATACTCAACAAGAAAATATATCTCAACAATCAACAACTTCAACCTCAATGTGATAATAGCTTTCACAACTTCAACATCATTAACCCAAAAAAAGATATTCCCATGAAATAACAACTTCAAGTAAGAGTAATCCAAAAATAAGAGAGGTAACAAGACAATAAGAGATGTAACAACTTTAACTAAACCATGTAAGAGAAAACATAACAATAAAAGTTAGAACAAGTGCTAACAACGTCAAGTAGAGTATGTGAGCGTAAACTTAACATAGAAAAAAATAACATGTTATGACAATTCAATTAAATGCATAGAAGATGTCTAAAAGTCTAAACTGGTCAAAATACCACATGTAGCCCATGTACACATTCGTCACTTCGTGTACACGTCTTCCAAATAATACAATTAACACAATCAACCCAAATGCTAAAAGGTAGTTCCCCCACAAAATGTTAGACAAGATACTTACCTCAACTAGGCTAAATCAACCCTCTAAAATAGCTTTTCCTCTAAAAGTTGCCACCACACGGCTCAAATCTAACCAAAAATGACTAAATATCATCAAACAATGCAAGGGAAACCAATTACAATAGATAAAGCTATATTATTTATACAATTCCCCAAAAGTCAACAAAAGTCAGCTAGCCCGGTCAAAACTCGGGTCCAAGGGTAGATTCTGACTATCCATAACCCCACGAATCTATGTATGTGTATTTTTAATTACGAGTTCAAACCGACGCACAAAACCAAATATTCATTTTTCAAAACTTTGACAAAAATCCCCAAATTTTCTCTTTGATTCTCACAAATTTGATGTTAAATCTAATATATAATCATGAAATATGGTCGGAAATTGATTAGAATCATTTACCTAATGATTATAGAAGAAAATCCCCTCTCCAAATCGCCTCCTACCGAGTCTAGGGTTCTAAAATGAGATGAAATCCCAACATTCTAACCTTTTGTTCAGTTGTAGATGTCGCAATTGCGACACTACATTCGCAATTGCGTAGAATATATCACAATTGGAGCACTGACAGTCTATGTGGGAAGACACAAATGCGACTAATGTGTCACAAATGCGAACCTACCCATACCAAGTACTACTTCACAATTGCAATCAAGGCATTGCAAATCCAACACCTGAGACACCCTGCTAAGATCGCAATTGTGATGCTAGTGTTTGCAATTGCAACTTTAGAGATAGCAGCGCACCATCAATCTGATTCAATTCAAAACCATTCTGAAACACGTTTAAAACTCACCCGAGCCCTCGGTTCTAGAAAACAAACATTCACATAAGTCTAAAAATATCATATGAACTCGCTTGTGTGATCAAAAAACAAAACTAACATCTAGAACTATGAATCGGTCATCGAAACGCATGAATTTTAAAGAGAAGTTCAAGAACCTTTAGAATGGCAACCAAGCGTCCAAATCCTATCAAACCAACTCCAGATGAATCCTAATTTTGCAGACAAGTTCCAAATATTAAAACAAACCTATTACAACTTCCAAAACCAAATAATGAACTCGATAGCCTAAAATCAACCTACGGTCAAACTTGGTAAAACTTCTAAACCTCAAATTGCCAACTTTCGGCAAAATAAGTCAAATCAACCTAGGGACCTCGGAATTTGATTTCGGGCATACGCCCTAGTCCAAAATAATGATATGAACCTATCGGAGCCATCAAAACACTATTTCGAGGTCGTTTTCATAAAAATCAAATTTCGGTCAACATTTTCAACTTAGGCTTCTAAACCAAGAACCAAAGGGTCCAAATCAATTCGAAACCTTCCCGGAATAGAAGAAACCAACCCCACAAGTCATAAAACAACAAATACACATGTGTGAAGCATCAAAAAGGGAATCGGGTCTCATGTAAACAAAATGACTTGTTGGATCGCTACATTATCAAACACTATGGGGGTTACCGGTTTAGCTAGTTGTTGTTGCATGGGCCGAGTTTGACCCACCTATGTCCGATGAGAAGTAGAAGAGGTTGGAGAAGTTCAAGAGGCTTGACCCTCTCGAGTTTAGTGTAGGAGAGTCTGAGGGTGCACAAAGTTTTCTGGATTCGTGCCATCAGATTCTTCACACAACGGGTATTGTGGATATCAGTGGAGTTCCATTTACTAATTTTTAGCTGACAGGGGCAGCCTACAGGTGGTGGAAGACTTAGGAATCAAGCAAGCCAGCTGGAGTGGCACCACTTACATGGCACAACTTCTCAATTCTTTTCTTAGAAAATTTTGTTCGACAGACTCACAGAGAGGAGCTGCATAAAGAGATTGAACATCTATGCCAGGAGGGTATAACTATCACTCAGTAGAAGACAAGATTTGTAGCTTTAGCATGTCATGTAGTATGGTTGGCTCCCACATAAAGGGAGAAGATCAGGAGGTTCATTGATAGACGCAACTATGTTTTACGTTAAAGTTTGGCTCGATAGGCCCAGACAAATGCTAGGTTTGACTAGGTGGTTGAGATTGCTAGGCAGTTAGAGCAGGTTCACAGATTTTGGTGGGATGAGTTAGAGGCCAAGAGGCCTCGTGGTTCGGGTGGTTTCAGCACTGCCTCCGCTAGGGCCAGTCACATTACAATAGGGGTCATCCTTTTAGGACAGCCCAAGAACCTCATCAAATTCCATGTGGTTCCTCAGTTACCCATAATTTATATAGTTCTCGCCTAGTTCAATCATCATTCAATGCATTACCAGATCAAAGTTCTTATCGTGCTCCATCCACCCAGGGTTCTACAGGCAGTTATTTAGGCTATCAAGTTCAATAGCCTCAAAAGAGGGTTTGTTACGAGTGTGGAGACTTGAGTCATCTCAAGAGGGATTGCCCCAGACTTCTAAGTATGGGTTTCACAACAGAGCTCATAACCTATGATGTCCGCACCAGCAGCTACGCCACCCACACAACCAGCTAAGGGTAGGGCTTAGAAAGTTCGAGGTTGCCCTAGAGGGGGAGGTCGGTCGGGAGGAGGCCAGGTTTGTTGCTATGCATTTTCCACCAGAATCGAGTCAGCTACTTCTAACGCCATGATCAAACGTATTGTTTCAGTGTTCCACAAGGATGCTTTAATTTTATTTGACCTTGGTTCCACATATTCATATGTGTCATCATAATTTGCTCATTATTTGGATATGCCTCGTGATTCTTTAGTTATGCATGTTCATGTATCTACACCGGTGGATGATTCTACTATAATGGACCATGTATGTAGGTTGTGTGTGGTGACCATTGGAGGTTTTGAGATGAGAGTTGATCTCTTATTGCTCAGCATGTTAGATTTTGACGTGATTTTGGGCATGGATTGGTTATCATCATATCATGTTATTCTGGATTGTCGCGCTAAGACCATGATATTAGCTATGTCGGGGTTTCCAAGGATGCAGTGGAGAGGCACTCTTGATCATGTCCCCAGTAGAGTGATTTCATATTTGAAGGCTCAACGGATGATTTGGCATATTTGGCCTTCGTGAGGGATGTTAATGTTGATACTCATATCATTGAGTCAGCTCATGTAGGAAGGAAGTTCCCAAATACGTGTCCTGCAGACTTGTCGGGAATACCACCCGACATGAATATTGATTTTGGTATTGACTTGGTACCGGGAACTCAACCCATCACTATTCCACCATATCGCATGGCACCAGTAGAGTTGAAGGGGTTGAAGGAGCATTTACAAAAGT
This sequence comes from Nicotiana tabacum, assembly GCF_000715075.1. Classification (NCBI taxonomy): domain Eukaryota; kingdom Viridiplantae; phylum Streptophyta; class Magnoliopsida; order Solanales; family Solanaceae; genus Nicotiana; species Nicotiana tabacum. The sequence goes on along the minus strand of NC_134092.1, from coordinate 34,222,065 downwards.
TTCTTTAAAAAGGATTCATCGGGCCCAATGTGTCGCCTTGGGGTGCACCAGTTCTATTTGTGAATAAGAAAGATGGTTCTATGAGGATGTGTATTGACTATAGGCATTTGAACAAGGCTATTATCATGAACAGGTAGCCACTTCTGCATATTGATGATTTGTTTGATCATTTTTAGGGTGAGAAGAAGTTATATGCTAAATTCTCCAAGTGCATGATTTGGCTTGACTTGGTGGCATTCTTGGGCCACGTTGTGTCCAGTGAGGGGATTAAGGTAGATCCAAAGAAGAATGAGGTAGTTTAGAGTTGGCCTAGACCGTCTTCTGCTCTTGAGATTCAGAGTTTACTTGGGTTGGCCGGGTATTATCGTTGTTTTGTGGAGGGTTTCTCGTCCATTGCTTCACCTTTGACTAGATTTACCTAGAAGGGTGCCCCATGCAGGTGATCCGACGAGTGTGAGGAGAGCTTTCAGAAGCTCAAGACTGCCTTGACTACAGCTCCAGTACTGGTTTTACATTCAGGATTGGGCTCTTATACAGTCTATTGTGATTCTTCACGGATTGGCATTAGATGTGTGTTGATGTAGGAGGGTACAATTATTGTTTATGCTTCACGTCAGTTGGAACCTCATAAGAAGAACTACCCTGTACATGATTTGGAGTTTGCAGTTATTGTTCACGCGCTTACGATTTGGAGGCATTATCTTTACGACATATGTTGTGAGGGGTTCACAGAGCACATGAGTTTATAACACATATTCAAGCAAAATGATCTGAGATGGAGGCAACAGAGGTGGTTAGAGCTACTAAAGGACTATGATTATTTATCATCCGAGAAGGCCAATGTGGTGCTCAATGCTTTGCGTAGGAAGGCTGAGAGCATGGGGAGTCTTGCTTATATTCCAGTTGGGGAGAGACCGTTAGCATTGGATGTTCAAGCTTTGGGAAATCATTTTATGATGTTGGATATTTTTTAGACTAGCCGGGTTCTTGCTTTCATGGTTTTATGTCTTCCTTGTTTGAGCGCATCAAGGCGTGTCAGTATGATGATCTCTACTTACTTGTCCTTAAGGACACGGTGCAACACGATGATGCTAAAGAGGTTAATATTGGAGATGATGGGGTATTGAGGCAGCAGGGTCAGATCTGTGTTCCAAATATGGATGGGTTACGAGAGTTAATTCTTGAGGAGGCCCATAGGACGTAGATGTATCATGATTTGAGGAAGCACTATTGGTGGCGGAGGATGAAGAAGGATATTGTTGTGTATGTTGCTCGGTGTTTGAACTATCAGCAGGTGAAGTACGAGCATCAGAGACTCGGTAGGTTGCTTCAGAGGCTTGATATTTCAGAGAGGATGTGGGAGCGTATTACCATGGATTTTGTAGTCGAGCTTCCATGGACCTTGAGAAAATTTAATGCAGTGTGGGTTATTGTGGATAGACTAACAAAGTTTGCGCATTTCATTCCAGTCATGACTACCTACTCTTTTGAGCAGCTAGCTCGGATTTACATTCATGAGATTGTTCGCCTTCATGGTGTGCCTGTGTTTATTATCTCGGATCGAGGAACTCAGTTCACATCGCAATTTTGGAGAGTAGTGTAACAAGAGTTGGGCACACATGTCTAGTTGAGTATTGCATTTCATCCACATACAGACGGGCAGTCCGAGCGCACTATTCAGATCTTGTGGGACATGTTATCTGCCTGTGTTATTTATTTCAGAGGTTCATGGGATTAGTTTCTTCCGTTAGCAGAGCTCGCCTATAACAATAGTTACCAGTTGATTAACCAGATGGCTTCTTATAAGGCCTTATATGGGAGGCGATGTCATTCTCCGATTGATTGGTTTGAGCCTGGGGAGGCTAGGTTGTTGGGTATTGATTTGGTCTGTGATTCTTTGGAGAGGATGACATTGATTTAGGAGCGTCTTCGTACAACACAATCAAGGCAGAAAAGTTATGCTGACAGAAAAGATCATGATGTTGCATGTATGATGGGTGAGAAGGTTCTACTTAGAGTTTCGCTTATGAAGGGCGTGATGAGGTTCAGAAGGAAGGGCAGGTTGAGACATAGGTATATCAGTCCTTTTGAGGTGCTTGAGAGAGTTGGAGAGGTGGCCTACAGACTTTCCTTGCCACCTAGTCTATCGGGTATTCACCTAGTGTTTCATGTTTTGATGCTCTGGAAGTATTATGGTGATCCGTCACATGTTTTGGACTTCATCACGGTGGAGTTAGATGGGGATTTGACTTACGATGTGGAGTTAGTGGCCATTTTGGATTGGTAGGTTCGAAAGTTGAGGTCGAAGAATATACAACCGGTGAAGGTTCAGTAGAGAGATCAGCCAGTCGAGGAGGCTACTTGGAAGACCGAGCAGGAGATGCGGAGCCAATATCCTCACCTTTTTAAGTCTCCAGATATGATTCTAGACTCGTTCCAGGACAAATGTTTATTTTTAAGTGGGGGAGAATATAACGACCCGACCGATCATTTTGTGTATTTTAGCCTGTTTCACCTGTTTGATGCTTTACATATGTGTATTCGTGGTTATGTGACTTGTCGGGGTGGTTGGTTTGGTTTCACAGAGGTTTTGGAGTGAATTGGGACACTTTGTCCCAATGTTGGAAGCTTAAGTTGTAAGAGTTGAATGGAGTTCGAATTTTGTGTAGATGACTCCGAAATAGAGTTTTTATGGTTCCGGTTGCTTATTATGGTGATTTTGGACTTAAGCATATGTTCGGATGTGGATTTGGAGGTTCATAGGTTGATTCGATTGTTTCTTCAAAAGTTGAAAAGTTAAAGGTTTGGGAAGGTTGATAGGTTTGACCAGGAGTTAACTTTATGGATATTGGATTCAGATTGTGGTTTCGGGAGTTATATTAGTTCGGTTGTGTCATTTGAGACTTGCATGCAAAATTTGAGTTCGTTCCGAGGTGTTTAGGCATGTTCGGTGTAAATTATGAATTCGTAAAGTTGGATTAGTTCCTTAGGCTTGAATTGAGGTGCAGTTCTTGTTTTTGATATGGTTTTGTGTGATTTGAAGCCTCGAGTAAGTCCATGTTATGTTTTGGGATTTGTGCGTGTGATTGGACAGGGTCCCGGGGGACCTCGGGTGTGTTTTAGATGGGTTTCAGACCATTTCTCCATGTTTTGGCATTATTGATTTCTGAAATCTGGTTTCCTTCTTCGCGATCGCGTAGGGTATATTTGTCAGAAGGGATGGTTGTTCATCGCATCCATGGAAGGGAGCTCATGTTCGCAAAGCTTTGGGTGGCAGTGGTCATCGCGATCGCGTGAGGGTTGACGTGTTCACATAGAAGGGGAGGTCATGATTTTAGCATCCACGATCATGATAGGATGGATGCGTTCGCATAGGGTTGGAGGTGGAGAGCATCATGTTCGCTACCTGGATATTGCGTTCGCGAAGGGACCTTTTTGGGCAGTGATTGGTTGAGCTTAGTGATCGCAAAGTTGGTCTCGCGACCGCGAAGGGTATGCCTGGGCAGTCTATTTAACATCTCATTTCAAAGGTTTTGGTTATTATATCACATTTTAAGTTAGAGAGCACAGTTTTAGGCGATTTTGGAGGGGTTTTTCACGATTTGGATTGGGTAAGTATTTTGACTCTGATTTGTTTATATTTCATGATTCCAACCTTGATTTTAGCATTTAATTGGTGAATTAAAGTAAAGAAATTAGGGACTTTAGTAAAAACTTTTCTAAAGCATAAATGGATGATTCGAGGTTCGATTTAAGGCTGTATTTGGATGAAACACATATATTTAGACTCGTATCAAAATGGGTGTCCGAAATTTGTTAGCTTAGTCGGGTTCCGAGGTGCGAGCCCGAGGTTTTACTTTTTGGGTTGATCTTTTTATTTTGGTTAAAGGTCATAGCTTTATCATTTGGAATCAATTCCTATGGCTTTAGTGATGATATTAAGATAATTTTGCTTGATTCGAACCGTCCGGAGGTTGATTCACGCGGGAAGATCTACTTATAGTACTGATTCGGTTGGCTTGTGGTAAGTATCTTACCTAAACGTCCTTGAAGCAATAGTTGCCTGAGTTATTTGTGATAGCTATGTGCTATGGGTGGGGCATATGTGTGGGGGTTGAGCCCATGTGCATGCACCAGGCTGTTATTCATGCCCGGGGTAGTGTTTAGGCTATGTTATGCCATGATATGCTTGTTAAGCTCCATACCGAGATGGTTCTTACATATGTAACCCAGTTGTGAGCTATTTGAGCCATGCTTGAGGTTAAATAGAGGCTAATCTCCTGATTTAACTTGATAATTACGATTTTTGTGATTACATTGCTTGATTTGAGCTATGATAGCACATTTTGCACATGCATACACCTTAGCATGTCACTCATACTAGTCCACGAGTATGAAATCTAATATTTATTAATCATATTCATGTATTCTTGTATATTTGCTTCTGTATGATATGGTTTAGAGTGGTAGCCTCTGACTACGCTGGGCAGACTATGATATTGTACCTGTGACCATGTCGTGTAGATTGTGACATTGTGCATGTGACCATGTCATGCAGATTGTGACATTGTCCATGTGACCACGCAGAGCGGAATGTGATGTTTTATTTTAGACAGTATTGTTATTTAGCCTTTTCAGACATGTATTTCCATTTTAGAGCTCATGACTCTGTATTTACCAGTTCTGGGGGATTTGTTATGTAATGACGTTGTTGTTATTTATAATTGGCCTTATACTTGTACTATTTCTATTAATTCAGTATTGGCATTTTGTTTTTGTTACGCCTGGGTTGCCTAGCAAGTGAGATAGGTGCCATCACGGCCGGTTGGTGGTTTGGGTCTTGACTATTTTGGTGTCTGATTCTTTAATTTAGATGTTATTTTGATTATTTGAGATTACAGACAAGTTTGTATGGTATTATTACACTTGTGTAGATGATCGGATTGGATCCCGACGGGCTCGGGTTAGTTTCAGATAAGTTTTGAACTGTTATTGGCATAGCTGGGAATTCTAGTGCTGCGGACCTCGCATTTGAGAAAGTCTGGTCGTAAATGTGAACCTCATATTTGCGAAGTCGGGAAGGGACTGGGCCAATGCACATTTGCAATGTTTTGGTCACTTTTTCAAGTTGGTCAGGCTTTGCAATTGCGAGGGTTGTGTCGCAATTTTGACACTGGTGAGTACGGAGCAACTTCCTATTTGCGAAGCTTGATTCCTTTTGTGAAGGGCTGGTCCTTCGCAAATGCGAAGACCTAGTCGCATTTGCAACACTTGAGGGGATCAAACACTATTCACATTTGTAAATATCTCAATTGCAAACAAAAGTTCGCAACTGCAATATATGCAGCTAGGTAAAAGGTTGGAATTTTGGGACTTAGCTCATTTTACTCCATTGTTTAAACCTAGTCTCCACATAGAGGTGATCTTGGTGAGCAAATTCTTCCCAACATCACAGGTTAGTAACTTTAACTTGTTTTTGTTCAATTTTCATTACTTTCTCATGAATTTTCACTATCTAATCTAAGACTTCATAGAGTATAAATTGGGATTTTGGGTAGAAATTAGGAATCTTGTAAAATTGAGATTTCGACCACATGAGCATGGGTTGACTTTTTCAAATATGTTAAAGATCGAACCTTTTTCGTACGAGGGTAGTTTCTAAAGATTTGTTTGACTTATTCAAGTATTATTTAACTAGATATGGGTGGTTTGGTGGCTTGTTCTAAAGGGAAAGCCATGTTGGATTGTTGATATTGTTCATTAAAGAGGTAAGTAACGTAGTTCACCTTTATTTGAGGCAATTAAGACATTATTGGTCTATTTGCTACGTGATCTATGTGTGGGGATGATGTATATGCAAGGTGACGAATGTACATACATTTTCATTGGTTTAGGCATGCGGTGTGTACCACTTTATTTCACGTCTACAATTATACAATGTCTTTTCATATTTCATGTTTTTACTTGTGAGGTGCTCCTACTTGATACATGTTTTTACTTGATATATGTGTCTTCACTTGTTACATGTCCTTAATTTGTTACATATTCTAACTTATTCATGCCCTTACTTTTCGTACTGCTTTACTTGTTACATACTTTCTGTTACATGGCACCTTCCTGAGATGTCATAGAAGGGCGACATAAGGCCTTGTGCGGTTACTATCTGCCAACTGGTGTCCCCTCCTTACATTAGACGAGACTATTAGTGCCGTACGAGAAAATTGATGTCAGGAGAAATTGAGAGAACAGAAAAGAGAATGAGAATGAGACAAAGATTGATTTCATTAATGAAAGCTATTACAAAAAGGCAACACGGTGTCGAGGGGGAGATAGACCAATACAGAGAATTGTTTGTTTGCTTGAAAGTTTGACTACTTGATACCCCTTAATAATGCTTAAAAAAGTAAACCAATGTTACGGACGTGACATAAATAATATAGAGAATCATAATGAAAATACAGGACGTAAATCTAGAGATTCCTACAAGGTAAAAGTAGGTCCATTGGCGGCACTTGGAGGGGCCACAACCTTGTCTTTAGCATCAGGGTTTGCGCACGCAGTGCTGACCGCAGGGTATGGGTCGATTGCGCTCACAACGGACGTGCTTTAGGGCATGACCTGTCGAGGGACAAAGTTGGCATCTACCTGCGGCTGGGCACTAGTGAGGGATTGATGGGGCGACATAGGCACATGTGCATTTGTCACTTGGTGCACTGAAGACTATGGGTCCGTCCATGGAGCTAGTTGTTAGGAGGCTTGCCAAGATTCCATGGGGTGCATCAAGGGGTCATGGTGCATGGTTGGAAAGCCGCCCATACATTCTCCCCCACCTGATTTGGCAATGTCCTCAATGCCTTACTTGCAAGATAATCATCAATAAGGCTCTTATAAGCTTTGAGCTTTGTTCCCCTCTCCCAATATCCTCTGTATCACAACCTTGCCATTTCTCCAAGAACTCCTGGTGATCTTTCCTTGAAGCGTGAATCACTCGATTATCGAGAATATCTAATGCACACCTTTCCCCAATTGAGTCTTAACCTCGAATACTTGGTATTGTGAGTTGGGTCCGCGAAGGATCCTCTATGTCTTCCCGAAAGGGTTTCAAGAGGCTGACATAGATGACGGGATATATCTTCCACCACGCTGGGGTATCCACTAGGTATGCAATTTTCCATCAGCTTTTGGGCTTTCATAAGATTGTTCCTCACTATCTCCAAAATTTGCTTCAATTCTTTTGAGAAGCTAGCTGCTTGAGGAGATTTTGACATGTTTGGGTATTCAGAGTAGCGGTGATGTCCGATAACAACTTTAAAAGAGCTTTTGTTTGTACTAGAGCTCTTTTGTGAATTGAAACAAAATTAAGCTGCATCCAGAAGCTTTACCCAATTCTTCAGTGAGACAGTAACATAATGGCGAAGGTATTCCTCCAACATTCAATTGAACCGCTCTGTCTGGCCATCAGATTGCGGATGGAAACTTTAGTTATGGCTCAACTTGAAACCGAGGCACTATAAGAGCTGAGTCCAAAAGTTACTAGTGAAGCGAGAGTCGCAATCACTAATGATGTATTTAGGTAGGCCCCAATATTTGACAACATGAGCAAAGAAAAGTTGGGATGTATCTTCTGCTGATATATATTTTTGGGCTGCTATAAATGTGGCGTATTTTGAAAATTGATCTACTACAACAAAGATAATTATAAGATTTCTAACCTTGGGTAGTCTAGTGATGAAATCCAGTGAGACGCTTTACCAAGGTCTCTTTGGAACAGGCAATGGCTCCAAAAGTCCCGATTGAGTCAAGCGGTCAGACTTGTCTTTCTCACATACTAGGAAAGTCTTCACATATTGAGAAACATCATTAGCCATTTGGGGTCAATAATAAGCATGGTGCAACAACGCCATAGTGCATTCTCCTCCTAGGTGACCGGCCCATATAGTGTTATGGCATTCAATCAGAAGATTCCTTCACATATCTCATTCTTTTGGAACATAAAGTCGGTTCCCTTTCACCTTCAAGAATCCATCTTCCATTTAGAACTAGTGAGTCATGCCCTGTCCTGCCAGGTCGACCAAATACTGTACAGAAGGATCCTTGGTAAGTAAATCATGTATCAGGTCTTTTATAGCGGTGGCCATTTCACTCCTCCTTAGGCTGGCGAGTAAGCACACAGATGCTAGGTCAACCCTATGACTAAGCACATCGGTAACTTGGTTGGTCTTCCTACTCCAGTACTCTAGGTTTAAATGGAATTCTGCTAGGAGTTCCTGCCACCTGCGGCCGTTCAACATTGGTTGGATCATGAAATGAGTAATAACTGTGTTGTCTATCTCTACCACGAACAGGGTTCCCAATAGGTAGTGCCTCCAATGGCGTTATCAGTAGAGGACGACTAATAATTCTTTTTCATGGGCAGTATAGCACTATTATGCGCCGTTCATCTTCCAACTCTCGTACGTGATCGGATACCCCTCTTGTATCAAGACTTCACCCAGGCCATAGCCAAAGGAGTGTTAGTGAAGTTGGGTCCTTATGAAGGAAAATTCAACTTGTGTGTGGTGATCATAGATGACTTCGAACTAATATTTGGATTCGAATTCATAAGGCAAACGAACACCATTCCTGTACATTATGCAAATGTGCTACTGATGATGGGAGCAAATTGGGCCAAGCCCTGCATTATCCCATTCACAACCATAAAGATGGCCACAGGGAACATTTCGGCCTTACAGTTGAAGAAGGTAGTCAAAATACATGAAACTACGTTCCTAGCTACCCTTTGTATTTAACACATTGAATGCTCTTCAGGTCCCATTCCTACACCCGTGACACGACCTCTACCCTTTCCTATGGCTAGACCGAGGTGCTCTACCTTAGTGGAGGCTAAGTAATTATGATTAGTGCCCATGTCTTTAAGCGCCCGTTATCTATCATCGCCCGAATGGGCTTGCCATAAATCTCATCTCGATGAACATTAGGATCTTTTGATTAAGAGGAGGACCCTCATCAACTTTCATTTTTCTTTTCTTGGAGGTTTGGCATGGGTCCTTCTTCTTATAGATGTCGACACTATTTCTCCCTAAGGCTTCTGAAATATAACAAACAAGTACTTTGAAGGCACCTATTGATTCTTTCTGGTCAAAATCATCCTCATCGGCATCCGTCCCATCATCAAAAGTTTGATGGGTGTTCAATTGCACATGTGGGCATTCATTATTCCAAGGCAGCCTGCCCCAATGTCGACATCCTGAAGGGGGCTTCCTCCCCCGATCAATGTTGTGAGATGCAGCACTATTGCTTCCTAAGTAGGAAGTCATAGATTTGGTCGCACTTTGATCTCCCCCACTTCTGCTAGGGCCACCATTGCTAGGCTGGCCCCCTTTGTATCCTCCTCAGACAGGTGGTTGAGGCATATCCTTCCCATATTTCAATTGGTAGTCCCAAGGAATTCCGCTTCTTGGATTGCCTTGGCTGAAATAACTACCCTTTTTCTTTGCATCTCCATACGATCATAAAGTTTCAAACCTTCCAGGAATATGAAGAGTTTGTCTTTGCCCCCTATTGTGATGACCCGACCGATCATTTTGAGAAATTTCATTCAGCTAAGTGTTTTGAGGTCATGCGTAGCTTCATATGGTGTATTATGAATAGTTTGTATCGTCGGTTTTAATTTTTGAGTTGTTCGGGATTTGATTTGGAATAATGATTATCAACTAGGAAGTTTAAAGTTGGAACAATTGACCAAGTTTGACTTTTATGTATTTGACCTCAGATCAGAGTTTTTATGGTTTCGTTAGGTCCGGATGGTGATTATGGACTTGGGTGTATGCCCGCATTGGCATTTAGATATTTCTAGAAGGTTTTGGCACTATTTGGTGAAAGTTGGCAATTTGAAGGTTTTGAGAGTTCATAGGTTTGACCATGAGTTGACTTTGAAATTATCTAGTTCGGATTTTTGTTCTGGGAGTTGGAATCGATTCGTTATGTCATCCAAAACTTGTCTGAAAAATTTGAGGAGATTTCGAGTTTTTAGAAGTGTTCGGCGTAAGTTTGGAATTTGGAAATTTGAAATAGTTCACTAAGCTTGAGTTGAGGTGTGATTCGTGTTTTTAATGTTATTTTGGGAGATCTGAGGCCTCGAGTGGGTCCATGTTATGTTTTTGGCACTTGATGGTATGTTCAAAAAGGATTTCGAGTGGATCGGGGTGGTTTCAGACCATTTTCTCTCATGTATGCTCACCTGGTTTCACTAATCTTCTGGTGCTGGGAGTGCTATTCGTGATCGCTAGAAGAGGACCGCGATCGCGTAGTGTTGTGGGAGCTACTAGTTTTTTATTCATCGCAATTGCGAGAGGTGGAGGTGCATTCACTTAGGATTGAGATTTGTTGTTCTTCATGTTCACGCATATTGTTTCGCGTTAGCGGTGCGTTGAGGGTCAGAGGTAAGCACGGGTCGCCTTTGCGACTGTTCATTCGTGTTCCCGGAGATTAGGGTAGTTAGCCATCGCATTCGCGTGCATCAGGTCGCGTTCGCGAAGCAGTGTTCACTTTGTGCATCGTGATCGCCTGAGTACAAGTGTGATCACGTGGGGTACTATTGGGCAGTGCATATAAATTGTTAATTTTGGACTTTGAGCTTATTTTATCACATTTTGGGTTTGAGAGCTCGGTTTTGGGCGATTTTGGACGAGATTTTTCACAATTTGGATCATGGTAAGTATTTTATACTCGGATTGGATTACTTTATATGATACCATCTTTGATTTTGGCATTTTAGTGATGAATCTAAAAGAGAAATTGGATTTTTTTTGTCAAAACCTTTATAAATTGAATAATTGGGTTTTGAACATCGATTCAAAGTCAAATTTGGGTGAATTAGTATGGTTGGACCCATATTCAAATGGTTTGTTAGAATTTGTGAGTTTTGTCGGGTTCTGAGGCGCGGGCCCGGGGTGACCTTTTGGTTAACTTTGAGTATTTAATTAAATATTCGACCTTTATCATTTGAGTTTGACTCCTATGGAATTATTTGAAGTTTTTGAGTTGCTTTTCACTAGATTCAAGTCGTTCAGAGGTCGGTTCGTGCGGGAGGACTATTTTAGATTATCGGATTGGCTTGTTCGAGGTAAGTGTCTTGCCTAGCTTTGGTTGAGGGAAATTTTCTTACTAATTGATATCATTTACTAATTGAGTATCAACCATAATTCTTTCTCTAGAGACAGCATGACCCAAGACCATGACAGTTTCAAGCCAAAATTCATATTTCGAAATCTTCGCATACAACTTATGCTGATATAGAGTCTGTAGAACTACTCTGAGATGATCGGCATGGTCCTCTGAACTTTGCGAATATACAATGATATCGTCAATAAACACTATCACAAAAGAGTCGAAGAACGGCTTGAAAAATCGATTCATAAGATCCATGAAAGCTGTCGGGGCATTTGTTAGCCCAAAAGACATTACCAGAAATTCAAAGTGTCGATACCAGGTCGTGAAAGCTATTTTCGGAATATCCTGCTCCCTGATTTTCAATTGGTGATACGCGGATCTTAAATCCATCTTGGAGAAGTACTTAGTCAAACAAGTCATCTATCCTTGGCAACGGGTACTTATTTTTGCTTGTAACCTTGTTGAGCTGCCGATAGTTAATACACATTCTTAGTGACCCATCCTTCTTTCTTACAAATAGATCTGATGTGCCCCAAGGTGACACACTCGGCCGAATGAAACCTTTCTCGAACAAATCCTTCAATTGTTCCTTTAGTTCCTTCAATTATGTCAGTGCCATTCTATAGGGTGGAATAGATATAGGTTGTGTTCCTGGCATCACATCAATCCCAAAATCAATTTTCCTGTCTAGTCGAATCCCAGGGAGCTCATCCGGAAAGACCTCCAGAAATTTATTCACAACCGGCACAAACTCAAGTGTAGGTGCCTCAACATCAATGTCCGTAACCCGGACCAAATGGTAAATACACCCCTTGTTAATCATCTTTGCATCCTTAAGGTAAGAAATAAATCTACCCATCGACACCACATCATCCCCCTTCCATTCAATCATTGACTCATTTGGAAATTCAAACCTAACATTTCTGGTTCGACAGGAAAGCTTGGAAAAACATGAATAAAGCCAATCCATCCCCATTATTACATCAAAATCAAGCATCCCCAATTCAATAAGATCGGCCATGGTGTCCCGACCATGCACCGTGACAACAGAATCCCTATAAACCCATGCAAACACAATAGACTTGCCAATCGGAGTAGACATAGAGAACGGATCATGAATCTATTCTGGTTATATCCCAAATTCCATAGCAACATAGGGAGTGACATAGTACAAGGTGGAACCGGGATCAATAAGAGCATACACATCATGAGATTGGACAGTCAATATACCTATGACAACATCTGGAGAAGCCTCTGAACTCTAGCGATAGAAACGGTTGGGTCCTCCCGAACTCTATGCGCCACCCCTAACTGCATCATGCCCTGCGGGTGCTGGAGTGCCTCGAGCCGGAGGAGGTGCTGCGGATGTAGTAGCTAAAGAACTATCTGGTTGTGCTGCACCCCTGCCCATGCTCTGGTGGGATGAATGACAATCCTTCTGAATGTGACCCATCATTCCACACCAATAGCATATGGGTTGGTCCATAAAGTAGGCCCCAAAGTGAATCTTCCCACATCAAGATGAATAAGGGCCTCTGCTACTGCTGAAATCTCCCACCAAGCTGACCCTGCTAGTAGGATCCCCTATTGTCCTGGCTGGACCCTAAAACGGCACCCCTGCTACTGACTGGGCCTCGATAGTTGCGCACTGATTGAAGACTAAGCGAAAGATTGAAATGGCCCTGATGACCCTCCCCTTAATGCTGACCTGCCACTACCACAACCAAAAGTACCATTGAAGTTGCCCACTGACCAGGCCTTGTTGTTACTCTCTCGCTCCATTCTATTCTTCATTTTACGGGTCTCCGTGGCTTGAGAAAATGATACCATCTTACCATAGGTCATATCAGAATTCAAGGCAGCTGTAGTGGCCTCATTAATAACTAAGGGGTTAAGGCCCTGCATAAATAGGCGCACTCTAGCCTCCATAATGGGAAACATCTAGATGTCATATTTGGTAAGGCGCGCGAATCTCATATAATACTCTTATACACTCATGATCACTTGTTTCAGGCTCTCAAACTCGGCACACTGGCTGCCTTAGTCTCGGCAGGCAACAAATGATCAATGAAAGCATCGGCAAACTCACTCCACCTCGCCGGAGGGCTCCCCTCCTCACAGGAGTCCCCCCACATCTCAAACAAAGAATAGGACACCCCTTGTAGGCGGTAGGAGGATAACACCACTCACTCTGTCTCAGTATCACGCATAACTTAGAGGGTCTTCTTTATCTCGTCAATAAAATCCTAGGGGTCCTCCTCAGGATCAGGACCTGTGAATATTGGAGGATCCAACTGGAGAAACCTATTCACCCTGGAACTAGTGAATGCCCTGGCTGACTAGAAGAAGTGGATGCAACATTTGATCTCTAGTCCTAGGAAGCCACTATCTGAGCCAACACCTGTATGGATCCCCTAAGATCCCCATCAGGCACACCGGGACCGGAAGCTGGGGCTGGAGGTGGAACTGGAATATCAGTTGGAGAGATCATTGTACCCTCAGTAGGTGTAGGAACTGGTGCGGTCTGATCAGGTGTAGTGGAATCAGGTAGTGTAGTAGTCGGGGGAATATTCTCACCCCTCGGATGCTCACCTGCATCATCAAGTAAAGGATTAACTGCCACTCCTAGGTGGCATTGGCTCCTTGGCCAATTCTTGTTTTCTTACTAGGAACCATATACTGAAAATTAGAGCAATACATGAGTTAAAGGAGGAACAATCTTACAATCGGCTTTATCGCACAATCTAGAACAACAAAGAAGGGTATTTTTCCTAAAGGCCCAAGTATCCTCCTAATTATAGATATTGTAGACAACACACCGATAAGGACTCTAATAGACACGGCTCTGAGACATCCTAGGCCACATTAAAACCTTAGAATCTGATACCAAGTTAGTCACGCCCCGACCATGGGAGCGCGACCGGCGCTCAACCGATATAACCCGGCTGAGCAAGCATGTAAAATACCTTCTACCCAACTCACCCATGAATAAAGAGAAGATACATTTATATCATTAATGAAACATTAAGAGGTCATATGAATAACACCAGTTCATTTCCATTAGTTACGTCATTAACAAGTCTCCAAAATCGTACATTATACATTCGTAGCTAAAGTGGGACAGATGATACAATTACAGCAAGTTTAGTTCAACCTTCCTAAAACAAGATACAACCCACACTATGTCTACGCAACCTCTAACATAAACAAAAGAGTGCTACGACAGTTCCTGTAACAAGGCCCCGGCTATACCTCAAACACTATGTACAAATGACAAAAGATACAGGACCCCGAAACGAAGCGGGGCTCACCAAGTCAGTTTAGGAGAGGGTGTGCTACTCTCACTAATCAATAACACCTGCTATGGAACCACTTGCATCCTATAAGGATGCAGCTTACCCGGAAAAAGGGACATTAGTACATATGAAATAGTAATAGTATGTAAAACTAAATACCCTTTCAATAGAACGAGTAACAACAAACGGAGAAGGAAACAGGAAATCAATAAGAGAATCAAATAGTATCAAGGTGTCAAGTTAGGGGAAAGGCAAATTCCAAGTAAGTTCCAATATTTTTAAGTTGGGAGATCTTTAGCACCGATACACCACCGTGTTTTAGCACGAAATCTGATCTCAGCCCAACCGGCTAAGCCGTCTCGCCCTGAGACATCCACTCACAATACCACCATGTGCGCGGTATGGCGTCCGTTCTCAGCCCGATCGGCTAAGCCGACTCGCCACAATGTCGTGTGGGTCGACATCACATCACATCTCGCTAGCATTAATCTCATCCCATATAAGGGGAAACAACTCAACACATCAATCGTATCCCATATATAGGGAAACAATCTCAGCACATTAACACGGGGATTTACCCCTCAATCACTCCTACACCGGCACGTGTAGATTCGGGGTTAGGTTATTTCGACCTACCCTTCCTCGGTGGCTAATCGATACTCCCAAAGCATTTACTATTAAAAGGATTTGCCGCTTATTTTGTAATCTTTTGTATATCATTCATTTCATTGGCACCAATGGCCATGACTCAATATCATTCTTGGTACGTTGACCGCACATTATATTTCATATTCTCTTCTTTCACTTTCAAATATCATCATGGATAATCAACAACAAGGCCTTTCAAATTAAGACTTTAAATACATATTTGAGCAATTTAGGGTCTTAGGCACATGTGATTTCCTACACAATTTGACATGATAGCTTTCATTAGAATCACTTTTTTAAATCATAACATAATTACACACAGCCCATACTTAAACCACATTCTCAAACAGTACTCAACATAGCAAGAATCTCTAGAATACATATTGAAAGCATATTTATTTTGACACAAGTCTTGTTTGGAATAATCAATTTATAATGAGCATCACGGGGCTTACAAGGCCATTGTGACGTTCAATTCTAAAAGAGGAGTTTAGTCAACATACCTCACTTTGAGCTTTCCCTAATTCACTACACAATCCTAGAATCTTAGCAACTTTGATCTATTTAGAGACACAACAACATTGAACACGAATTAGTAAGGAGTTCATGATTCTAGCTCATTTGAGCATTTTATCAAACACTAGGTGGTCATTATGATCTCAAGGTCCTCCTATGGTGGATTCTTCTATTTCACTACCCAAAATCTACCCAATTGAGCTCAACAATCTTCCCACAATCCTAGATACTACATGCATGCATAATGAACAACTCCCACATCCAAGAATTGCTTGGCTTATTACGTACTTTCAGTCAAATCTCGAAATTGAAGGCTAGGGCTAGAACCTTACCTTTTGGTTGAAGACCTTGTGAGTTACCCTGGAGAATTCTTCAAGGCTTGAGCAAAGATTAATGAACAAGTGACTTGAAAATTCCTTTTCTCACTCTAGACAATCTTCCTCTCTCTAAAATATAAGTTTGAACCTTCTAAAATGATCCCAAAGACTATTTTATAAGAATGGTGTCGTGTTCAAAAATTAGAAAAAATAAAGCATCGATGCAGATCTGTGGTCGCATAATGCTTCTGCGATCCGCAAAATGGACCGCATAATGGTCCTCCAAAATTAGGCACACCTGCCTCACTCTGCGACAGGTCTGCTGTTCGTAGACCTATTCTGCGGTCGTATAATGTGCCGCAGAACATCCCTCCGCAAATATTTGTGTTGGATCTGTGATGGGTTGTGAGGCCGGCGAAATGATTATGCGGCCACATAATGAACTGCATAACGGTCCAAAAATTTGCCCAGATTTCTGCTTCAGTCTACGAGAGATCTGCAGTCCGCAGATTAGTTCTGCGAACGCAGAAATGCCCTGTACTTTAAAAAAAATTCTTCAACTCCACAATCATCAACACATAAGTCCACTTCGGCGCCATGAAACCTTGGGTTTTTAAGTAAAATTTTACAAGGCCTTACATCCTCCCCCTTTAAAGATCATTCATCCTCGAATGAGGGCCAAAATCTACCATTAGAAACCAATGTGACTCAGCTGCTATAACACGCATCAAAAGTTCCAAACCTTTGACTAATGTAAGGCCTCATTAAAAAATTTCTAAGGAATTTGAGGTTTTGTGTTGCCGAGGTAGGCTTATGTGGCAGAAGAAGGCAATTTTGCAGTCTGTTTTGCGATCGCAGAACAGTTTTGCAGGCCGCAAAAATCATCGTAGAGATGAGCAAAAAATTGTTGAATTTTGAGGGTTGTTTCGCGGTCCATTGTGTGATCGCATACCTGTTTCGCGGTCCACACTTCTATCGCAGAGTTAGCATGAGGAAATGTTGTTGGGCGATTCTACAGCCGCATAAGTGGTTTGCGGACCGCAGACTTGTCACAAACCAGTCCAGAGTAGCCCAGTTCTTGGCATCATTTTTGCGGCCCATTTTGCAGGCTGCATATCTATTATGTGGTCCATTCTGCGACCACATACCTATGTTCGGAGGGTCCATTTTCGTATTTTTATAACCCGACCCTATTTTAATCAATAGACTTTGGGGCTTATTTTAGAATAATTATCTAATGACTTTAGAGAGAGGTAAGAGCATCTTAGAGAGAGAAGGAGGAAACCAAATATTCTAATCATCCAATCTTCACCAACCTTGAAGAATCAAGGAAGTCACTCACTAGACCACCATCTATCCGGGTAAGTTCTTGTCCTACATCATCCATGTAAATGTTTTAGGGTCTAAGTAGATTGTGGAGTTGGGGATAGGCCATGCATGTGCCAATAGATGGTATAATGTGAGGTTGTTGAACTAATTTGGGTAGTATCTTATTGAAATTGTTTGAGGGAGGAAGGGATTACCATTGTAGAGCTTCGTACTCTATTTTGAATACTAGGTGTTTGACAAAATTCCTAAGTGAGTTACACCATGAGAATACATCTAATTATTATCCAATTTTCGCTACCTTCCAATATATTGTTATTGCTAGAAATGTTGGGACATTGTAGTAACTTAAGGAAAGCTCAAACAATGTATGTTGTCTAAACTTCTCTTTTTAAAATTGAACCCCACAATGGCCTTGTAAGTCCGATGTTGCTCATTATAAATTTGTTATTCCGAATAAGCCTTATGTCAAAAGATATACGCGTTTAATTTGTATTGAGTTACTATTTGAGAAGGTGATTAAGCATGGGTTGTGTGTTAATATGTTATGATTTGAAAATGTGATTCTAATGAAAACTGGCATGTTGAATTATGTAAGAAATCACATGTGCCTAAGACCCTTAATTTGGTTAGTTGCTCAAAAGTGTATTTAAAGTCTTGAGTTGAAATGCCTTGTTATTGATAATCTATAAGTATGATTGAAAGTGAAAGAAGTGGTTTGGGGATATAAAGTGTGGCCAACGTGCCAATAATGAAAGTTATATTTGTGGCCAATGGTGTCGAGAAAATGAAATGATGTGAGAAAGGTTATGAAATAGGCCTTGATTCAACTGTTTCAAATTGACTTCAAAAATAGATTTTTCCTAAAGCCTTATGTACCCAAGTTATGCCCAAATGTGACTGTTTTAACTAATGCTATGCTTTGTAAGTATTGCCAATGAGTTTTATGCTCTTACATATTCATGAGTTGAAATTGTGCATTACCCTTTTGGGGGAAAAGTATTTCAAGAATAAATGATGTGTTTCTCGTTTATTATTTTAACTTGTGCTTCGATTGACAATCCTTTTACTCTATTTCTTGGAAAGAAATCCATTGTGTTTAAGGTCTTCATTACTAATAAACTTAAAGTTGTGAATTCTAGAATATTCTATATGTTGATGTTAATGATGATAATCCTTGTAAGTAAAGAAATGAAAGTTTGGAATATAAGATACGACCATCGTGCCTTGGGATGAGGAATCATAAGTATTTCCAAGAGAGCCAATGAAATTATAATGATGTTGTGAATGGTAGAAGTTACTAACGAGGCTATATATAGTGTGAAAGGTAATAAGGTGAATATAAATGTATATTTTTGCTTATGTTTCCCTTGTGTGCAAACCAAAAATATTTTTGGGAGTGTCATTAGCAAATTGAGGAAGGGTGGGTCATAAGGGCCATACCTGAAACTACATGTGCCGGTGTAGGGGTAGATTGTGATTATTCCCCTTGATTGGGATTAGATTGAGATATTGATGTGATTGTGGTTATTCCCCTTAATTGGGATGAGGTTGATATTAGTTGTGAATTGGAAAGTCAACCCACACGACATATGTGGGATGGTGGCCTAGACGATCGGGTGGAGATCGGACGCCATATTGCGCACATGGTGGTACTACTCTTGGTAACACTTTTCTTTCGGTCCACATGTCAAACCACATAGTTCATGGGGAGATGGCCTTGCCGATTGGGCATTATCGGACTCCGTGCTAAAAACACAGTGGTATATCGGTGCTAATGATCTTTCAACCAAAAATATATATTATTTTTGTACTTTGAAAATTGGTATGTTTTAAATGGGCATTTAGATATTGTTGATTGTGACTTGTTGTTTCAATGGTTTTCCCTTTCTTATATTGGCATTTTATTTTGAAAGAGGATATTTAGCTTTACATACTAGTAATATTCCATATGTAATAATGTCCCTTTTGCTAGGGGCGCTGCATCTTCAATGGATGCAGGTGGATTTGCCAGCGGGGCAGTTTTGATCTTCGTTAGCAGTTACTCTCTATTCAATAGATTTTGGTGAGCCCTACTCTGTTTCGGGCTTCATGCCATTTGACTTTGTACATTATATTTTGAGGTATAGCCGGGGCCTTGTCACTGGTACTTCTATTCTTCTCTTCTGTTATACTTAGAGGCTTCGTAGACAGGTTGTAGGGTGGTGTTTGATGTTGGGAATTAAACTAGTAAGTGTTGGTATTTGGGAAAACATGTTTTCATCATATAAGTAAACTTGTAATATTTTGGAAATCATAAATGAATATCCTTTAGTAATGGAAACGATTGTGGAACACTTGACTCTTCTCATGTCTATCACTTGTACTGGTTCTTATATTGTTAATGGGAAAAGTTGGGTAGAAGGCATCTAACATGCTTGCTTAACCGGGGTATCTCGGTTGAGCACCGATCACGCTCCCCGAGGTCAGGGCGTGATAACTAACTCCCCAAATTTCAAAACTTTTCGCAAGAGTTTCCCCTGTAACTGGGCCTATCCATCTATCAGAGAATCCCAGAAACCAACCCTAACAACATATACATGAACCAACGACGCGACATAACATAAAAACAATGTCGACCGTGGCCTCACGAGCAGTATATTACCAAAAAGGAACACCCTTAACATCAACTGTACAAACGATACATAATTCATAGAAGGTAAACTCTTATTATTTTCATAGAACACAACTTTATAAATACATGGATATTCAAACAAATGAAGTTATTTCTTCTTCATTTCTTCCTCGGCCTCCCAGATGGCCTCTTCAAACTTTTGGTTCTGCCATAATACTTTCACGGAGGCAATTTCTTTATTTATCAGCATACGGTCCTGCCTATCAAGAATGGAAACTAGAATTTCTTCATTAATAATTTCCTCGTTAACCTTTATAGCCTCAACTGGAACAATAAGCGACGGATCTCCAACCACCTTCTTCAACATTGATAGGTGAAACACTGTGTGCACTAAAGACATCTCTGGAGGTAGTTTTAGCCTATAAGCCACCCGACCAATCCTCTGAATGATTTTGTTTGGTCTTACATACCTCGGACTCAACTTCCCTTTCTTACCAAACCGCATTATACCCTTAATGGGGGAAACTTTCAAGAATACCCAATCATCCACTTTAAATTCCAAAGGTGATTAGAGGTGATTGCTCCACCCAATCATTGTGGTTCCAAAGTAGACTTATGTGTTGATGATTGTAGTCTATTCCACGGCGTTTAGAGGTGATTGATCAGACGTTTCCCATGAGACTTGAGGTAGTGCTACTTGGCATTCGCAAACCCTAGAGTCCCCTTACTATCCTTATCTATTATTTATTATACCAGACAGTATTGTATTTTCCATTGTAGACTTGTATTTTGATGGTAGGCTATAATCTCGTGTCTTAATCGCTTATTACACTCTAATTTACTACACCTTAATTGACTTTGAGCTTTAATTGCTAGTGTTTTTGCACTAATTGTGTGTTTTATGCCTTGTATGAGGATTTAGAGCTATATAGATATTACGAAATGAATTTGAGTGATTTGGAGCTTTGAAATCCGAGTAAAAGCCCAAGGGATTAAGCCGGGATTGCGTTTGGGGGTCGAAAACCATGTTTGGATATCAAAAAGTGAGGAAAATTATGTACTATGAGAAAACATCACTAGCGCAAAGTGTGGCATGCCGCGCCTGTACAAGAGTCTTGCTTCCTGTCAGAAACAACTCTCTAAATTTCCCCACTAATGCCCCGCGTGGTGCGTCGCCCCATGCGGCACGCCTGTGCAAATTTTAAAGAGAAATTGTCCTATTTCGCGTAGGAAAAGGGGTTTTCATTTGGGCCCGACCCTACTTGGTATAGATACATGGAAAAACATTATTTTTTTGAATTTTGACACATCTAAGACCTAAGGAGGATGAGGAGGAATTAGATAAGCAAAAGCACATTGAACTCATCATTCAATCCTCACTCATGGCAAGAGTTTGGATCGTTTTATGTTTTTCTTTACTCTAAACATATTTGTGATGAATTGCTCCACATATATGGAGTAGTTACCTTTATGGTTTAATGGATTAGGTGTACTGATATTTGTTTGTAGATTATAATTCTAGTTTTTATGTATTGAATCATTTTGGATGTTTTAATAGTTGCATCTATATTCACATGTAAATGTAATCGAGAGAGGCATAACTTATGATATCTTTGCATTATCGTGTTGGTTTAATTCATTAATTTTTCTTAGTAATCGAAAGAGGCTAGTTGATTTATTATTTAAACCTAGTTAGGAGGATAATCGAGAGAGGTTCTCCTAAAAACCAATCTACTACGAATTCTTGCATATCTTCACCGAGCTTAAATTGGTTTATATTGTGAGGTTGAGACTTAATCGAGAGAGGAGTTTCTACTAAATGTTTGAACTAATGATTGAGTGAATTCGAGAGACTCACTTGAACATTAGAAGTGAATTAACTAGAGTTAAATCCCACACATTTATCTTGCACCTATCCAATGAATCCCTTTTTCTCCCATTGGTATCGTCCTTGCTTACTTTTGTTTCTATTGTCATTCGTCAATTAGCTTTAGATTCTTAGTTAATTTTAGTTTTTAATCACATAATTCTAAATTGTTGATTATCTTAGATAGCAATCTAACTACAAACTATGATAATACTGTTTAAATCCAATCCCCGTGGATACGATATTATAATTTACTATATTCGACTAGAGAGCATATTTAAGTGTGTGTTTTGTCCTCGTCAAATTTTGTCGTCGTTGCCGGGGATTGGCAATCAATAGTGTTTGAAATAGTTATAGTGCTAATTCATGAATTTTGCTTTATATTTTTATTTTTATTTTTCCTTTTTTTCGGTTGGCGTTCTTTGACTGTGCGCAGGTTGCAGGTAAGAGTGGTGCTGGATTCGATCTTCTGGGAAAGAATTGCTACCATACAAACCAGAAATAGAAAAACAACTGCGACAACTGAGGAAGGAAAGAAATATCCCTGGGAATATAGAGAAGGTTGGGCAATCCTCAACCAAAGAAACTATGGCTGGAGATGATGATAATGTTGATTTGGCTGCAAGAGAAGCAGCGCAACAAAGAGAAAAAGATGCACGAGATGCTGAAGAAGCAGGTTTTAGAGATGCACAATGTATTTATGAAGAAGAGAGGGGTCACAGACTTAATCAAAATCAACCCGTGGGTGCAGGCCTATTTAGAAACATAACTCCAGGTGCTGGGAAACCACTGGGTGATTACTCTAGACTGGTCTATAAATAAGATTTGTCAAGCATTCGACCTCCTCCAGTTGCAGCAAACAATTTCGAGTTGAAGCAAGGGTTGCTTCAAACTCTGCAAAACTGTTGTTTCTTCAGAGGAAAGATGAACGAAGATCCAAACAACCATATAATGGACTTTGAGGAGATTATAAACACCTTTCAATACAATGGTGTTTCACAAGATGTAGTTTACTTAAGGGCATTCCCTTTCACACTTAAATATGATGCAAACCGGTGCTTCGAAGCTTGCCCCAGGGATCAATTAGAACATGGGATGAGAAGACCAGAAGATTTCTTGACAAATATTTCTCCTCAGCTAAAACATGCAAGTTTAGAAGAGAGATCCATAATTTATGCCAGAAAGATACTGAAGCTGTTTTTGAAGCTTGTGAGAGGTTTAAGGAAAGAGTCAGAAAGTGTCAACATAGCAAAATTGAACTATGGATGCAACTCCAGGACTTTTGGGATGGATTGATACCGGCCTTACGTATAACATTGAGCAATGCAGCTGGAGGCCGGTTGATGAAGAAGACTCTAGAGGAGATAGTTACAATTCTTGATGAGTTATCTAAAGATGCAAATTAGTGGCCCTCCGAGAGTGCTGAAAGAAGAAGAGCGATTATTGTCCACCAGGTTGATGCTAACATATCTGTGCAAGTACAGCTTGATGCAATATCAAAATAAACACGGAGGCTGACCTTAGCTTCGATACAGAGTGAACCTCATGTAGCATGTGATATTTATGGAAGAGGACACCCTACTCATGAGTGTCAAGCCTTGGCTCAGGAAGTGAAAGCTGTGGGAATTATAATTTCAATGCAATGGGTCAGAAGCACCCCGGTTTTTCATGGAGTTCACCTAGGGGTACTGCAAATGAATGGCAACAAAACAACCCCAGATTTTAGGGACAAGGAGCTTCAGCATACCAAAATCAGCAGAGAAAGCAAATTTAGCATCAACAGTCCAATCAGCATGGTCTAGAAGATCCAATGAAAGCCTTCATTGCAAAGACAGATGAGAGGTTAGATGCTCATAGAGCAGCCATCAAAGAACTAGGCATTGGTTTTAGAAACTTGGAGAGACAACTAGGACAAATTGCCACAATATTATTTGAGTGAATCTTAGGTACTCTGCCAGCTGATACTGAAAGAAACCCCAAAAAATAGTGAATGTTGTGATCTCCCAAATTCCAGCTTATGCCAAATTCTTGAAGGGGATCCTTACAAAGAAGAGGAAGATAGAAGAGACCTCAGTGGTCAAGCTCACAGAGCATTGCAGTGCAATCTTTCAAAATAAACTCCCACAAAAGTATGGAGATCCAGGGAGTTTTACTATACTTTGCTCTTTAGGCACTATTAATTTTGATAAGTCTTTATGTGATTCTAGTGCGTCAATTAATCTAATGCATTTGTCTATTTATAGGAAGCTGGAGAATTAAATTGGAGAGATAAGGTCAGCACCAATATCTTTGCAGCTGGAAGACCAAACAACTTTGATAACTGAGGGGATAGTTGAAGATGCCTTAGTCCGGGCAGATAAGTTTGTATTTCCTGTAGATTTCATAGTGGTGAATATGGAGGAGAACAAGGAGATCTCTCGTATCCTAGGAAGACCATTCTTAGCAAAAGGTAGAGCAATCTTAAGATATACGCGAGAGAAGGCTCATGCTTAGAGTGGGTGAGGAGACAGTGACTTTTGAGATGAATGTAGAAACGGAAGGTAAAACGTATAAGCCAGTTGCAAGTGTTGAGTGTAAAGTAAAGGGCTTAAAAGAGAAGGTTGCGGTGAGTGAGAAAGAAAACTGTGGGGTGCACCTCAAAAAGGCTGAGAAGAAGTTGTCTGCATGGATGTCTGCATTGGTTCGAAGGCGTGGAATGGATCCCGACTTTGACTCGGACCCTGACTAGATATTCACGGAAGTTTCCTTTACCTTATGCTTTTTAATTGTGTATCATGGGGACATGCCACAACTTAAAGTGTGGGGTGTGGGATAGTTGTATATTCTATGTATATGTGTTAGTTTAGTTTTTGTTGTAGTAATTAGAGATAGAAAAAAAAATCATAAAAATTGAAAACAATTCGCTTTTTCCGATGATGGATATCATTCGACAGGTTTCTTGAGGGATTAAAGTAGAAAGAAAAAGAGAAAAAGATTTTCTCTTGTAGGTAGTGTACTAATTTCCCCTTGGTTTTTCTTTGTGCAGTGTTTCTTTTCCAAGGGTTTTATTTGAACCGGGTGTAGTTGGTTTTTAAATTTTGTAAGTAGTGGGAAACCTTGTGCTGTATTTTGAATTGAAAGCAATATCTCTTGACTCTGTTATACCTTGAGAAAAGTGAGTACTTTAGTTGTGACGCTTAGGCTCAGTTTCTGACTCTTGTATAAGTGCCTTAAACTGTATGATCTTAACTTTGCTTAACTGATTTGACTAGAGTGTCTTGATAATCCAATCTTGAGTGAGTTAGGTGCCATGTGTGTGAGGTTTTGTGTTATTCTATGCATTGCATTTGGTGTCTAGAACTTTCCTCATGTGTTTGCAAAGCGAAATAGTAGTTTATTCAGTCTTGAAAGTGATTTAGGCATTTCTTTGTTGAGCCAGTTATATATTTTACCCACCTAATTGTTATGTATTTTAGTTAACCCCTTTGAGCTTGTAATCCTATTTCTTTGGCAACCACATTACAAGACTTGCCAATTTATTTGAATCGACATTCTGTTAGAACCGTTTACCTCTCGTGAGCACTTGAAATTGTTATGAACTTTGTAAAAAGATTGAAGTGGGAGTGGTTGTTTTGGCTTTTGAATGGAAATATTGAAATAAGATAGGAGGTGCACTGTTTTGAGGAAAAGTAAGAGCCACTTGAATTGAAAAATAAAAGAAAAAAATAATTGTATGATAGTGCAAAATATTCCTTAATAGTGGACTCTAGATGTAATTGTACTTAAAGTAGTAGGGAGTTAATGTATATTGATGTGAAGGTGGAGTTTTGGTTTGACATAAGTGTGGGGTTTTGAACGGTTAATTGTATATGTATTAACGTGCTTAGGGAGGTGTAGTCACTTTTATATCTAAATGTATCCTACCCATCCCGCAGCCTAGATTACAACCAGTGAAAGTCCTACTTGATCCTTGACTGAATGAGCTCAATTAGTAGAGTAGTACACTACGGACAAGCCTATGGTGCATCTTTTGTGGCATATGAATGTTATTCTTGATAGTGAGTAAATTCTTTCTATCTTGAGTTACTAATTGTTCTTAATTTCATTGTGTGCGGAACTACTCTCTTTTGTTGAGAGTGAGTAAATTCTTGAGAGTGAGTAAATTCTTTCTATCTTGAGTTCCTAATTGTTCTTAATTTTATTGTGTATGGAACTACTCTCTATTATTGTGTGAGGGAATTTAATTCATAAAGGAAAGGTAACGTCATTGACCTATGTATTAGAGTAAGTGAGCGAGTTATAAGTAATGCATGGTGCTTTTGAGTCAAATCTTGAGGCTGGGATATTACACTATTGTACTTAATCTATGTTAATTATTCTTGGTATGATGAGTTAGGAGAGTTGTATAAAAAAGTCGTGTCATTATAAAGTCTAGTTCGATTGCTCGAGGACGAGAAATGTTTTAAGTGTGGGGTGTTGGTGGCAGGCTATAATCTCGTGTCTTAGTCCCTTATTGCACTCTAATTTACTGCACTTTAATTTAGTTTGAGCTTTAATTGCTAGTGTTTTTGCACCAATTGAGTCTTTTATGCCTTGTAGGAGGATTCCGAGCAATGTAGATATTACAAAATGAATTCGAGTGATTTGGAGGTTTGAAGTCTGAGTAAAATCCTAAGGGATTAAGCCGGGATCGTGTTCGGGGGTTGAAAATCACATCTGTATATCAAAAAGTGAGGAAACTTCCGTACTCTGAGAAAACATCACTAGTGTGGAGTGTGGCGCGCCACGCCTGTACAAAAGTCCTGCTGCCTGTCAGAAACAACTCTCTGGATTTCCCCACTAATGTCCCTTGTGACGCGTCGCCCCATGCGGCGTGCCTGTGCAACATTTACAGAGCAATTGTCCTAGTTTGCATAGGAAAAGGTGTTTTTGTTGGGCCCCACCCTACTTGGTATAAATACATGGAAAAACATTATTTTCTGGACTTTTGACACATCTAAGACCTAAGGAGGATGCGGAGGTAGAGTCATAACTCAGCCTAGAGCGCACGCAACGACACTCATAGTCGAGCCTCAAATAACGCAGGGCGTTGAGATTCCAGATTAGACCGAGCCAGCATGACCAGCTTAGGTCCCAGATGAGTTCATTGCTACCTAGTGCTTCAGGGCACCTTAGTCTGCATAGTTGGCTTCAAGGAGAGTATGGCACAAGCCAATGTGCATCCTATGGCACCAGCCATTTCTCAAGCTAGTGGTGGAGTTTAGACTCCTACTACTCACACCCACGAGCAGATGGCCCATGGTTATCAGACTCCAGGAGTTCTACCAGTTGGGATTGTTCGGCCTATTGTTGCTACGCAACTCGAGGATAGGTCGGGGATGTCAGCTGATGAGCTGAATAGGTTAGACGGTTTCACCAAGTTGTTTCTCTCTTACTTTAGTAGTGCACCTTCAGATGATCCCCAAGACTTATTGGAACGTTTCCATGAGATTTTGAGTAAATTAGGACTAATGGAGTCCAATTCACTCTTTCAGATGCATAGTTCCTCCAAGAGGTGGTTGTAAGTTTAATGAGTTGCGCAGGCCTGCGAGATCACCTCCTCTCACATGGGCTCAGTTCTCGTAGTTGTTTTTGGAGAATTTTATTCCCTTTACTTAGAGAGAGGAGTTGCACAGTCAATTTGAGTGCCTTTAGAAGGGTAGCATGACCTTTACTAAGTATGAGTCTAGATTTGTTCATTTATCTCGTTATGCAGCTATCTTGATCCCTGTTGAGAGCTAGAAGGTACGAAAGTTTATAGGGGGTCTTACAATGGCATTAGACTTTAGATGGCCAGAGAGGGCCAGACCGAGATTTCTTTAACTCAGGTAGTGGAGATCGCTAGGAGGATTAAGCACATTAGCGGTTGGGTAAGAGAGAACGAATTTGATAAGATCCCTCATCATTTTGGCAGATTTAGTGGTGCCACTTCTAGAGGCAGGTGTTCCTTTGGTAGAGTCCATCCTATCAGGCCGGTAGATCCAGCACTATAGGTCACATTGGGTATATTAGGTACCCATGGTGCTTATGGACCTCGTTCTGAGCATCGAATATTTAGTGTACCTCCAACTCCCATTAGTGCACCATAGATTTAGAGCTATAACAGTGGTCATTCGGGTCGTCAAGGATAGTTTAAGATTAAAAAGCCACTCCAACCGAAGGGCTACTTTGAGTGCAGAGATGCGGGTCATATCAGGAGGTATTGTCCCAGATTGTAGAGTAGTATGCCACAATAGGGTGCTCATGTCATGATTCTAGCACTGGTGGTTTCACCACCCACTAAGCCAGCTAGAGGCGGGGGTCAAGTAGCCCGAAGTGGAGGCCAGTTAGATAGAGGTGGAGGCTAGTCAATGAGAGGTCATCCTAGGAGTACAGGTTGGTGGGGCTCAACGTCGTTGTTATACATTTCTAGGTAGGCCTGAGGCAGATTCGTCCAATGTAGTTATTACATGTATTATCTCAGTCTGTCATAGAGAAGATTCTGTGTTGTTTAATTTGGGTTCTACATATTCGTATGTGCTTCCCACTTGAGTATGCCTCTTGATTCTCTTGATGTTCATGTTTTGATGTCTATATCGGTTGGAGATTCCATAGTAGTTGATCGAGTGTACCGGTATTATGTTGTTACTATTAATAGTTTTGATATTATAGATGATCTTATGTTGCTGAATGTGGTTGTAATGACCTGGCTGGTCATTGTGAGCATTTGCATTCAGTTTGGTGGTTTTAGGTCATAAGTATCTTCAAACAGTGCATTATGACTTGCATTTATCATCAGTTTTGGTTTTGAGCGGTTCGGGATTGATTTAAAAGAATAATTCTCAACTAGGATGCTTTAAGTTAGAAGAGTTGACCAAGTTTGACTTTGGTGCATTTGACCTCAAATCAGAGTTTTGATGGTTCCATTAGGTCCGGATGGTGATTTTGGACTTGGGCTTATGCCCTGATTTGCATTTGGTAATTCCTGGAAGGTTTCGGGAGTATTTGATGAAAGTTGGTAATTTATAGGTTTGGAACGTTCATAGGTTTGACCAGGAGTTGACTTTGATGATGTCGGAGTTGGAATACGTTCATTATGCCATTTGGAACTTTTGTGCAAAAGTTGAGGTCATTCCGAGTTCATTTGATATAGTTCAACACGAGTTTCGGAAGTTGAAAGTTCAAAAGTTCCTTAAGTTTAATTAGAGGTGCGATTCATGGTTTTGATATTTTTAGGTGTAATTTGAGGCCTCGGGTAGGTCTGCGCTCTATTTTGGGACGTGTTGGAATGTTCGGACGGGGTCTAGAGGTGCTCGGGTGAGTTTCAAACAGGTTTCAGCTCATTTTGGAATATGTTGGTTAACGTTGGTCTTCGGCAGAGATCTGGTGTGACCGAACTTGCAGAACTTTGGGTGCAGGTACGTAACTACAGATGTGGCACTCGAAGCACAGAAGCGCAATTTGAAGCTGGGGGCAGAAGTCCATAAATGTAGAGATTTCAGCGCATCTGCGATAACACAGAAGCGGTCTATTTTGCGCAGAAGCGAGTGGGGGCACATATGCAGAGCTTTCCTCACACCTATAATGTCGGAGAAATGGAAGATCTTCCGCAGGTGCAAGTGGTTGATATTATATGTGTTACTCATAGAAGCGAGGTTCTTGTCGCAAAAGCGACACCGCAGGTGCGGCATTTTGTCCGCCAAGGCAGATCCTACTTATTTTGGGTTATTTTATAACATTCTGGGATCTAGAGCTCAGATTTGGGCGATTTTGGAGGGGATTTTCACAACATGGATTGGGGTAAGTATTTTTGACTCGGTTTTGATAAAATTCATGATTCTATCTTCGATTTTGGAATCTGATTGATGGTTCTAAAAGAAAAAAATGGGGGGTTTTGTCTAAACTTTCCTAAAGAATAATTGGGTTTTTATCATCGAATCAAAGTTGTATTTGTGTGAAATTAGTATGGTTGGACTCGTAATTGAATGGTAGTCGAAATTTGTGCATTTTGTCAGGTTCCAAGGTGCGGGCCCAAGTTGACCTTTTGGTTGATTTTGAGTATTTGATTAACGATTTGATCTTTATAGTTTGAGTTTGTTTCATTTGGCATTATTTGATGATTTTAAGTAGCTTTTGGCTAGTTTCGAGTCGTTGGGAGGTCGATTCGCACGAGATGGCGTTTCTAGAGTATTGTTTGGCTTGATTGATTTTGGATTTGGCTTACTTGAGAGAAGTATCTTACCTAAACATGGTTGAGGCACTAGTTGCCAAAGTTATTTGTGATAGCTACATGCTATAAGTGGCGTACACGTGTGGGGCTAGGCCCATGTACGCGCACAGGGTATATTTCATGCTTGGGGTAGTGCTTGGCTATGATATGCCTTAAAGTGATTGTTATGCTTCATGTTGTGATGTTTCTCTTATTTGTACCCAAGTTGTGAGCTATTTGAGCATGGTTGAGGTTGCATAGTGGTTAATCTTCTGATTGAACTTGATAATTTCTAATTCCGTGATGAAATTGCCAATTTGAGCTACGATAGCACACTTTGCACATGCATACAC
The DNA here is from genome assembly GCF_000715075.1 of Nicotiana tabacum. Taxonomy (NCBI): domain Eukaryota; kingdom Viridiplantae; phylum Streptophyta; class Magnoliopsida; order Solanales; family Solanaceae; genus Nicotiana; species Nicotiana tabacum. The sequence goes on along the minus strand of NC_134092.1, from coordinate 34,191,750 downwards.
ATTAGTATGTCATTTATACCAGCCAAAGAGTATGAAATCTGATATTCGTTGATCATATACATGTATTCTTGCATAGATGCTTCTATGTGATATTATTTGGACTAGATGCATATGACCACACCGAGTGAATTGTATTGTTATGCTTGTGACCATGCCGGGCGAATTGTGTTGTTATGCATGGGCCCATGCCGGGCGTATTGTGTTGTTATGCTTGTGACCACACTAGCTGGATTGTGATATAGCATGTGACCATGCATGGCAGATTGTGATATTGTGCCTGTGACCCCGTCGAGTGGATTGTGATATTGCATGTGACCACGCTGGGCTGATCCGTGATATTGAGCATATGACCACACTAGACAGATTATGATATTGAGCTTGTGAACACACCATGCAAATTATAATATTGAGCATGTGACCACACCGGGCTGATAGCAAGTGAGCTTTTCGTGCTGCGTGTGCATATGGATCCATCACCCTAGGGTCACCCTCTCATGTTTCTCTCTTGATGGCGTACACGCAGATTGTGAGAAATCAGTGGGTTTCTGGTTGATGTGAGCTATGGGAGAGATGGTTATTGCTTTGGTTCAGTTACTTAGATTCTGATGCGGGCCTGAGAGCCGTGATGTGATTTCTGTTTGGATCGGGTTGCGCACCACAACAGAATGATATTTGGTTACTGCATTTCATCTTTACTTGCAATTTCCTTGGATGTTTACCTAATTTATTTACATATCTTCCTTATATGCTGGATTGTTGACTGAGCAGAATACATTAAGAAAGTTGAAAGCACCAAGTTGGTTTTATCTATGATTTCATGATTTGATCATATTACCCATTCTGTACTTTTTGGAATTTATAAACCTTAATAGGTGATTGGTAAGTATCATTTACAATTCTTGCTTATATTACCCCGTTGAGGTTTGTTATGATATTTATTGAGTATATGGGGTCGGTTGTACTCACACTACACTTCTGCACCTTGCGTGTAGATTTTGGAGTTGATGTTGTTGTGTATGGCGGGAGCTGGGATTGAATATGTACCTTCATTCCGGATATAGCTACCACTTGTCCTTAGTAGTTTAAGATTTTAAATTATGTTTAGTATATTCCAAACAGATGTTGTATTATTTCATACCAGCTTGGTAAATCTAAGTCTTAGTGGCTCGTGACTTGTACTACTAGTCCTTGGATTATTGTGTAAAAGTTCAGTTTAATTCATTATTGATTTCTTATTAATCTTATTTGGATTTTGTTGGCTATTAGTTGGATTACCTAGTGGGTTGGGTTAGGTGTCATCACGGCTATCTAGGTTTTGGGTCGTGATAAGTTGTTATCATAGCTCTAGGTTCATAGGTTCTATGAGTCATGAAAGTTCAGTAGAGTCTTGCGGATCAATATGGAGACGTCTATACTTATCTTCGAGAGGCTACGGAACTATTAGTAACCACTCCTTTCATTCCTTATCATGCGGCATTGATTCAGCTTGAAACATATATCTTGTATCCCTTTACATCCACTCGTATATGATGTTGGGCGCTCGGTATTAGTTGTGTATCAGTGGATTGCGATTTCATGGATGAGGTGCAAGATGTATTTTCTCTGTTTTGGTGATGGGCCAATTTGGAGGACTTGAGACCACGTTCAGACCACAGCTTGGGCTTGGTTTTCAATTGTGTGGGTATGTGTTTTTTTGGACTTATATGTATGTTCGTGTGCTTAGGAGTGGAACTAATGGCTCAGTGAGTGGTTGGATAGCTATATGATTAGTACTACGTCACTGCGGGATGTGCTTAGATGGTTTGGTTGTGACAAGAAGAATTTTTCTACGGATGCTTGATTTCCTTCTTGATGTGTTGTACGGTTCTGAGCTATGAGTGTGTTGAGGGATCTTTTAAATGTATATTTGTGAAACAAAGTGTATTCTCATGTCTTATTATCGAGTTTAGACTCGTGAGGACTAAGTTATTGCATTGTGGTTGTTACTATGATAGGGCATAGTGAGATGCTACTCTAAGGCTAAGCAGGTGGGTTATCTCCTGCAGGGTAGTCAACAGATGTGTGATCTTTGTGATGTTTCTGTGGAGAGTTTTCTTTCTACCAGTGGGTTATATGTATTGCAATTTGAGTTCGGATCTCTTGCGGAAAGTTGCAAGATTGTCACAGGATGGATATGTGCTTAGTGGATGATTTGAGGCATCTTATGATTAGGGCTACATGGGTGCATGAAAGATTTAGTTGAATTACAGTGCAAGATTATGACATTTATGGAATAAGGGTGTTGTGGGTTATCAAATGTTATGTTCTACGGCTTTGATCCAGGAGGGGTCTACTATCGATAATCAGATTACATAGTTATGTGTTATATTGGTTTCGTTCTAATGCATATTTGAGGGTCAGTTGTGATTTGAAGAGGTTGGCCTTGAGGATGACTTGAGCAAGGAAATTGTTGGATACATGATGTGCTATACATTATCGGAATACTGGGAATCTTGTAATGATTAGGGTTTGTTATTCGTGATGGAGGTAATGTGCAGGGAGTAGTCAATAGGTCTTCACTCGGTTACTTAGAGATGTGGAGTACTTCTTTAGGTATTTTTGTGCTAATAGAGCACAGATCGTTCGGGTTATTTTGGCGATGCATTTGCAATTTGAGTAGGGTGGATGACTCTCGAGAAGGTTCTAATGGGATTCTCTTGCTTTCATATGATGGTATGATAGAGGCGATGCGTCGTATGGGATTGAGGTTTGCACGTACGAGGTTGCAGTTCCGTTCGAAGAGAAAGTCATCAGTTCTAGACAACATGGATGATTTCGGATATTTAGAAGAATGTTGGCACTATCTGGTACCACCTGAGAAGGGAGAGCATTTCAAAGGTGTAATGTATTTTGATTTGGCGGATGCTTGGCTGGTATTACGGTAATCACCTAGTAGCTCGACTATCGATGTTCAGATTTTGTTATGTAGCACGAAAGAATCATGAAAGTAGTTCTCATGAGATGATTGTGACTGAGGAATGTTTCAGTTTGGCAGACTGTTCTTTGGTTGTGAAGGAATGTTAATAGGATGATGGCCGATTGCATATGTCATGGATTTGTTACTGTGGACTTTTTGGAGGTTGTCTACTTATTTTGGTGGGTGGGGGTCAGAATTGATTTGGAGGCCATTGGTAGGCCTAATGATAATGTGTATTAGACGTCGGGTCGGAATTTGGTTACTCAGCACTGTTGCACCCTATTTTCCACTAGTCAAAATAAAATACAGCTCATGGTTCTCTGAAGTTGATAAAAGAGAGTCGCCACCCAATATTTTAAGGTATTTGAGGGTACCTATAGGTTTGTAAGATTATTATCCTAATGGTCTACTAACCAGTGAGATTTGGGAAAAGGTTCTAGTTATTCTAAGGGGAAGGTGTTAGGCCCTCCTCAAAATCTACCTAAGGTAACTCCTTAGGCTTAGGCTAGGTTCGAGGAAAGAAATGTATATATTCTTCTTAATCATATGTTTAAAGTCTATAAAATTGTTCTAAATATTATCTAAAATTCACTTTCTGAGAAAAGGGTTGTATATATACTTTGAAAAAAAGTTATAAGTTTTGAGGTTTTATAAACTAGGAAACCGCCTTTAGAAATGTGTATACTTATTAAATTGAAAACTAAATATGCTTTATTTTTTAGAAAATATCTTGTAAAGAATTCTTTGTTTGACAGAAAGTTGAGTATGTGTTTAAAAGGAAGGTGGTTACTTATTTGTAACTTGATAGAGTATGAGATTAATTTGAAAATATACCTTAAGTTGGAATGGGTGCACCTTACTTGAAAATCAATTGTAGTGAGAAAGTTTTGCGTTTAAGACTTGTGAGATTCATTGTTTTGTAAACCTGATTGCACTTGGCTTTTACTTTCTTCAAAACAGCTTCTCAAATTTATTATTCGCGATTTTGATTTTTAAAGAGAGTCGTCTTTTGCTTTTGCATCTGCAAGGTTTAAAATTTTGAAAATCGTCAGTGATAACAAGATAAGGCTTTTGCTGAAAAAGACTAAGCTTGAAATCAGTTAGTGATCAAATGTTAGAGGAATTAAAGTGAGTAGAATTTCTAATTTAGCTTTACCTAAGAATCATGGTTTGCCTATGTTCCTAGATAAGAACAATATTAAAATTATCAATAATAAAGTTAGTCATTCAGAGATACATATATATATATATATATATATATATATATATATATATATATACGAAATAACAAACAACAGTGAATAATGGATTTAAAATAAATAAGGGAGAGTGGCTGGACGCTTGACTATTGGGCTAATAAGCAAACCAGGCCCAGCGGGTTTTAGCTTAACAGTAGAAGACTCCAACTAAGTGGGGAGAGGGAGCAATCTAGATTTGGAACTTGGGCCTGAGTCACAAAGGGACTCAATAGGTCCATATCGAAGATTCATGAAGGGAACAGGGAAATAATTTGTGAAAATCAATATAAGATAAAATTATAACAAGTAACAATAATAATACAGGGATGAGGGGTACAATGAAGCCAGTTTTACTTATATTAATCTTATGAGCATTAATAAGAGTTAATAACCAAAGACTTAGAGTGAAACCTTATTCGTGGATAAAATCCCTCTGTGGACACCTGACACTTCAGAGTTCACAAGGTTTTCAGGGAACCCGAGAAGTGCTTGTATCAGGGAGCCTAGTTCACACTCAAATAACCCTTAATCATCCATTCTTACTCTTCCTCAAAGGTTTAGACACAAGTAAAATGTCAACTTAGAAATTTTCATACTGCCAGAAATAGGCACAAATTTCATGATAAACTTTTCAAAGATTCAGATGTATAAAAGTTCAGCACATTTGCAGACAACTATAGAAGATGTTGCACTACCATCAAAGTACCAAAACATGAACAGTTCATGAATAATTGTAACATTGACCCCAGAATCCTGTATCATAACACTAATACAAAGATAAATCATACCAAGTGGACTAATATAGTCCAATAACATTAGTGACCCCAATAATAAATCAAAACACTCAGAAGGATCATTATTAAGATGTAGAAGTTTAATTGCATATTATCAGTAGGTAAGTATCATTTCTAATCAGTTCAGGTTTCAAAGAGGTCAATTAAGTGATCTCAGTATTAGTAAGTGACACAGAAAGACATATGCATTTATTTTCATTAAATCTACCGAGGATTTAATATTTTAGGATCATTAACTGGTTACATAATACTTCGGACATGTCAACAAACATTTCAGTGATCTTCAGATCAGTCCAGAGCATAGATACACACATCTGAAACCTTACTTCACTAAATACCTATACTAACAACTTTGTTCAAACTTCCTGGAGATGATAACTACCACAGAGACATCAATGTTGACAGGAAAGTAAGATTTCACTAATGACATAATGTGTACTTATAATAAAACATGGTCTATCAAACTTTCAAATTGCCAAGTCCAAACTATTTCAGATTCTCAATTAAGTTCTTCTATAAATAGTGATGTCATCAACATGTGATGGCAAACAATTACACTTTTTTCAATTTGCAAAAGGTAAGGCAAATAGGTCAAAATGAGTTTATATGAGTAGTTCTACTAGCAAGTTACACCAACAAACCTTCATTTTAGATCTTACAGGCATAATACATGTTCAACCACATTCAGTGAGTTACTGAGTTATTGAAGTAGTCTATATTCAAATTGACAAAATGATATCTTCCTAGACAGTGTCTTGAGCATTACATGGTATTGAGAGAACCAGAAAACATAAGTGGCCAAAAGAACTAGTAGATCAATGCATAATATCACTCTAGATCAACAAACAATATTATAGTGATACCGTAGGTCAACATTTGTCTAGTATTCACATTTTTATGAGGCTATTATGATAGACTGCATTCCTTCAGCTGAACAGAACCATTATGAGACCACACATGGTTGGTTTTCAAAGTTTCTAACTTAGGCAGACTGTAACGACTCGGTCAGTCATTTATAGAGTTATAGCCCTAATCTCCTATATACTGCTTTTCCCATATCTGTTTCAGCTTATGTGACTTTCCGGAAGGTTTTGTTTTGGTTTTTTGGGTGTTTTGGGACACTTAGTCCCTAAACGGAAGTTTAAGTCTTAGGACTTTATCCGTAGTCAGAACAATGTAAAGACGAACTCGAAATAGAGTTTTGTAACTTTCGTTAGCTCCGTTGGGTGATTTTGGACTTAGGGGCGTGTCTAGATTGTATTTTGGAGGTCTGTAGCTCATTAAGCTTGAAATGGAGAAAGTCAAAATTTTGGAGATATTGACTGGTAGTGGACTTTTTGATATCGGGATCGAATTCTAATTCCGGAAGTTGGAATAGGTATGTAATATCAAATGTGACTTGTGTGAAAAATTTGGGGTCAATCGGACGTGGTTTGATATGTTTCAGCATCAGTGGTAGAAATTTTAAGTTTCTAGTTCATTAAGTTTGAATCGGAGGGTGATTCGTGTTTTAGCGTTGTTAGATGTGATTTGAGGGCTCGACTAAGTTCCTATGGTGTTATAGGACTGGTTGGTATGTTTGCTTGATGTCCCGGGAGTCTCGGGTGTGTTTCAGATGCTTAACGGATTGAATTTGGACTTATGCAAATTGATGAAGTTTCTGGTTTCTAGTGTTTTCGCACCTGCGGTAGGGTGACCGCAGGTGCGGGCTCGCACGTGCGAGAGGAGGATCACAAATGCGGGTTGGAGGAGTTTGGCCTGGGGTCGCAGGTGCGACATGAAGGCCGCAGGAGCGGAGTCGCTTCTGCGGAAGCTTGAACGCATGAGCGGAGTCGCTTCTGCGGAAACTTGAACGCATAAGCGGAGAGGCCTGGGAGGTTTGGGATCGCAGGAGCAGAAGGGTCTCCGCAGAAGCGAGATCTCAGGTGCGATCCCTGGTCCGCAGAAGTGAAAAGCCTGGCCATAAGTGCAATCCACACCTGCGATGGTTTTTCCACAGGTGCGACTAGAGGTCCGCTGGTACGAAAATGCTGGACAGAACACTTAAATGCAAGGGTTCATGATTTTTGCTCATTTTAAACATTTTGAGCTCAGGTTTGGATATTTCTTGAGGTAAGTCCCTTGTGCTTATTTTTAATCAATAATCTCGCTTCCCCATTTATTTTTCCACCTAGGTAGTGTGTATTCAAGGTGGAATTTGGGAGTTTGAGGCTAGGTATTTGGACAATTTGATTTGAGGATTTGAAGGTCGAGTTGATGTTGGATATTTGTAATTATGGTATGGTTTGACTCGTGAGTGGATGAGTGTTCATATTTTGTTACTTTTACCCGATTCCGAGACATGGTCCCTTGTCGACTTTTCAGGACGAATTTCAGAATTTTTGTTAAAGTCTTGATTTTATTAATTAGATTAATTTCTTATAGTTGTATTTATGGTATGTAATTGATTTTGGCTAGATTTTGGCCATTTGGAGTCGGATATTCATGGAAAAGGCATTGTCACCAGTTGATTGAGCTTGGTTCGAGGTAAATGGCTTGCCTAACCTTGTGTGGGGGAAATACCCTTAGGATTTGGTGTTGTTATGATATGTCTATTTGTGGAAAAACCTGATTTTTATTCAGTAATAGTCTGTTTTCATCTTATCTTAGTGTACTATCATGTGTAGTTATCCTGTTAGTCTAGATTAGCATGTCTACGTGTCCTAATTGCCTATTTGAACTCTTTGCAGCATGTTTAGTAAGTCTTGTTTCTTTATTGACTTGTACTTAGCCTAAATTGTAGGTTTTCTTGTTGTAACTGTTATATTCATTTCTCTGAGTTGCATATTTATTTTGGGACTACGGGACGGTATCCCTGGAGATTCCCCCTGTACTGCATATTTACTTTAGGACTACGAGGCGTTTACTCGGGAGATCCCCCACTACTGCATATTTACTTTGGGACTACGAGGTACTTACTCGGGAGATCCACCTGTCCTGCATATTTACTTTGAGACTACGAGGCGGTTCCTCGGGAGTTCTCCCTGCACATTTACTATTGAGACTACAATGCGGTTCCTCGGGAGTTCTCCCTGCACATTTACTATTGAGACTACAATGCGGTTCCTCGGGAGTTCTCCCTGCATATTTACTTTTGAGACTATGAGGCCTAACCTCAAGAGTTCTCCCTGTATATTTACTTTTGGGACTACGAGACGGTATCTCGGGAGCGCCCATGTTATTGTATCATTATGCGGTGTTGTTATTGCTTTGTGAATACTTGTTATTGTCTTCTCTATTTTACTTCATATCTATTATAGCATCTGTCTTAATATTATACACCAGTAAGGCACGGACCTGACCTCGTCACTACTCTACCGAGGTTAGGTTTGGCACTTACTAGGTACCGTTGTGGTGTACTCATGCTACTCTTCTGCACATATTTTGTGTACAGACGCAGGTACTTCTTATCAGCCCCGCTACTAGCTGAGAGTGCTTGCTATTGTAGGAAGATTTCAAGGTATATTTGCCGCGTCCGCAGACCTCAGAATCCCCCTCTATTATATTCTATGTCATCTACTTTCTGTATTTCTTTTATTAGACTCTGGTGTGTATAGATTTTAGTTTCCTTCTGTAACTTGTGACTTATGATGTTTCGGGTTTTAGGAATACCATGTATTACTAGAGTGTTGGTTATTATACATGCCGAGCAGCATTGTTATCAGTTATCTATTTTCAGTTAGTTGTTAAGTTTTACTTCCATTTGTTTATTTCTACATTTTTGTTAGGCTTACCTAGTCGTAGAGACTAGGTTCCGTCATGACATTATATGGAGGGAGAATTGGATCGTGCCAAGTTGGTATCAGAGCTCTAGGTTCATAGGTGTCATGAGTCACAAGCAAGTTTAGTAGAGACTCGCGGATCAGTACAGAGACATCTGTATTTCTCTTCGGGAGGCTATGGAATTGTAGGAAGAATTTCACTTCTTTGATTCCTTGTCGTGCGAAAATTGTTGACTTCGAAATTCTAAACGTCTATATTCTATTCTCTCATAGATGGTGAAGACATGTACAGGCGGATCTGATGACCAGGCACCCGCGCCCCCTGCTAGAGCCGCGAGAGGCCGGGGTCGGGGTAGAGGCCGAGGACGTCCACACGGTGTAGGCACAGTACCCACACGAGCTACTACAGAGGAGCCCCCAGTAGCTCCAGTTAGAGGGCAGACACCTGAGGTACCTGTTGCTACACCAGCCCTCAGGAGACACTAGCACAGTTTCTGAGCATTCAGCACCTTAGCTCAGGCTGGATTGATTCCACTTGCTCCTGCCACATCTCAGGCAGGGGGAGGAGCACAGACTCCCGTCACCGGCACTCCAGAGAAGCAGGCTCGGGTCGACCAGGTTCCAGAGATTTTACCGATGCAGCCGGTAGCTCCAGCTCAGCTCGAGGTTAGGGCAGCAGTTTCTGAGGTGGAGCAGCTTGGACTTGAGAGGTACAAGAAGTACCACCCTCCTACCTTTAGTGGATTGGCGTCGGAGGATGCTCAGGGTTTTCTGGAGGAGCGTCACCATATTCTCCGTATTATGGGTGTAGCGGAGTCGAGTGGGGTTTCTTTTACTACATTCCAGCTTAGAGAAGCAGCCTATCAGTGGTGGCGTGCTTATGAGTTGGATAGTACGGCTGAGGCAGCTTCACTTACATGGACTAAGTTCTCGAATATGTTTTTAAGAGAGTATGACCCTCAGAGCCTCAAGGACTCATGGCGCATGAAGTTTGAGCAGTTACACCAGGGTGCTATGACTGTGTAAGAGTATGTAGTTCATTTCAGTGATTTGGCCCGACATGCACCGGCCTTGGTTATCACAGTTCAAGAGAGGGTTCGTCGGTTTATTGAGGGACTCCACCCCGGTATCCGGATCAGTATGGCCAGGGAGTTAGAGACGGATATTTCTTATCAGCAGGTTGTAAGTATTGCCACAAGATTGGAGGGCATGCTTGCCCGGGATAGAGAGGAGAGAGAGGCCAGGAGGTCTTGAGAGACTAGTTCTTATTCTGGTGCTCGTGCCCCCGTAGCTCACCATGGTAGGGGTTATATGAGTCGCCCCGTTCATTCAGCACTTCCAGCTGCCAGTGGTATTTCGGTCCCTTCTAGGCCCCAGGATCCTTATTACGCACCGCCAGTATCTAGTATGCCTCCTGCACGGGGTGTTCCCAACAGCCATTCCGGCAGACCTGGCCCAAGCCAGTCACAGCAGTCACGATCTCTGAGAGCTTGTTTTAAGTGTGGCGACACCCGCCATATGGTGAGGGATTTCCCCATATTTAGGGGGGGTGCACCTCCACACACTTCTCAGGCATAGCGTGCTCCACCAGGGCCTTAGACTATGATTCCAGCACCAGCTACCGCCCTACCTGCTCAGCCAGCTTGAGGTGAAGGTCGGGGAGGTTGAGGTCGCCCTAGAGGGGGAGGCCAGGCTAGATATTATGCTCTTCCTACTCGTACAGAGGCAGTTGCTTCCGACTCTGTCATTACAGGTATTGTTCCGGTCTGTCATAGAGACGTGTCGGTCTTATTTGATCCAGGCTCTGTATATTCCAATGTGTCCTCTTATTTTGCCCCGTATTTTGGCATATCTCGGGATTCTTTGAGTTCACATGTTTATGTGTCTACTCCTGTGGGAAATTCTCTTGTTGTGGACCATGTGTATCGGTCGTGTCTGATTGCTCTTAGTGGTTTTGAGACCATAGCATATTTATTATTACTCATCATGGTAGACTTTGATGTTATCTTGGGCATTGACTGGTTGTCACCCCATTATGCTATTCTTGATTTTCACGCTAAGGTCATGACGCTAGTTATGCCAAGATTACCGCGATTTGAGTGGAGAGGTACCTTAGAGTCTACTCCCAGCAGAGTTATTTCATTTCTTAAAGCTCAACGAATGGTTGAGAAGGTGTATGATGCGTATCTAGCTTATGTGAGAGATGTCATTATTGATACCCCTACAGTTGAGTCAGTTCCAGTAGTGAGGGGGTTTCCAAATGTGTTTCTAGCTGATATTCCCTTGTAGAGATATTGATTTTGGCATTGATTTGTTGCCGGGCACTCAGCCCATCTTTATTCCTCCGTATCGTATGGCTCCTCCTGAGTTGAAGAAGTTGAAGGAACAGTTATAAGAATTGCTCGATAAGGGCTTCATTCGGCCCAGTGTGTCACCTTGGGGTGCTCCTATCTTATTAGTGGAGAAGAAAGATGGCTCTATGCGGATGTGTATTGATTACTGCCATTTGAACAAGGTCACAGTGAAGAGCAGGTATCCTTTGCCTCATATTAATGACCTATTTGATCAGTTACAGGGTGCCAGAGTTTTTTCCAAGGTTGACTTATGTTCAGGCTATCATCAGTTGAAGATTCGGGAGCCAGATATCCCGAAGACTGCTTTCAGGACTCAGTATGGTCACTATGAGTTCCTTGTGATGCCTTTTGGGTTGACCAATGCCCCAGCAACTTTTATACACTTGATGCACAGTGTGTTCCGGCCTTATCTTGACTCGTTTGTCATTGTGTTTATTGATGACATTATGGTGTACTCCCGGACTCGGGAGGATCATGAGCATTATCTGAGGACTGTGCTTCAGACCTTGAGAGAAAAGAAGTTATATGCAAAATTTTCAAAGTGTCAATTTTGGCTAGACTCAGTGGAATTCTTGGTTCATGTAGTATCGAGTGATGGGATCTAGGTGGATCCGAAGAAGGTGGAAGTAGTGCAGAGTTGTCCTAGACCGTCATCAGCTATGGAGATCTAGAGTTTTCTTGGTTTGGCGGGGTATTACCGTCGTTTTATAGAGAGATTCGCATCCATTGCAGCACCTATGACCAGGGTGACCCAGAAGGGTGCTCCGTTCAGGTAGACAGAGGAGTGTGAGGAGAGCTTTCAAAAGCTCAAAACAGCTTTGACTATAGCCCCAGTATTGGTGTTCCCTACAGGTTCGGGGTCTTATGCTGTATATTGTGATGCATCGCGTATTGGTCTAGGTGCAGTGTTGATGCAGGATGGTAGGGTGATTGCCTACGCATCCAGACAGCTAAATGTGCATGAAAAGAACTATCATGTCCACGACCTTAAGCTAGCAGCTATTTTTCATACCTTGAAGATATGGCGGCACTATTTGTACGGTGTTCCTTGTAAGATTTACACCGATCACCGGAGTTTGCAGCATCTATTCAAATAGAAGGATCTTAACTTGCATCAGCGGAGGTGGTTGGAATAGCTTAAGGATTATGATATCACCATTTTGTACCATCCCGTGAAGGCCAATGTGGTGGCCGATGCTTTGAGTCGCCGGGCGGAGAGTTTGGGGAGCTTAGCATATCTACCAGCAGCAGAGAGGCCCATGGCGTTGGATGTTCAGGCCTTAGCCAGCCAGTTTGTGAGATTGGATATTTCTGAGCCGAGTCGAGTATTGGCTTGTGTGGTCTCTCGGTCTTCTCTTTATGATCGTATCAGGGAGCGTCAGTATAATGACCCCCATCTGCTTGTCCTTAAGGACACGGTGATGCTCAGGAGGTCACTATTGGGAATGATGGTGCATTGAGGATGCATGGTAGATTATGTGTGCCTAATGTGGATGGTTTCCGTGAGTTGATTCTCCAGGAGGCTCACAGTTCACGGTACTCCATTCATCCGGGTGCTGCGAAGATGTATCAGGATTTGAGGCAGCATTACTGTAGGAAGAGGATGAAGAAGGACATAGTGGAACATATAGCTCAGTGTCTAAATTGCTAGCATGTGAAGTATGAGCATCAGCGGCCAGGTGGATTGCTTCAGAATATAGAGATTCCGGAGTGGAAATGGGAGCGGATCACTATGGATTTCATTGTTGGGTTCCCACGGACTCAGCGAAAGTTTGACACAGTTTGGGTGATTGTGTATAGGCTGACCAAGTCAGCTCATTTCATTCCTGTGATGACTACCTATTCTTCCGAGCAATTGGCTCGAATTTATATCTGCGAGATTGTCAGGCTTCATGGCGTACCTGTATCTATCATCTTTGACCGGGGTATGCAGTTTACATCACAGTTCTGGAGGGCTATACAACAGGAGTTGGGTACTCGGGTTGAGCTAAGCACAGCACTTCACACTCAGACGGACGGACAGTCCGAGCGCACTATTCAGATACTGGAGGATATGCTCCGCGCTTGTGTGATAGATTTTGGGGGTGCTTGGGATCAGTTCTTGCCACTTGTAGAGTTTGCAAACAATAACAGTTATCAGACGAGCATTCAGATGGCAACATATGAGGCGCTGTATGGTAGGCGGTGTCGGTCTCTAGATGAAAAGAGAAGAAAAAGAGAAGATGCCGGATAAAATGACGGACGAGGAGTTTTCCGTCATAGACAAAAAGGAAAAAGTAGGTATTATTTTAAATCTTTCAAATGAGGTTTTGCGTGAAGTTGCAGCAGAAAGCTCAGCCAAAGGCATATGAGAAAAACTTAAAACCCTATATATGAAAAGAACAGTAGAAAACAGGTTTTACCTAAAGCAAAAATTCTACACTTTTCGTATGGCTTAGGGTACCTCTATACTTACATATCTTGATGCTTTTGATTCTCTTCTTATGGATTTAAGTAACATAGATGCTGAAATCAAAGATAAGGATTAAGCTGTGTTATTACTTGTTTCCTTACCCCAGTCGTTTAAACATATAAGAGATACTATGCTTTATGGAAAGGATAATATCTCTTATAAAGATATCAAATCTATTTTGAAATCAAAATAACAAATAGATAGAGATATTACTGTGGAAACTAGTGGGAACTAATGGGAAGGCTTATTCATAATGGGTAGATCCAATAAGAAAGATTCAAGTAGTGAGAAACCTAAATCAAGGTCAAAATTCATATACAGAAATGTCATGTGCAAATATTGTCATAAGAAAGGTCACATTATTTCTGAATGCTTTAAATTGAAAAACAAAGAAAAGCATACAGAAAAGAAAAATGAGCACAAAAGTACTGACACTGTCGAAGCAAGTATTGCTGCTGATGACACTGAGGGAACTATTTGTTTTAGCAACTAATAATAGTTTCAAATCTAACAATGAGTGAATTTTAGTTTCGGGTGGTTCTTATCATATGTGTCCCAGTTGGGATTTATTTACCACATATGAATCTATTGGAGATGGAGTTGTCTTGATGGGCAACAATGCTGCTTGCAAAGTTATTGGAAAAGGTACAGTCCGAATCAAAATGCACGATGATGTGGTGAGAACTCTCACCGATGTTTAGACATGTTCCTGACTTGAAGAAAAATCTCATCTCTTTGGGCACTCTAGAATCTTTTGGGTGCAAGTACACAGGTGAAGGTGGAGTTCTGAAAATTTCTCACGGCACTCTTCTAATCATGAAAGCACGCAGAACTGGTACGTTGTATACTCTTTTGGGATCTACTGCTATAGGTGCTGCTGCAGTTTCAATATCAGATAAATCAGATTCTGACATCACCAAATTATGGCATATGCGGTTGGTGTATATGAGTGAAAAAGGGTCTTTCCATCCTCAGCAAAAGAGTTCTCTTATGTGGCCAAAGTACCGAAAATATGGAGTTCTGTGAACATTGTCTGTTCGGGAGGCAGAAAAGAGTCAGCTTCAAATCTCCAGCGATTCATAGAATAAAAGGTACTTTGGATTACATTCATTCAGATCTTTAGGGTCCTTCACGTACCCCATCAAAAGGTGGTGCTAGGTATATGTTAATTTTCATTGATGATTATTCAAGGTAAGTTTGTGTTTAGTTCCTGAAAAATAAAAGTGATGTTTTCTTAAATTTCAAACAATGGAAAGTTTTGATTGAGAAGCAAACAGGAAAACAGGTTAAGCGGCTTAGAACAGATAATGGCTTGGAATTTTATAATGATGAATTCAACAAATTTTGCAAGAATGAAAGAGTTGCTCGACATCGTACTGTGAGAATGAAACCTCAGCAAAATAGTGTGGCAGAAAGGATGAATAGAACTCTTTTGGAAAGGGCTCGTTGTATGATTTCAAATGCTGGGTTGACAAACGCCTTTTGGGCAGAAGCTATCTCTATAACTTGTTATATTGTCAACCGAGCTACTTCTGCACCTGCATACATGCATGTAAATGATGGAAAATTAGAACCAAGGGCTAAAAAGTGCATTTTCCTTTGGTATGCATCTGGGGTGAAAGGTTACTGACTATGGTATCCTGATCCCACAACACAAAAATTTATAATTAGCAGAAATGTAACCTTTGATGAATCTTCTATGTTATATTCTAGAAAAGAGACTTCTAGATTTTGTAATATAGATAAAGGAAAGAGTACACATAACTAGGTGGAGATTGAGATTGGCATTCCTTCTGAGCCAAGCTCATCAACTTTGGAGCAAAATACAGTTGAAACTCCTGAAGTTGAACCAGAAGAAGAGGAGTATTATATAGCCAAACATAGACCAAGAAGAGAAGGTAAACAACCATTAAGGTTTGGAGATTATGTTGCATTTACTTTTTCGGTTGCACAGGAAACTGAAGAAATTAGAGAACTATCAAAATATTCAGAAGCAGTTTCAGGTGCTGACTCAGCCAAGTGGCTGATTGCAATGAATGAAGAAATTGAGTCTCTCAACAAGAATGGTACTTGGTCTCTTGTGAAGCCGCCATCAGGAAAATGAATTGTTGGTTGCAAATGGGTCTTCAAGAAAAAGGATGGCATTCCAGGGGTTAAAGATGCGAGGTATAAGGCACGATTAGTTGCAAAGGGCTATAGTCAGGTACAAGGAGTTCATTTTAATGATATTTTCTCACCTGTTGTTAAACATAGCTCTATTCATGTCTTGCTTGCCTTCGTTGCCATGTATGCTTTGGAATTAGAACAACTTGATGTTAAGACAACTTTCTTACATAGCAAACTTGAGGAACAAATATACATGCATCAACCCGAAGGATTTGAAGTTGAAGGAAAAAAAGATCATGTTTGCTTGTTGAAGAAATCCTTGTACGGATTAAAGCAGTCTCCAAGACAATGGTACAAAAGGTTTGATTCCTTTATGTTGGGTCATGGTTATTCGAGGAGCATGTATGATAGTTGCGTTTACTTTCGGAAGTTAAATGATGGTGCATTTGTGTACTTATTACTTTATGTTGATGACATGCTCATTGCTGCTAAGGATTTAATAGAAATTCACAATTTGAAAAGTCAGCTGAAAAGTGAATTTGAGATGAAAGATTTGGGAGCAGCTAAGAAAATCCTTGGCATGGAGATCAAAAGAGATCGAAAAGCCAACAGGCTATTCCTGACCTAGAAGAAGTACTTGGAGAGGTTGGGCATAAAAGATGCTAAACCAGTTAGTACCCCTCTTGCTGCTCATTTTAAATTATCAGTTGCTCAGTCCCCGCAGTCAGAGGAAGAAGAGAGGTACATGAAACAGGTTCATTATTCCAGTGCAGTAGGCAATATTATATATGCAATGGTTTGTACATGTCCAGACATTTCACAAGCAGTAAGCGTGGTAAGTCGGTATATGGCTTGCTCTGGTAAATCACATTGGCAGACTGTGAAATGGATTCGCAGATACTTGCGAAGTACATCAAATACACGTTTGGAGCTTGGGATAAATACTAACACTTTGGTTGGTTTTGTAGACTCGGATTATGCAGGTGATCTTGACAAAAGAAAATCACTGGAAGGTTATGTATTTTGCATTGGTGGTTGCGCTATTAGTTGGAAATCTACATTACAACATGTAGTAGCTTTATCTACTATCGAAGCAGAATATATGGCAGTGACCGAGGCAATCAAAGAAGCCTTATGGTTGAAGGGTCTATTTGCGGAACTCAGTTCACACCAAGGTGGTCTTACCGTTTTCTGTGATAGTCAAAGTGCCATTCACTTGACTAAAGATTAGATGTATCATGAGAGGACGAAGCACATTGATATAAAGTATCATTTCATCCGAGAAACCATTGCTGAAGGAAAAGTCTTTGTTCAGAAGATCAACACTAGAGACAATCCTTCTGGCATGTTCACAAAACCTCTTCCAGTGTCCAAGTTCAAGCTTTCCCAGAACTTGATTGGCATTTATAAAGAATGGATTTGCTTATTTGAGTTTTTGCGGAGAAGGTGGAGCAAATTTACTATATATAAGACGAAATTAGGCCAAGATGAAGATTTGTAATATGGCCAAATTTTTATGACATTTTCCATGACATAATATCTATTATAACAAAATTTGTGGATCATGACATTTGCCATGACATAATATCCACTATTAGGCCAAGGATTTCTTGCTATAAATAGAGGAGCTTCTCCTCATTTGTAAACACACCAATTCAAGAGCTTTTCACTTTTGTCTTTCTTTCTCCTTCTTTATTTCATTATAGAGTATTTTGTAAGAGAGTGAGTGTTGGGAAATACTTGTGTGAACCCTTTTTTTAGAATGATCTTGTGAGGTTATTTTCTTTGGGTATTTGGGATTAATTAGAGTATTTACTCTAATTTTGTACTGTCTTTTGTACTCTTGTTGGTATAGTAAAATTGTTCCTCTCCGCTTGTGGACGTAGGTCACCTTGACCGAACCACATTAAATTTGTGTCTTCTTTATCTTCTTTAATTGCCGTTATTATCAACTTGCATTGTCTTTGTTATTGTCATTATAACATTGTTTGGCTAAATTTCGCACTACCCGGTAACCCAATCCTAACAATTGTGTTTTCTTTTCAATGGCACAGGGGATCATAAATTAAAAATAAGGAGAGTCTTAACAAAAGATTAATCTGTCACATTCTGCAAGGAGTTATCTTTTAGCATAAAATACAAAAATGTCTCAAAAATTATATATGCATTATAAAGTCATAGAACTTATGAAGTGCATGCACAATGTTAATGTTGCTTCTAGACAGTGCAGCTATATAACAGTGAAAGTTCTATAATCTTCTCAGGTTGCATTGGTGGCTGTGATGATATTCTAAGGCAACTGGTGGAAATTTGCGGAACTGGTTCTCGTAGTAGTTCAAATACTTTCGGTATGTAAGGAACACCCGTCTAGAGCTTTTGTTTCGATCTAGTTTTATTTGCAATTTTAATGATTGCTTTCCTTTTTGAGGTTATCTTATGGCCCATAAAACGATTGTTTGTTTTTCTAAAACAGAACATGCTTTCCTTTTTCTACCAAAAAAATAGTTGGAAAACAAAACAGGAAAACAAAGCTCCCTTTTTTTTCTAACGAAAAACGAAACTTCCGTTGCCGTTTTTGTTTTTTGGAAAACAGTAGGCTCCCTGTGGGACCACTCTCTACAAAGGCTGTGTTGAGTTGTCCCACGTCGGTGGGATTTGAGGTTCTTGGTCTCCTTATATGGTCTTGGGCAATCCTCACCTCATAAGCTAGCTTTTGGGGTTGAGTTAGGTCAAAGTCCATTTATTATAGTATCGGAGCTACTCTTGTGTCAGCCTTGCCGATAGTGAGTCATAGTTCGACTGAGTTTAGGCAAATCTCGGTTAGGCGGGGCAAACCTCAGTGCTGAGTCTAGGCAGCAAATCCCGGTTAGGCGAGGCAAACCTCAGTGATGAGTCTAGGCTAATCCTATAAAGAGGGGGTGTATGTAACACCCAAGACTTTAGACAGAGTCCCACATCGACAAAACTTATAAGTTAACAAGCCTTAGACCCTAGTAACGCATTTTAAACCCGTGAGGGCCTAGGCCCAGATCGGACAATATCACTAGCGGATTGGGCTGTTATAGATGGTATCAGAGGCAGGCCCATCCTAATTATTGTTACTGATGTTGGGCCCCCATTTATGTTGTTCACGCTCCAGTTTGCAACCCTGGGCGTGAGGAGGGGTGTTGAATTGTCCCACATCGGTGGGATTTGAGGTCCTTGGTCTCCTTACATGGTCTTGGGCAATCCTCATCTCATAAGCTAGCTTTTGGGATTGAGTTAGGCCCAAAGTCCATTTATTAGGCTGAAACTCTTGCTCAAAAAGAATTATTTTGTCTGGGTTTGATTTTTCCCCTTGAAATGAAAAATAATTTATTTGGAAATATGATTAGTAGCATCTGCAGATGTTTAATCAGTTTTAATCTAATTAATTTCACCCATATGAAAGTTCTAAAAAAATGCTTTAGTGTTTTAGGGTACCAAACCAAAACGAAGGCAAAGCCATCCATTTTCTATATCAAATGCCCTAAGTTAGATACCTTTGAGTTACAGTCAAATTAATACTATGAACTTTTTCTTCTGATGTTTCGGTAGTTTCATTCATCAGAATTAAATTTGAAATATGATTGAATGCAGTTCTTACTATAATTTGGTTTAACTTCAAATTACGCTCTTCATTGAACTGTGTGAGGAACTTCTGTGACATGAAAAATACCGAAGTTGGAGTTGCTGTTGTCCACATGTAGGGCTCATGAAAAAGAATCAGATCTATATGTGAGGGGCCATGTTGAGATACAATATAATTAAATAATTAAAAGTGTGCTCTCACTCTAACAGTTTAAACTTTTAGATGAGATTTTCAAACACTTCAACTCTAATTTTCATATGGTTCAAGTTTGAATAGTGGTAGCGATTATGACTTGCAAATATTTCTGCTTTTACTTTGCTAGATCACTTCCCTTTTGACTGAGCACAAAAATAAGAAATAGAGAAAGATTTTACAAACTCAAACCATAGAAATTTGTGTGGCTAGAAATCAGCACATTAAGGGTGAAAAGAAAAATTTAAAGTTGAATTGTTACTAAATGTAGAAAGATATCATTCTTTTTGCGGCTGACTGACAAGTAACAAGGAAAGAGTGTCTCATAAATTGGGACAGAGGGAGTGCAATGGTACCGAATTTTGAAATTAAACACAATGGTATTGCAACTTCGCCACTTCTATGACAAAAAAATTGAAACTTAGCGAGTCAATGGTTTTCTTCTATTGCTTCCCTAGTTTATTTTTGGAATGACAAAAGTTATCCTTTGGCCCACCAAATTGGTCTGAGTATGTGATAACGCGGATGTTCATGAAAAATTAAAAATCAAACCAAACCGATAAAAAACCGACAACTTTTTGGTTGGTTTGGATTTTGAATTTTAAGAACCGATCAAATTTGATTTTGTTTTGGTTTTAGTTTTAAGCAAAAAAACCAAAAAACTAAACCAAAACTGACTATAGAAATACCTATTTAAAACTTATTATTATACACACACACACAATATATATATATATATTATAAGTTTTTAAATTTTATGGTATACACATTAATTGTTTGCACTCTTAGTTGGTATTGTAGTTCTTTGCTTTATATGTATTATAAGTTTTTAAATTTTATGGTATACATATTAATTGTTTGCACTCCTAGTTGGTATTGTAGTTCTGCCTTTACAAAAATGTAGTTTTTTGTGAACACCCCATATCCATGGAATTTTGGTTATCCCGCTATTTACCTCCCTTACTAACCTGAGGATGTTCTCCAGTTACTTTTACTCTCTATCCTTTCCAATTCTCACCCTATCAAATAGAATATTGTTAAAGCAACTAAAGAGTACATGAAGTGATACTGCAAGGACAGAAATCAAAATGCGAAAAAAATATATTGGTATGTGATGTGATATAGGATAGATCCTGCTCTATTGTTACTTACAAACTTTATAGCTAATCCTTTCTAACAATGCAGGAGAACCTTCAATCCCTTGTAATTCATGTGGAGCGCCTTGCAATTTGCGCACTGCCAATACTGCCAACAACAGGGGAAGAAAGTTCTTTTCATGTCAATCACGGGAGTGCAATTTTTTTGTGTAGGGAAAACTATATTTCAACATGATATTTTATTTTTGGAAATAGTTTCCACCTGAAAACTTACTATATGTAATCTTTTCTATCTTGTTGTACCTTCTCTCTCCAGGTCTTGATTATAAAGCTAAAAACACCATGATCTAGAAAGATATAACTCTGTAAACCTTGACAACTAATTATATAGCTCACCAAAATATTGCCTCAGATAGTTGATATTCTGTTCAGCCAACCTGTAAAAAACTGCTACAACACTTATAGCTGACGCTCATTTGCAAATAGAATTCATAGCATTATACTGCTGGAAAATCGTTTGTATATTGGAGTAATTACTGTCCTAGAGGACGACGAGATTGAATTTCTGATATTGGAACTTCGTTATAATTGCTTAGATTTATCTGTATTACTCAGAGCTCTTGATAACATTTAAGTAGTTTGCTAGTTGATACACCTTTTTTGCCTGGCATTGCAGTTGGGAAGATACTCTCAATGGAGGTGAGCGTACAAATACTTCTGCGTTCACTAGCAGCAGAAGAGGTGGCCGTGGCCAAGGTGGTCCAAATACCAGTGGTGTGTCATTTGTGTCAGCAACAGGTGAACCAATAACTGGCAGATGTTTCATTTGCGGTGATCCAGGTCACTTTGCTAATGTATGTCCACGTCGTGGTTGATGAATTTTGAATTTTCTTGCATTAAAGATGTTTTTGCATTGAATAGGCCAATCTTAACTCGCAGAATTAGGTTCATTCTTTTTATGGTACCATTATGTGTGCTTCGTCACTCTAATTGTTGGTTTCTTCTAAGTAGGATGTGAATGTAACGCCGCTTCTTGTGGTGTATATAGCATAGTAGTTTTAGGAAACTTTTTAACTCTGTTCAGTAGTTTCTGTAGTATATATGTATTGAGACATTTCTTTTGGAGTGAAATGTTAAGCTTTGCACAATCTCAGGACTCCGGTTTTACATATGGACCTTTGCCTATTGAATGAACTCTTTGAGCTTTGTTTATTACTCTCTTCATTCCAATTTATGTGGCGGTATTTGACTTGTTACGGAGATTAAGAAAGAAAGAAAATCTCTCGAGAAACTTACGGTCTAAAATAAGCCATAGATATTTATGTGGCTATAAATCATCTCATAAAGGGTAAAGTAGGAAGTTTTAAGTTAACTTGTTTCTAAATAAGGAAGTATGACATTCTTTTTAGGACAGACTAAAAAAAAAAGTATGACACATAAATTAAGATAGAGGGAATATTGTAATACTTCCGGTTCTTGTTGTAGCAAGTTACTTGACGAACGTGTATAACTTTCACTGGGTTTTATCAAAAAGATAATTTATAAAGTTTTAAAACCATGGTAAGCTTGGATTTTCTTTCAGTCCACTAATTTTGGTTTGAATTTTGTGAAATATCTCTTCCATTTCCTTTAATTAGAGTTTGAAAGATTTAGGTTCCAATTCTTACACGCAAAACTGATTAGAGTTTAGTTTTGGGTCCCTTTTCTTTTCTAGTTATTTAAAAAAAAAAAAAGATATAACATACTTTCGGGTGCTTTGTAGCGCTACTTCCCTTGTTGGTTTGGGATATTACACTTACATTTCTTTAGTTGAGCCTATATTTCTCTCGGACATATATTTGTGTTAAAAGATTCATGTATAAGTAATATATTTTGGACCTAATAAATCGAATGGGTTGTGGAATCCCTTTTCTGCTTCTGCCTCCCTTATGTCAATATTTTTGTAATGAAAGTTGTTTTAATGGATAAATTTTTGGGTTAATTATATTAAATATCCTTGTATTTTAAAATTAAATAATTACACCTCCTATACTATGGAAATCCTACACGTACACTCCTTATGAGGTATAATAATTAATTTTATTAAAACATAATTGTTAAAAGATAAATTAAAATCATAAATAAAAATTTCTTATATATTTATTTTTTATAAATTTCAAAAAAGAAGCTATTCGTGTAAAAGGAGAATATTTTTAATGAGATTTTATAATATTTTTTTATGAAATTTTTTAATAAGATATTCGCGTTCCTTAACTACCCGTTTTAACCTTTAATACTAAATTCTAAGTTGTAACATGAATATCTTCTTTAAAAAATAGAAGAAGTTGCTATAGTAAAAGATTAAAATCAAGAAATAAAGCAGTAAAGCAAAGTCATAGTAAAATACAATCATTTTATTAAAGTATATTTCAAATTGAAGTGATTATAATATTTTGAGCAAGTTATTCTTTCTTATATCTATGCACTAGTGATGGTATGGCTCGGGCCCACGATTATTTAGTATTTTTGGTGATAAATTTAGGAAATTGTACCTCATATAGTATAGCAAAGGTATACACCCTATTTATTATAAATCAAAATTATTTTAAAATATTATTTTCTATAGCTACCTTTTATATTTTATAACAAAATAAGTATTTATGATATATACTACCATTGAGGCATGAAATATGCTATTTATGTTTTTCCTCTCTCTTTCTTTCAATTAACACAAGATTCTCTGTCAGAGTTTTTATTCTTTCTCTCTCTCCCTTCTCTCTCTTTCTTTCAATTAACACACTATTCTCTCTCAAAATTCCAACAAAATTTTTCTTCTTTCTCTCTCTGTTCGAGCAGAATACCTGCTTAGTTTATACGCCGGATATTACAATGGATTTGTACTGCTTAGTTTTTACGCCAGATATTTGTAATGGATTTATACTGCAATATTAGAAAGAAAGAGACTGCGGCTTTCTCTATGCCGGATATTGCAATGGATTCCTCTACACGGATATTGCAATATTTTTTTTACGCCGGAGAAGATTTGAAGGCCGGGGTTTTTGTTCGTCTCCATTTTTAGTTTTAATACAATGTATATAATATTTTGCTTGGCTGAAAAATGCCATATCCGACGAACTTTCTTCCTTTCTTTGCTAGTTAGTCACATACAATGATACAAACACATTGTATTCTGTACAAATTCACTCAATTTTTTTTTTTTTTTGTATAAATACATTATTTTTGTCTGTATTTATGTATTTCGAAGGTTTATATATTTTTTAATACAACTGAATACACATGTATTCATGCATGAATACATGATATAAATATTGAAATACACTGAATACAAACATTAAAATAGAACCGAATATAAACAGTGAATACATTTAATTTTAAAATACAGTAAAATACAGTAAAATATACTGAATACAAATAGAAATACAGTGAATACAACCAATAAAATATACTGAATACACTAGTAATAACATGTATTAGGAATAACTAAAATGCTGCTAATACAAATTCATTTGAATACACTAAATATAAAATAGCGAATACAGTAAATACAAACATTGAATCTAATGAATGCAACAATAAAAAAATATTGAAACACACTAAATACTAAAGTTAAATACAACAGTTATATACAACTGAAAAATCATTCTAATTAATTGGGTTGATAATGAGGCTTGTAAGAATTGATTTTGTTGAGTTATATTAGGAGTGTATCACGCTAATTGATATTATTTTCGTTATTAGACAACTGGACATACCTATTTTTAAGGTGATTGTCGTTACTGTATTCATGAATACATGGCGCGAATACATGTGAATACATGCGCGTACAGCTGGACTGCCCTGATTTTAGGCGCTTTTTGCTGCTATATTCATGAATACAGCAGCGCGAATACATGTGAATACATGCGCGTACAGCTGGACTGCCTTGATTTTAGGCGCTTTTTGCTGCTATATTCATGAATACATGGCGCGAATACATGGTAACAACTGAATAGTAACTATAGCAAGTAATTATGTATATGGTAGTTATAGAAAGTTAACAACCACAAAACAATAGTGATTTCTGAAAATTCCTCTTTAAATTTACGGGGAAGGACAGAGATGCACCGGTGGCAAAAATTAATTCCAGTCGGTGCTCCCAAAATATTGAAATTACTGTCGTTGCCCCATAAAAAATTGAAGGGAGACCCAATTTCTAATGCAAACCCATGAAACGGCTCCCCTACTCAATCATCTATCTATACTATATTAAAAACACGAAGGCGCTTAACGATATGTGGTTTATCCCTTTAAAATATAATGCACATTATACAAAATAGTCATTTGATTATCCTAATATTTAGGACCTAAAAATTTATTGAAATTTGGTTATTAAATCTTTACTTATTTAAACTAGGTACCTAAAATGTAGAACTTTAAAATCGATTAAAATTTTACCTTAAATAAATAATTAAGAAGTCAATTACTTGGATCATTAGTATAAAATTTGTAGCCGTTCTTTTGAAGTAATTTTTATATGGCAATTGGAAAATGACGGTACTTTATCACGATGAACAAAATAGTTTTTTAACATCAATGAGTAATTTTTTAGAAGAAATTTTTACTCCACTTAGTATTTGCAACAAAGCATATTAATTTATAGTAATTACGTGGTAAATAAAAATTTAAAACTATTAAATATATAGGAAAATCACGTTTCACTTAATTTTGTCTTCTTCAATCAATCGAGACTATTATAAAAGTACGAAACTTAAATGCAAAATTGGTCGACCTTTTTATCATATAAAATAAATTTTACATTGGATAAAATTAATATTTAGTTAATATTTTTAATGTTTAGGACGTTAAAATTAAATAAAATTTTGATTATTAATTTTTTTTTAATTTGAACTATATAAGAAGTTCTAATATTTAGGAATGTAATCCCAATAAAATTACTTATATAAGTTGATTAAGTTAATTTTCACAAGAATAGATAAGGAATTGTTATTTCACCTGGAATACCAATAATTAAGGTGACATTAAAAGTCTTAACTTCAAGATACCAAGAGATGCAAACTTAAAGCAAAACTCAGGAGCTCACAATTATTTTCAAATTAGCTAAAATTTTAAAGATTTAAGGTGAATAATGTAAAAATGTTAGCTATTTGAAAATATTCTTTTTTAAAAGAAAATGTTAATAAAACACTTTCCAAAGGTGTTGTCATAGAGTTTCATAATTTTTCATAGTGTCGATAAATCATTCAGCTGATAGATATTGCATGTAATCGCAAATAAATATCAATTTTAGGGCTATGTGGCTAACTGATATACCCATCTTTATTGATCTAAGGGAAGTAACGATGTTTATTAGTATATATAATCTCTTTATCATGATAATGATTGAATCAATCTCTTTATTAGGATAAATCTATCCCTAACAAAAGTTCAATTAATAAGGTATTTTGTAGAGCAGAAATGTTCTTTTTTTGAGTTAGATAAATGTGATTAATGTTCATCATTTTTTCGGGGATTTGAATTTTTTTAATTTTCATTTAATAATTCAGACACTTTTGTAAATAATATCTATGTAATTTTTATAAAATTTATATTTATTGATATAAATTACACACGCAACGTGTGTACTCTAACACTAATACACAGAAAATTGACTTAGATCTATTCTCCTTCACTAAGAAGTCGCCGTTCACCACATCGCCCCATTTTTGTCTATTTCAAACATTGGAAGAGTTCCAAGGAGAAGACTATAGACATTTCTTCTCCCATTATCTTCACAATCACAAGCCCATGTTTTTCTACACATGCGTTCACTATTATAAAATTCCAAGATTTTAAAATAAAAAAAATTACTACTAGTTGATTATGCACGCAGGGAAAGCAAAGGAGATAAATATATGCTAAAGACCCACTTCACAAACTGCTGGACATGAGAAAGGGAAGAGTGCAGCTGAGAAAGAAAAAAAAACTTTATTTTCAACGGGCACAAAGAAACGCTATACATGGCTACTGATTCCGACAAATTAAAGTATTAGAGAAGTAAAAGTTGATGGAGTTTTGTGATACCACGTGAGTTATATAGTATATTCGCGAACACAATCCTGTGTACAGGTGAAACCAAGCCCGTGGGACGCCTCAGTTTTCGATGAAGTAAACGGAACAAGAGACGTGACTGCAAGGAACCAAAATCGAGACAAAGAGCCCCTCGAGTCGGGGTCCGGGCAATACGCCTGCCCTTGGAAGCATCGGGGCCACGACCCCCAGGTTCGATTCGAATCCCAAAAATCTCTGAGAGCATTACCAGATAATCGAGCACGACCAAGAAAGGGTCGTGATATCTGTGACCAGCCGTATGTCACGACGTGAATCTCGGCATGTATCGGCAGAAAATTGATGATTAGTAAAACGGAAGATTTTACCTTTTATGGAGTTGTACTTAGGGTAAAACTCCCCTACTATATAAAGGGGGAGTCTGATTATACATTAGGAACACTGTAACATGCATATCAAGGCAATATACTCTTATTTCTCTATTATTCAAAGTTCTTACTTTTGTTCATCAGTTAATCATTAAAGTGATCCCGAGATCGAAGGCAGGCATTTCATTAAAGTTGTTACTGAGTCCGGGATCAATTCCCTTAATTGGTTTGACAATTTATTATGTCCTTGAAACCACTTATTTGTATTGAATTCCCACATCATTTGTATTGAATTAATCCGCGTATCCTTGAAACCACTTATAAATTTAATTGTTACCCGTTTTTTAGAGTAAACAGTTTGGCGCCCACTGTGGGGCTAAGAATAATAGTGGCAATTTGATACAAATTTTCATAACACACTCTATTTTATACTTTTTCTTTGAGTTTATTATTTCAGGTCAAAATTAAAGATGTCAAACTCCCAATCTGCCCATTTGAATATGGATGCTGAGTCCGACTACCATGGCGAGAACAACAACGTGGTACCCAGCAACGATGCGCCCCCTGTTGACCCCAACAGAGTCCCAGTCGCTGATCCGATCGATGCTAACTCACACGTGGCTATCGAAACAAACTTGTCTACTGACCCCGAAAACAGCATTCACGGGGGAGCCCGGTCGATAGCCCGGAGTACACACAACGACGAAGGTGACGGGATCAATTTGCGCGTGATCTTCAAAATGTTACAGACTCAACAGGCAGCGATATCCAGTTGCAGAACCAAAGTCGCGCCCCCCAGCAGGGTTGAGCCCGAATCATCCCGGAAAAATGCTCGTAGAAATGAATCGGCCACAGAAAGGCCGGGTGAAGCAGAACCCGAGACCAACCCCGAGATAATAAAGATGCTTGAGGAGCTGACAAAACGGTTGGAGTCGAGAGAAAAGAAAATCTAAGCCAACGACAAAAAAATGAAGACCTATAACTCTAGGGGTGATCAAATCCCAGGAGCACCATCGATATTGAAGGACCTGGATTCTAAGAAATTTGTCCAAAAGCCTTTCCCTCCGAGCGCAGCACCGAAGCCGATCCCAAAGAAGTTCTGTATGCCCGAAATTTCGAAGTATAATGGGACAACTAATCCAAACAAACATATGACCTCCTACACATGCGCCATCAAGGGGAACGACTTGGAAGATGATAAAATTGAGTTCGTTCTGCTGAAAAAGTTCGAAGAAACCTTGTCAAAAGGAGCTATGATATGGTATCACAACTTACCCCCTAATTCTATTGACTCATTTTCTATGCTTGCAGATGCCTTTATAAAAGCGCACGCTGGGGCCATCAAGGTCGAGATTAGGAAGTCAGACCTTTTCAAGGTAAAGCAAAGAGATAACGAGATTCTCAGAGAATTCGTATCGAGGTTTCAGATGGAACAGATAGATCTGCCTCCGGTTGCAGACAATTGGGCCGTTCAGGCCTTCACCCAAGGACTCAATCCCCAAAGCTCATTGGCTTCAAAGCAGTTGAAGCAAAATTTGATAGAATACCCGGCGGTAACTTGGGCTGACATCCATAACATGCAACAAATCAAAAATCAGGGTCAAAGACAATCAGCTTGGGGCCCCTTCCGGGTCCGTTTATCCCGTCAAGACTAGTGACGGATCCAAAAGGGCCATCGATCATGAACCAAGATCGAACAGAGACCGGTATCAACCATACAATGGAGATCGAAGGGGTAATGGGTCCAGATGCAACACTACAAGAAGTGAAAGAAGAAGCGACCAAGGTCATAATAACCGGGGACTCATGAGCAAAAACAATTTTGAAAGACCCATCTGGTCTAAGGAAGCACCAAGGTTATCGAAGTACAACTTCAACGTTGATGCTGCCAGCATCGTATCATCCATCGGACGTATCTAAGATACTAAGTGGCCCCGATCATTGAAATCTGATCCTTCCCAAAGGGACCCTAACCTAATGTGTAAATATCATGGAACTCATTTCCACAGAACCGAAAACTGCCGACAACTAAGAGAAGAAATAGCCCGGTTACTCAATAACGGGACCTCGGAGAATTTCTGAGTGATCGAGCCAAAAATCACTTCAGGAACAGGGACTCCAACAAGCAGATCGAGCAAGAGGAACCTTAGCAAGTCATTAACATGATCATTGGTGGGGTTGACGTCCCCCAGGGGCCAATGTTAAAGCGCGCTAAAGTGTCCATTACAAGGGAAAAACGGACTCGAAATTATGTACCAGAGGGTATCATATCTTTCAACGACGAGGATGTTGAAGGCATCGTGCAACCACACAATGATGCACTGGTAATATCTGTACTCATCAGATGGAGGGTCGTGGAACAGATCGGTCTACAAGACCAAATTGTGCTTGCAGTCCGAGCTTTAAAAGGGTTTAACATTGCATGTGAGACCACTAAAAGGGAGATAACCCCGGTAAACACTGCCGGAACCATTCAGGAAATAAAGTTTTACATGATCGAAGGAGATATGAGATATAATGATCTATTCGGGAGGCCATGGATTCACAACATGAGGGAAGTACCCTCGAAACTACATCAGGCATGGAAATTCCCCACACCGAGAGGGATCAAAACAGTTACGGAGAGCAACCGGCTGAAAAAGAGATATTCGACATCGATGAGGTGGTCACGATTTCTGCACTCTCGACATCGAAGAACCCGAGTTCTGTCACCAAGGAGGAAAGCAAATAGCAATCACCGACACTGACCCCAACCAAAACACAAAAGCAGGGGACAGGCGAGGATGACGATTACGGAGTCCCCAGGTCTTTCATAGCCCCCGACGATTCCGATGCCACCAAGTCAACGGTTGAGGAGCTGGAGTAAGTCATATTGATCGAGCACCTGCCCGATTGGAAGGTATACCTGGGCACGGGGCTAACTCCCAAGCTCAAGAAAAAACTCATTAAATTATTTATAGCTAACATAGCTTGCTTAACTATTGACAAGCTGAGATTAGATCCGAAGTTTCACCTGGTTAAACAGAAGACGAGGCCTCAGTCTGAAGTCAAACACGCATTCATCAAAGACGAGGTATCCAAACTCCTTAAAATAGGTTCCATTCGGAAAGTTAAGTACCCGGACTGGTTAGCAAATGTAGTGGTAGTGCCTAAAAAGGAAAATAAGTTAAGAATGTGTGTAGACTACAAACACTTGAACAAGTCATGCTCTAAAGACTTTTTTACTTTGCCTAACATCGATCGCATGATCGATGCGGCAGCCGGCCACGATATACTCAACTTTTTCGACGCCTATTTTGGGTACAACCAGACCCGGATGGATCCGGGCAACCAAGAAAAGACTCCCTTCATCACTAAATACAACACCTATTGTTATAACGTAATGCCATTCAGAGTAAAAAATGCTGGTGCCACTTACCAACGCCTAGTAAATCGGATGTTCGAAGAGCAAATAGGAAAATCAATGGAGGTTTACATTGACGGCATGTTAGTTAAGTCCCTCCAAGCAAAGGACCATTTGGAACATTTGCAGGAAACCTTCTACATACTGAAAAAATACAATATGAAGCTGAACCCTAAGAAATGCGCATTCGGAGTCGGGTCCGGGAAGTTCCTTCGATTCATGGTGTCCAACCGGGGAATTGATATCAATCCCAACAAGATCAAGCCCATAAAAGACATCACCATCGTGGATAACGTTAAGGCCGTTCAACGGCTAACCAGGTGCATAGCTTCCTTGGGTTGGTTCATTTCGAGGTCCTCCGATAAGAGGCATCGGTTCTTCTTGTTATTGAAGAATAAGAATATCTTCTCGTGTACCCCGGAGTGCCAACAAGCTTTGAATGAAATAAAGCGGTACCTTTTGAGTCCACCTTTGCTTCATACTCCGAAGGCAGATGAGCAGTTGTACCTGTACTTAGCAGTATACGTGATAGCGGTAAGTGGAGTCTTAGTCCGGGAAGAAGAAGGTACGTAATTTCCTATATATTATGTTAGCAGAACTCTAGGCAAGGCCGAAAAGAGGTATCCTCACCTGGAGAAATTGGTGCTCGCTTTGCTAAGCGCCTCCAGGAAGTTGAGGCCATACTTTTAATGCCATCCCATATGTGTCGTGACTACTTACCCATCGAGGAACACAATGCACAATCCCGAGCTCTCGGGACGATTGGCCAATTGGGCCGTGAAAATTAGTGGGTACGATATTGAATATCGACCCCGAACCGCCATCAAATCTCAAAATTTGGCAGACTTCGTGGCTGACTTCACGCCGGCCTTAATACCCGAAGTCGAAAAGGAATTGTTGTTAACCTCGAAGACCTCCTCGGGGATCCAGACCCTCTTTACGTATGGTGGTTCGAACGCAAAGGGGTCTGGACTCAGCATCATGTTGAAGCTGCCCATGGGTAACATAGTTAGGCAGTCTATTAGAACTGTGAAATTGACTAATAATGAGGCCGAGTATGAGGCCATGATTGCAGGTCTCGAACTGGCTAAAATCCTGGGGGCCGAGGTGATCGAAGCTAAATGTTATTCCCTCCTTGTGGTGAATCAAGTCAATGGGATATTAGAAGTGAAAGAGGAACGAATGCAAAGATACTTGGATAAACTATAGGTAACACTACATCGATTCAAGGAGTGGACCCTGCAACACGGACCCCGGGATCAAAACAACGAAGCCAATGCTCTGGCTAACTTGGGGTCGTCGGTTGATGACGATGAATTCAGTTCGGGAGCAGTCGTACAACTCATGAAATCGGTAGGGGAAGAAGACCACGCCGAGATAAACTCGACAAGCTTAACCTGCGACCGAAGAAACAATTATATAGATTACCTAAAAATCAGGAAGCTTCCCTCGGATCCTAAAGAATCGAGAACTCTGCATATGAAAGCGTCTACGTTCAGCCTGTCCGAAGATAACACCCGATTAAGAAGAACGTTTGATGGCCCACTCGCTATATGTCCGGGACATGGAGACACCGAATATGTTTTGAGGGAAGTTCACGAAGGCAACAACGGGAACCATTTGGGGGTCGAATCGTTGGTTCGTAGGATAATAAGAGCCGTCTATTACTGGATCGACATGGAGAAAGATGCGAAGGAGTTCGTGCGAAAATGCGACGGGTGTCAAAGGCACGCACTGATGATCCATCATCCCGGGGAGCTACTACATTCAGCCTTGTCACCTTGGCCATTTATGAAATGGGGAATGGACATCGTCGGTCCCCTTCCATAGGCACCCAGTACGAATCAATTTATATTATTTATGACTGACTGTTTTTCTAAATGGGTTGGGGCTCAGGCATTTGAGAAAGTTAGAGAAAAAGAAGTTATTGTTTTTATTTGGGACCACATAATATGTCGGTTCGGGTTGCCAACCGAGATCGTATGTGACAACGGGAGCCAGTTCATCGGCAGCAAAGTAATCAAGTTTTTGAGGACCATAAGATAAAAAGAACCTTGTAAACACCCCATCACCCTAGTGGGAACAGGCAGGCGGAGTCTACAAACAAGACCATACTCCAAATTAAGAAAAGGTTGACCGATGCCAAAGGAAAATGGAAGGAAAGTTTGCCCTAAGTCCTGTGGGCATACCGTACGACCTCAAAGTCTAGTATCGGGGCCACCTTATTTTCGTTGGTCTACAGTGCCAAAGCACTAATACCGGCCGAGGTAGGAGAACCGAGTTTCAGGTTTAGATATGTGACCGAAAAGTCGAACAGTGAGGCCATGTGCATGAGCCTAGAACTATTGGATGAGAGGCGCGAGGCCGCCCTCGTCCGATTGGACGCCCAGAAACAGCGGATCGAAAGATATTACAACCGGAGAGCCAACCTCTGGCACTTCAATATCGGGGACTTGGTGTTAAGAAAGGTGACACTGAACACCTGGAACCCGAATGAAGGAAGCTGGGACTGAATTGAGAAGGTCTATATCGAATTATTGAGATTACTGGTAAAGGTTCATACAAACTCGAAGCAGGGAACAGTGAGCGGCTAGCACATATCTAGAACGTGACCTACTTAAAATGATACTACTGCTAAGGTACGACCCCATTCATTCTTTCTTGATATATATTGTGAATTGGACTAAAACTGGCAGGCAACAACTAAAGGATGATGTAATTGTTAGGCCTGAAAGCACGCGTTGCACTCTTTTTCCTTGGAACCGGTTTTGTCCCAAATGGGTTTTCTGGCAAGATTTTTAACGAGGCAACAATGGATCCTGCTAACTTAGAATCAAAGATCGGTTTTGAATCGGAATAGATGGTCACCTCGACAATATCTGAGCCCTCTCGTCGATCAACCTCAAATACTGGGGG
This sequence comes from Nicotiana tabacum, assembly GCF_000715075.1. Lineage (NCBI taxonomy): Eukaryota > Viridiplantae > Streptophyta > Magnoliopsida > Solanales > Solanaceae > Nicotiana > Nicotiana tabacum. The sequence goes on along the minus strand of NC_134092.1, from coordinate 34,158,458 downwards.
CCATCACCCTTAGGTAATGATTTTTAGCAAGGAAGGAAATTTTGTGCTTGAACAGTCTAGGCTCGGTGGATAGGATTTATTGTAAGGGCCAAACGGTCAAATAAACTGTGCCCGCATAGACCACCTAAGACATAACACGAAGCTTCTACACACTCACAATCTTGTATATTATGCACAAGAATGAAAGAAAGTTTCTACCTTGCAGATACATATTTAGTCCCTTAAGACTATTACATTTTGTTCCTTAAGAATATCGAGCCCAAGGGTCGCCTCTATCCAGATCCGATATATTACCCCACTCGGGGACTGCATCCAAGACAAACTCGGACAGCTTGGGATATCGAAGCCCGGAGGTACAAAGCCTATCAGGCAGTGCCTGAACTTAAAAAGCTACGGCCACCCCCACTCGGGGGACTGTCGTTGAAGACAAACTCGGTCGGCTCGGGCTATCGAAGCCTGGAAGTACAAAGCCTATTATGTAGTGCCTAAACTTAAAAGGCTATATCCACCCCAAAAATGGCTCAGAGATGTCCAAAGCTCGTAATTAAAACGTAAGGCCTTCAAAATTCCAAACCAGTTCAAAGGTTACCCTCGGCAAAATTATAGTCTAAAAACATTTAAACAAGCAATTTGGGGAAAGCTTCCGGTCATACCGAGCCCCCATAAGTTTCAAACAAAACTTACATCGAGAAAAGGTCTTGTTTGGACCTCCGAACAACAACTTATTACTACATTTTACTCCTTGCTAAGGCATTTGAAATCTTTGCAATCGTAAAAAGGATGCTAAAGGTAATAGACTGGAAAATTACCAAAAGGGGAAAAACCTTATATATACGTTCCAATATATCTTTACAAAGGCCAATAAAAACAGCCTCAACAAAATAAATGTACAAAATGCTAAAACAAAGACAAAAATTCCTAACGCACCTATGCCTAATCTCCACCGGAACCCGCCTCGTCACCAGAGCCATCGGGGTCTTCTCCATCTTCGGGTTCGCCAGAGCCCTCAGAGTCTTCTTCACCCTCGGGTTCAGCCAGCTTCTTGGCCTCTACCTCGAGCCTTTTCGCCTCTTCGATCTTAGCCGACAGGTCAAAACCTCGGGCATGGATCTCCTCGAGGGTCACCCTTCGAGACAACCGCTTCACGTACTCAATAGTAACTTTTAGGCGGGCCTCGGCTGCCTCAACATAAGCCTTCTACTGGGCCACCATCTCTTCAGCATCAGCTATGACTATTTCTGACTCAGACCTCGTTATTTCGGGCTTCTTGCTAAGGCCATCCCGTTTAGCAACGGCCGAGCCCAGTTGAGCTTGGAGGTCCTCGATTTGCCGAGCCCATGTATCGACCTTCCCTTTCACCACTCGGAGTTGGACCTCTACCGATGCCAGCTGATCCCGGGCGGTCTCCTTCTCCGAAGCTAGTTGATCCATTTTTCCCTTCCAGTCATCGGCCATGGCTTGGACCTCGTTCATTTCAGCCCGGAGTTGGTCGATCCGATCAATCTTCTGCTAGACCTGCGAGGTTTGGTCGTTAGTCACCAAGGCTAAGTCGTCATTGCTAACTTCCAAAATCTTTACCTATTCCACTAAGTCGGCATGCTCCTTCTGAGCCATATCCAACTCAACCCAAAGACTCTTGATGGCTTCTTCGTGTTACTCGCTGAGAAGCTTATACGTGTCCCTCTTTTCGGCGAGCTCCCTGGCCTCAGCCTCAAGTTGGTTAACCTCAGCCCTGTACTGGAGAAAATTTTCATGATGGAGTACCGAGGCTTGCGAAAAGATAAAAGAGAGAAGACATGAGAAATATCAAAAACTAAGTCAGAGGATGGAGAAGCGTAATGATTCCTTACCTGATTCAGCGCCAGCTGCGCTTCGTTGAACAAGCACGACACATCTACCTCATTCATTTTTGCCTGGTCTTCTTTGGTTACCAAGCACCGAAGGTGGCTCGCTACTCAAACGGGGGCAGAAAGAACCCGGGCATCCTCCGGGACAGTGATGATTATTAACCTCTTTCGGTCGGGATCTATGCTCGAGGCGGGAAACTGGTTGATTAATTGTGGGCTCGAGTTCAGCCCACCAACCTCTGAAGATGGGTCTTTCCTCGGCATGTCCAGGTCACCCAACCCGGAGAAGTCTTCCAGAATGGTCGAGTCCATACCTTCAAAAAAGGAACGAAAGGTGTCGTCCGCACCATGGGCCCCTTCATTGGATCACTCCTTTAAAGCTCGGGCTTCATCAAACATGGACTCGGTGAATGAAGGTGACCCCAAAATCTCTATGACACCTGGCAGAGCGGAGCCGGCATCTAGAGAGGTCTCAACTCTCATCTCTACATCGGCCTCCCAAACCTGGGAAGGATCAACCTCCGTTGTTTCCCCATCAGTTGCCGTACGCTCTTCGGGGGTGGTCGGCTCACGGGCCATAAAAGTATCACCTTCCTCAGGCTCATTCCTGAGCCGAAAAAGCGAGTCCGAGTCGGGTGCTTGAGAGCTAGAACTCTCCTTTGGCTTACGGGCCAACCTTCTCCTTGGCTTCTTCTTCTCTAAGCTCGGGGAACCCAGAGCCTTCCTTTTCTTTCTCTCCTAATGCAACCCCGAGTTGCCCCGAAGCGGAGGGATCAACGGACATGTCCTCGTCCCCTACTGAAGGCCTAAGCTCAATGGTCTTAGGCAAGCATGCGAAAAGAAAAGAGAGAAAATGCAAATATGGTGCTAAAAAGGGAGCCTAATGTTACTTATTCGGGAGAGAGATCTTACCGTGAGAACGGGACTCGCAGCGGCCATTCGAGATTTTGCGCCATGTGCTCTCAGAATAAGGCATCTGCGAACAAATGCCCTCGAACTACTCCTTGCACCAAGGAATGGCGTTTGGGACCCGAGTAACAGCTGCACCACCACAAATACTGGTGAGGAAAAAGGAGATGAACGTAAGAGATCAATAAGCTCGGGGAATGGCATAAGCTCGGAGAGGATCAAGTCTGCGGTCTACACCTAGACGAAGCGTCCCTGCCAGCCCCGATCCCAATCCTCATCGATGCTTGAGAATGGGGCTTCGCTACTCCGGCGTGTGAGCTTTATCAACCCCCTTGAAAGATTCAGGGACTGTATAGGCAGAGTAGGTGATCGATGGTGAACCGACGGGATGCGGTCTTGTTCACGAAGTATCAAAGAAGGATTACGATCCTCCATAACGATTGGTAAGTCTGACTGAGGCATACCTCATACCTCTTGCAGAAGTCCAGAATAAGCGGGTCCATTGGGCCCAGTGTGAAGGGATAAGTGTAAACACTCAGATACCCCTCCATATGGGTAGTAATGGTATCCTCAGGCTCGAGGACTACTACGTCCTTAGCCACCCAGCCGCAGTCCTTTCAAACCACAGGAACGACGTCTACGGTGATGGAGCAAATATACCTAGATACTGCCTCACATCGGCCCTGCACCGACAAGGGCTTTTCGACCTTAAAGTCATCGGCGACCGAGCACCACCTGGGGACGAACATTTTCAAGGGAGGCTTGATAGCTGGTTCATCAGTTGCCGCGCTCAAAGCGGATCTCTCGAGGATGACCACATCGGGAGTGGTTTCCTCGACTTCGGCGGTCGGTTGTGAAGAAGAGGAAGCGACTTTTTGAGGTACAATTTTGGAAGTTTTAGCCATTGTTATCTGGAAAAAGCTTGAAAAATATGAAGACAAGTTGGAAGATGAAAGGTCAAGTGCGCTGGTTTGGGTAGAAAATAAGTAAAAGCTTTCAATTTATTGAGAAATCTTGAAGAACAGAGGTAAAAATATTATAGTATGAAGAATGGCAGTGATATCCTAAAGACTCGAAGGTAGAAGCTTGGTCAAAAGGTAAAAAATGAAAGAAGGAGGGGAGTATTTATAAAGGCTTCGCGTCGTTTCACATCCAGGGATGACTTGCTGATGGATGACATGCATTTGAAGTCATAATGACACGACTGACGGGATGTTTCGAATTCTTTGTCGCTTCTGTCACGGCGTATTGAAGAAGGAATCGAAGTGCACATGTCGTTTCTTGTCGTTTCCGTAAACTTACTCTATGAGATATGAGGGGACTATCTGTACATGGGTGAAATTGAGCCCGTGGGATGCTTCGATTTTCAATGAAGTAAATGGAGCAAAAGATGTGACTGCAAGAAACCAGAATCGAGGTAAGGAGCCCCTCAAGTCGGGGTCTGGGCAAAACACCTGTCCTCGGAAGCATCGGGGCCACGACCCCCAGGGTTCGATTCGAATCCCAAAAATCTCGGATAGCATAACCAGATAATGCAGCACGACCAACAAAGGGTCGTGATATCCATGACCAGCCGGATGCCACAACGTGAATCTCGGCACGTATCGACAGAAAATCAGTGATTAGTAAAAAGGAAGATTTTACCTTTTATGAATTGTACATAGGGTAAAACTCCCCTACTATATAAAGGGGGGTCTAATTATTTATTAGGAACACTGTAACACGCATATCAAGGCAATATACTCTTATTTTCTCTGTTATACAAACTTCTTACTTTTTTTATCGGTTCATCATTAAAGTGAGCTCGGGATCGAAGGAAAACATTTCATTAAAGCTGTTACTGAGTCCGAGATCACTTCCTTTAATTGGTTTGACAATTTATTACGTCCTTTATTTGTTTAATCTAACGCAATTAATCATTTGTATTGAATTAATCCGCGTATCCTTAAAATCACTTAGAAAATTAATTTTTATCTGAGGGTAAACAAATCCATTAGCATCGTGAATTATGTTCGACAACATATTTTTCTTTTATAAAGTCTCTCGTGGTGTCCATTTTCTTTGAAGGCGACAGAGCGTTTGGCAGTAAAATAAAGGTGGGGTAGAAAGTGTGATTGTGGTGTATTCCGGTGGTGGGCTTTCTCTTTGGGTTGCTGGCTTTAGTGTAAAAATTGCATATCCATATTTTTAAAATTATTTAACCTATACCCTAATTTTGAAAACTTCAGATCCTGCGACCTATGCGCTCCTTTCTTCCTCCTCTTCTTTTCGTCTTCTTCTTCTTTTCTCTCTCAAACATGTTATCTTGTAAGTTACACATGTTATCGTTTCTGGAAATCGGACAAAGCGACAAATCAAGAAGAAAGAAAGAATCGTCACTGCCTCTCAAACATTAATACATCCCAATACAAAATACGTAAATAATAAAATAAGAGTTTATTGTCAAAACTCGAAGAAGCATCAACTGAAGTTTGGGACTGCAGGGACAAACTTCAGACATTACCAGGTTAAATGTTGTCTGAAGTTTGCAACTATCATGCCAGGAAATATTATCTTAAGTTCAAATATAATAAGCTGATTTTGTCTGAAGTTTTCACTACAAACTGTAGAACTTCAGACTAATTTGTCTGAAGTTTGCACTACAAACTGAATAACTTCAGACTAATTTGTCTGAAGTTTGCACCCCAATACAAAGTACGTAAATAATAAAACTCTGATCTCCAATCATCTTCTTTGAACTCCAAATTCCTATGACGAACATCCGAATAAGACTTCTGACGACTCTAAGCAGTCTTCAACCGCTCCTTAATGATTTTAACCTTTTCCATAGTCTGATGCACGAGGTCTGGCCCTATTAACTCTGCTTCCCCAATAATCTACATCTCCTACCATATAAAACCTCGAACGGTTCCATCTGAATGCTAGCGTGATAGCTATTGTTGTAGGCAAATTCTATGAGTGGAAAATGATCATACCAACTACCTTTGAAGTCTAGAACACAAGCACGCAACATATCCTCAAGCATCTGAATAGTCCGCTCTGCCTGCCCATCAGTCTGTGGGTGGAAGGCTGTACTAAGATTCATCTGAGTACCCAAGCCTTGCTGAGATTTCTTCCAAAAATTAGCAGTGAATTATGCTCCCCGATCAGAAATGATGAAAACTGGGGTGCCATGCAACCTGACTATTTCTTTGATATACAACTGAGCATATTGTTCCGCTGTATCGGTAACCTTAACTGACAAGAAGTGTGCTGATTTTGTGAGTCGATCCATAATCACCCAAATTGAGTCAAACTTATGAGGAGTACGAGGTAATCCTACCACAAAGTTCATATTAATTATTTCCCACTTCCACATTTGAATTTCTATGTTATGTGCCAACCCACCGAGCCTTTGGTGTTCGGCCTTCACTTGCTGACAATTTGGACATCTCGCCACAAAGTTCGCTACATTCCTCTTCATATCATTCCACCAGTAGACTTCCTTAAGATCATGATACATTTTTGTAGAACCCGGGTGCACGGAATACCTAGAAGTGTGAGCTTTAGTCATAATTCTTTCTCGGAGACCATCCGCAATTGGAACACATAGCCGTCCTTGGTACCTTAGTGTACCATCATTCATGCCAAGAGAAAAAGCCATGGTCTTATGTTTATGAATCCCTTCCTTCATTAGAGTCCGCAAGAGGAACTCCCAAACTAGCCAATCGGTGATCTTCCTTGGTCAATGGCCTTTGATATGCCTCCAAGTGTGCTAAACTGCACATAGATTTTCGGCTAAGAGCATCTTCCACAACATTAGCCTTCCCCAGATGATATAGAATATCAATATCGAAATCCTTGAGTAACTCAAGCCATCTTCTCTACCTCAGATTCAACTCCTTTTGTTTGAAAATATATTGAAGACTCTTGTGGTCCGTGAATACATCCACATGGACCCCATACAATTAATGACGCCAAATTTTCAATGCAAATACCACCGCCGCAAGTTCTAAGTCATGTGTTGGGTAGTTCTTTTCATGATTCTTGAGTTGCCTAGAAGCATAAATGATCGTCTTGCCACATTGCATCATTAGTGGAACATCTATATCACATTTATCTTTCATATGACCTCCTAGGAATTGAGTTCTAGAAAAATTTCCTTGATATGGTTACAATGTTATTAGTACTTGCAACTTGTTTTTCCCAAATTTCTCAACAAAAGACATTACTAGGTCAGTTTTCTTATACGACCATCTATTTCAAATGAATAACATCTACTAGTTTGTGCGCACACCCTGATAACATCAACCCGCATGGCATTACCTCAAATGTGAAGTAACATCGTGCTCATACCTTTCTTAGCCACCCTCTTTCCTTCTTATAAGTATTATAGGATTTTAAGAAACCACTCTACTTACCTAGTGAACATTCTCACGACCCCTCTTTACTGCTAAACACTTACCAAAACACATATCAACACCCTTCATATATATTCACTTCAACAAAAGTCATTGGCCCGAACAAGGCTTTTTCTAAAACTTGAGATCCACCTAAATTCTTCAACGACGACTTCTTGTCTTCCCTATAAGTGTAGGATTTAGTCCACCTGATTCCATCCTTGATGAGTAACTCACCTTATTCCCTGTATTGTAGTCACCAATAGTGTTTCCTGGTATTGCAGTCTAAGAGCTATCATGTTAAATATGCTTGGTTCGTAACAAGTGTTCATCCTCTCTCAATCTGTTTCGAAAATTTTCCCCCTTTTTTTCTTCCTTTGGTCTAGACAATATGCTGGTACTATATTTCCTTTGTGACTGGAGCATTCATTCCTATCCCATTTTTCCCTTAATTCATAGTTGACAACCTTATTGTGCCACACACTTGTCTGCCTTCAATGAACTCGTAGTATCATTGTGCCTGGTTTGTTGAGTTTATCACACTACCACTTCATCACCAATAGTCTCACTTTCCAAAGTAATATGTAGACATGAACTCCCTCTAAATCTTTTAGTTGATATTCGGCGTCACTCAAGTCGGCTGCATTACAGTTGATCCTTTATGTCTTCTATTAACACTTGTGCTCTAGGCGAGTCCACCATTCTTAATTGAACTATTTTGCGATAATCATGACCATCTCAATTTATAGATTTTCTTCCAATTCTTCTCGCCTCATTCCTCCTAGTTATTGAATAGTTATGTGCACTTCCATACGTTACGTGGTCTTTTCTCTTAGCTGGGAATTCATCCTGCTCGCTTCTCGACACTTGTTGGGATATCCGTGGAAAAGTGTGTTAATCCATGTATCACTTAACACTTTCTTGGGTTCCATTGTCCCTGACTCTATAACAAGTATAAAACCTTTTTGCAAACCTTACTCTTAGTTTCTAGTATCGTTGAGCTTGTCATGTATATTGCCATGTACAAAGAATTTACATTTCTTAACCTTCCACATTATTTTTGTACTAGTGGTTTATCTTTTGCATTTCGTTTCAGAGAATCATGTTATCTCTTACCACTTTTCTAAACTACACATGTCTTCAACAAAATATCCAAACATCATAGCTACATGGCCCTACTCTTGTTTTATTGTACTTAAGTAGCCTCACCATGGTCCTTCCCTCCCCACTTGGGGTGAATGTTTCACATTTTGACACAAGTCTTGAATTTAGCAATTTGAGGGACACATGTTTCACATCTCTAGTCCTCTTGTATATGATTGACTATTAGGGAGATTTAAGTCCTCATGGTATTAACCTCATAATTTCTCTACTCTCATTCAGCCACACAGGCCTGGGATCCAAATCCCTCGTATCAATATCCTTTTTGGAGTGTAACACAACTTCGCACATTCCTGGGATTTTTATAATATTCCTAGTGCTAGGGTCTTCTCATTGTGGGTTCAATTGACTCTCCTTTCATAACTTCTTGTCTCCCATGCGAGACCTACATATTTATCATCACTCTCCAGGCCATGCCTTTCATATATCAGGTGCCTATGTAAATTTATTTTTACATCTTAAAATCATATACATGGTTCCCACACTGTCCACATGTACAAGTTAAGCTTAAGTCTCATTTATCACGTCAATGCCTCTTTGGAGGTGGGTAATCACTTCTAGCACTCTTCTCATATAAAGTATGCTCATGGTACTATATACTTATTGTATATGGCCATACCATTCATTCAACATGATACATGTTCCATCTATTTAATATTCAAGCCTTTACCCATTTGTCACGTCATATGACAACATTACTTAGAATGAACAAAAGAGCGTTTAAACTTTCCTTGAACCTCAACGCACGAGTTAAAAGACAATATCATAGTCAAGCGTTATCGCACGATCTGGAGTGTTGAAGAAGAGTAACATTCCTAAAATGTCCATATAGCCTCCAACTTATAGATATGGTCGACAACACACCGATAAGAAGGACTCTACTAGACACAGCTCCGAGACATCCTAGGACACTTTAAAACCTTATGCTCTGATACCAAGTTTGTCATTCCCCAGAACCGAGGAGCGCGACCGGCGCTCAACCGAGTGAACCCGACCGAGCAAGCCTGTTAGATTTCCTTCTACCCAATATCATCCACGAATGAAGATAATACATATTTTCATTAATTATACAAAAACATGATCATGTCTCTAATACCAATCTATTACCAATAGTTTTCATCATTTTTAAAGTCTCAAATAGGAGAAGTAATACAGCCACAACATAACATAGTTTGTCTTTCCCAGCACCAATACACAACCCACACTATGTCTACGGAGCCTCTATAGATAAAGAAGAGTCCAATGATAATGCCGGCAACAAGGCCCCGGCTATACCTCAAACAAAATACACAAAGAACAAATGATACATGACCCCGGGATAAAGTGGGGCTCACCAAGTCAGTTGGGAAGAAGGTTTACTGCTATCACTGATCAATACCTCCTGCTGTGGAACCACTTGCATCCATTTAAAGATGCAGCGCCCCCGAAAAAAGGGACATTAATACCGTCGAATAGTACTAGTATGAAAACCAAACACCAATTTAAGAATTTATAAATACAGTATGAATATGATAAATCAGGGCAGCAATAGAATAATATAGATAACTGTTGAAACCCGAGTAAGCTTATCAAGAGCTATCAATAACATTTAGAGAATTTAAGATGAGATCCTCTATAACCATCTTCACACAAAGCGGCCCCGCCGCCTCATTCGATGTATGCGGGTGAAGGTGTAAGTAAAATACCATAACTCTACTCAAGCGGCCCCGAGTAAGCTTATCAAGAGCTATCAATAACATTTAGAGGATTTAAGATGAGATCCTCTATAACCATCTTCACACAAAGCGGCCCCGCCGCCTCACCCGATGTATGCAGGTAGAGGTGTATGTACAATACCATAACTCTACTCAAGCGGCCCTGCCGCCTCACCCCAATGTATGCGGGTGGATATATAACCACAGTACCAAGAACCTACACAAAGAGGCTATGCCACATCACCCAAATGTATGGGGGTGGAAATGCATCAATGATACCAATACCAACACAAAGCAACTATGCCGCCTCACCCCAATGTATGCGGGTGGAAATGCATCAACGATACCAATACCAATAAAAATCTGTTACATCCCATATTTCCGTATGTGAAAGTACGTCATAAGTAAATTGATGTAAGATCAAAAAGGATGAAATCCTAGAGTCTTGTTTATGGGTGTGTCGTGCACCATACTTATAAGCAGAAGGCTACAGGGCATTTAGGACTGCCACTCTTTCTTCTTACTCTAGATCGTGTGATAGAGCTTAGTTGTAAGAACTCAATTTCCTAAACTCTATCTTATTCATAATATGACGATGCCTATATTAGAAAGACAGTTGGTAAGAGATTGCATGTGGCTGTGGAAGAGTTAAGCCAGAGGCACTCGATTTTGCATCATGCTTATGATGAGTAAATGTGAGGCCTTTAGCAGATCATGTGTGTACTAAGACATGTAAGCCTCTTGATAAGGAGCCTTAAGGCAAGAATATCTATCCACCCCTACGGTAAAAAGGAATAAGAGAATCAAAAAGTAGACATAAGTTCGAGTAAGTAAAAGAAGCAAGGTGAAAAAGGGTACGAGGTACCCAGTTAATGAAGATTATCGGTATTTTCAACTCAGGCAGAGAGATATAAGCATTTTGAGTTACCTTCAATAGTAACAGAGGTATGTACAATTGGTCATACCCATTCCAGTTATGCCCTATGGGGGTTAACAGAAGTAGTTTAAAAAAGGATAGGATATCAGGATCCAGCTGGGGATAAAGTAACCCAAAATGGTTAATGGATTATTTGTGTTAGTTGACATTTCCAAAGGATAGTGCAAATATGCTAATATATCTCCTTGTGAGACACCCAGATGGTGCACTCTAAAATAGTACAGCTAGATATGAGTACTACAAAGATGGGTACTGGAAGCCTGGAAGGGATAAATATTATCTTAGTATGGCTCCCGTCCCTAGTAGAGAGAGAATGTTAGGCAACTCGAAGAGCCAATGGATAGAGCAAGGGGGCTAAGAGCAGAAGAATTTCTTGTTCGCATTTTCAGAATAAAGTGATAGACATAAATATTAGCCGGAAATAAGAAAAGAGTTAATGAAGCATTATGAGTAAGATGCGGTACATGGATGACAACGGTGGAAAAAATAATGAAATGACAGTATTACACAGTCTATAATCGAGGGAAGGAAAAGATGAGAGGTGCCAGGCCTGAAGGCAACAAAAGAGTATAGGCCATAAAGTCATATCCTCATTTCAAGAAATAAGTTTGTGACTCTAACGTGATTACCAGAAAGAAAAGTTAGACCCCAGAAATAATAGAAATCAGTATGGGCTGGTGAACAAGATAAGCTAAACATGAATTAGGGACTGAGTAATTTGATAATGGTCGACATCATAAGAATTTTAGATTTCGTTCCGGCAATAATAGAATAGACAACAGAAGAAGATTCATGAGAAATTCAGAGAATGGTCATTCAGGAAGGCGCTTCCCTAAAGCAAGCAATGTGAGCAAAGTTCAGCTTAAGGGACGGTATGTGCCAGTTACACTAAGTGCCACCCTCGCGAGTAAGGAATTTTGTAATCCTTGGTACAGAAGGATTACCGTAAGGCGAGTAAGGATTATCAATGATGTGAAAAGACAACAAAGATAAAGAGATAAAACATCTATAGGTAGATCGTCTTAGCTCTAGATTTTAGTACTCCCCTAAATGGGGGAATATGAAGTGATGTGGCATGAAGTCAGAATTAAGTGGTTCTAGTAACTACGGAATGGTAAAGGAAGAATGCGATAAAAATGAGAAAGGGATGAGATTGCACTTATTCAAAGCCTACAGATATGCTACGAACATTATGCAGACACGACGTCAAGGAGAGAAAGTGAGGGTTCCGGCCCAGGATGTTTTTCATAAATAAGGAGCCAGTGCGAATGGTAAGTTAAGATAAAAGAAATAACCCAAGAATGATTATGCGGAATACTGGTATGAGAATTGGCCAACGAGTAGTCAGTAGTTGATTCAGGAAAGGCCTAGTTATGGCTAGACAAGAGGATACAGATAAATCAACAGATCATGCAAGATAAACATAATGAACCCAACATGAGGCATTCAGTCTTGCAGATATAATATCGTAACCTTGAGAAATCTTAAGATAGAAGTTGGGGTAGTAAAGGTACCGTATGAGGGTTACAGCGATAAAAGAGAGTGCCATTGGGAAGACAATCAAAATATCAGCTCAGAAGCAACCCTACGAGCACAAGTGCATGAAGGTAAGTAAGTAAGGATAATTACAAGTAAGAAAGAACATCAAAAATTCCGCTGGATAAATGCTGTAATAAGCTCGCAGCCTTGCAAGAATCAGAGGGTCCTCCCTAAGTAGTACAATGAAAGACTAGCTGAGAAAATAAGGGAGAATGCTTCAACCTAAGCACAATGACCTAAAGAGGAAATGGTCATGTAACAACAGTCTCACAACAAAATTATATGCACTTCAAAAAAAAGTGGCACCTATCGTGGCTAATGTACGGGGAGTAAAAATCAAAAGTAATATTCGAGACCATATGAGTTGCACAAAAAATTTGGCATGCATGGGAACTAAGATAAGCTAAGTATGTACGCAACAAGGGGGCAGAAAGACGAGGAAAAGTAATTACCTACGTTTAAAGAAAGCTGAGATGGAACGAAAGGAATTATTCGATCAATGATCCAGCGCTAGTTACGTTCTGAATGCACTTAAGATTTCAGAGTATTATCCATGCAGCATATATGTTGACAATCATATAGCCGTAGAAGGTTCCGGTATAAGTTAGAAGGAAGAATTGAGCCCGGGTCATAGACAAAGGATTGAATTGTTAAAGGATTGTATCATGGATATTCCATAGCGCCCATAAAAGGCTAAAGTAATCACTAATACCAGGAGCCACAGATCGGAAGATAGCTTAAGCCTACATAAAGGCTGATTAGAAGAAAGAGGAAACTAAAGAGTTACGTCAACCAAGTGTATCACGAGTCTGATTATTGGACCCAAAAAATTATAGATATCATGATTGAGAACATTGTAGAATCACTCTTAATATCAGAGGTACAAGAGAGATAGCACAATAATTATATTCTATAACGGCTCTACGATAAATCTAGTTATAAAAGTACGAGCCTCATAAGAAGTCAGTATGAAGCCCCCACCGGATTGTTTATGCACCAGAGGTGCAAGTATTGTAATAGAGCTTCAAGTTGTGGATGTGAATTATAACTATGTGGAAGAGAGGTCATGAAAGAGATAGAAGATGTGATGCGAGACTTTAAGGTAAGTAAGGTAAAGGTGAACAACGTACAAGATACTCAAATACAGAGGGTTGTGAATAGTCCATACTTCGGATAGAAGGCTAGAAGCACGGAGATTCAGTATCCAGGAATGATAGCGGTGTCGTCAGTAGCATATCTTCTAGCCTATGGTTTCTAGGTACCGAAAGATCTAGCCAAGAGAGTAAGGAAGAGTTAGAGATGATTTAATATCTTGATTGATGTTCCAGAATAACATCAGAAAATTTATGGTGCAAGCAAGTTGAAGGAAGGTTACGAGTAGTATAAATAGATATGTATAGGTCGCAAGCTAAAGTATAGAAAAGCGATAAGGTTTTAAAGGACAGGAGTAAGGATAAGAAAGGGAAAGTAAGAAGGTGACGAGAATGGATAAGTCCTCAGGATTGAGCCTATGTAAAAAAGAGAGTTGATGGTTTCTCTAAGTTGTAGAAAACTCAGTATAGCCGAATGAACTCAAAGGAGTTTAAGATTAGTAGCATTTAGAAGAGATGGAATGCTGCCCTAATAATAGAATGAGGGTGTAATTATGATAAATAAAGGGATTTCAAGAATTGTACAGGATTAAAATACTCACGTAAGTGAATCACATTGGGATGCTATGAAATACGGTTATGGAAGTATAGTATCGTATCGCCCCAGGTGGATCAGAAAAATCACTTCAAATGTTCCACGATGCAACGTGAGCCCTAGTGATTACGTAAGAGGTTTCAAGTTATTAGTGGTAGATTGTAGATTAATATTGAGGTGAATAAACAATGGATGGACAAAAGTCACAAAGTATGAGATGAGGTTTGGCCATCATTCTTAAGATGAACAATAATGAGGAAGCATTAAAGGACTTAGACTTATACATATAGGATAAGCAATGAGATTAACCAGGAATTTGGAAGCAGACCTCAGTAACAATAAAGCGAAGTAAGAGTTATGGTATAGTATGCCCTATCTAGATGCAGTAAAGTCATACGGATAGATAACTGTATCTATGAAATAAGATATAGCAATATTCGTAGGTTCGACAAAGTATCGAGCGAAGAACTTTAGTATACCTATAGATGCCCAGAGAGACATCTTGTCAAGCTATGTATTTGTTTACAAAGTGAGGCCTAAAGATTGGCTAAAAACTGGAGGAAAAAGCTGGAGGGAAGAGTCGCATAGGCGCACGTACAAGGAAAAAGTGGTACATGCTACATGATAGAAGGTAGCAACAGTTACGAGATTGGGAGAATTCCGACCACAAATCATGGTGTGAGAAAGAGGCCTAAAGGGGGGAATGCCCTGGCCTTTGGAGTTATTTGCCGAGCAGTTGCCTATATGGCAAGGAAAGTACTAAAGTATTCGGAAGACATAAGTTATGAAAATGATAATTGCATCAATCAACATTCGAGGACGAATGTTTCAAAGGGGGAATAATGTTACACCCCATATTTTTGTACGTGGAAGTACGCCATAAGTAAATTGATATAAGCTCGAAAATGAGATGTTACATCCGTACGTTAAAATTTCGTCGTAAGTTAAGCGACAGAAGTTTGGGAATGAGATTATTTTGGGATTATAAGTATTACATTATTTCAAACAAGTGATAAGTAAATTTGTGAAGGTGAGAGGGTAAGCAAATCGAAGAAGAAGAGTTTCGTTGAAGTTTGGTAATTTGAGATAAAATACGGTCCAAGCTATAATACCCAGTATTTATGGGCTAGTGCCATACAAGGTACCACATGACCGTGATTATAAGGTGTATAAAGTGATTTAAAAGTATGTGATATTTTAAATAATTTGAGATAATTCTTAATTATGTGGGTAATTGGTAAATTATTGGATAGTAGGAGATTATTAAGTTAATCAAGAGATTAGTGATTAATTAATTATAATGTTTGGATAAGATTAATTAATCCAATGTGGCAGCAATTGGAATAAGGATCAAGACCCAAATTATGACTCTTATATTACATAACAAGGTGGCACTTTTTAAGAGAATTAAGTGGCCAAATCATCATGCCATGTGGGGCCCACACCTAAAGGCTTAAAAACCTTTCTAAACTCAATTTGTATCTCTACAAGGTGATGAAGGATGCTTCAGCAAGTTCATATAAGAACTTATGTAATAGTAACGTGAGTTATCCAACAATTCATACGAGATTGTGTCTTAAGCAACGTGAGGTTTTGCGATTCTAAGGGAGTACAGTGTAACCTTTCCCAAGAATATCATACGAATTTTTTCCTACTCCACGTATGTTAAGGCTGTGCCCTTCTTTCATTTTTGGCATGATCTCATAATTATATGTGTTTGATAATGAGGCATAAAGAGAAGTTCATACTCCCGAATTTATATACATTATCCTAGTCTCATAAATTACAGTATTTTCCTTATCGGGACTTTATATTTAATCGAGTATTGTCTTCTTCCAGTCAAGAGAGTAGAGTGCCTATATATACAGTATTACATTATATTCATTACCATCGAGCTATAATCGATTGGCAGGCCCCTATTGGGCAACCTCTGATCAGATGGTAAGTTATATACCGAGCCTACTATGGCTGAGCACCTATGAGCGATCCCAGTTGGCCGAGATACAAAGCCTAGTATGGCCGAGCACCTATGAGTGAGCCTACTACGACAGAGCAGTTATATATATATATATATATATATATATATATATATACCGAGCCTTATAAGGCCGGACAGCTATTTTACTTACTATATTGAGAAAGTTGAGTCAGTATCAGCAGGTGAGCATATCTTCAGATTATCTTTGACTTCCAATTACTTTCAGTTATTATATTATCAGTTCAGTTTCAGCTTTCAGTATATTGACTTACATACTCGGTACATTATTTTGTATTGGCATCCCTTTTCTGGGGGCGCTGCATTTCATGCGTGCAGGTTCAGACAGATAGACGGGTAGATCTCCTCATTAGGTGTTGCCCGAGTTCAGTTTGATCGGTAAGCTCCTTGCCCTTCAGAGTTGCCGGGTCTAGAGCTTTATGTACATCTTATGTATATATGTAGATATGTTATGAGTAGGTCGGAGCCCTATTCCGATCACAGTATATCCATCAGTAGAGGCTTGTAGACATATCCTGTCAGTTAGTGTAGTATGTTGGGCTTGTAGGCCTTGTATGTATATTTGGTTGATTTGTCAGCTGTAGTAGTTATGACGGCCTTGCCGGCCCAACTTTATATTGATGTTTAGTCCGCTTTGGTTTCCATTTAGTTTTATATCTTGCTTCACAAATTGTCTTGCAATGTGGCCCATGGCCAAAGTATGACATTATATGTTCAGAGCCCCTTAGTCGCAAGTTGGTACACAAGGATATATGAGGTACTAGGTGCCGGTCTCTCCCCTCAGGCTCGGGGCGTGACAAAACCACAAAATGCAATAGGGATTAAAGTTTCCATGAAGATATGACAGTCATGACTTTTCATATGAGTCAGCTTTCCTTCAACCATATCGGTGCGTTTTCCCAGGTTTGAAGCATAGCCCTCGGGCATCTTTAGGTTTGCAACCCACTCACAAATCTATCATCTTTGTTACAAAGTGAATGTGTAGCTTTACTTGGGCTTGAACACCTTACCATTGTTCGCAGACTGCAAATGTAATTCAGGCCGCCTGCAATATTCTTGTAAGTCCAGTCTTGCCTTCGGGTTATCTTTTGTCTTATTCTTATCATCCATCACTGTGTTGAAAAAATTGTCAAAATAGTTCTTCTTAATATGCATGACATCAAGATTGTGTAGGAGAAGATTATCCTTCCAATATGGCAACTCCCAAAATATGCTCTGTTTTGTCCCGTTATGAGTAACACCATATCGAGGAAATCTAGAAGGTGGGGCCTCGGTAACTTTAGTAAAGTTCTGAACCTTCTCCAAAATTTCCTCACCGTACAAAATTGGAGGTGGCAAATCACGTTCAATTGTATTCATAATTTGGATACGTCCTATCAAAATACTTCCAAGCTTCCCCATCTGAAGGATGACACATAACACCAGGCAGCCTTCTTTTTTCATAGTGCCATCTCATATGAGGAGAAGAACTTATCGATGCGTACAATCTCTTTAATCTAGGAATATGAGGAAAATAATGCATCGACTTCACAACAACCTTCTTCCCGCTGTAAACCCGCTTAAAATATGGTTTTTTACAAAATTTAGAACTTTCTAAATCTGTATTTGTAATGACCCAACCGATGGTTTTGAGCATTTTCACTTCTCTTGGTAGTTTAGGGCGTGAGTAGCTTCGTATAATGTATTATAACTTATGTGAATCGTCGGTTTTGATTTTCAGGTTATTCAGAATTGAATTGGAAGAATGAATTTAATTGTTGAAGTTTTAAAGTGGGAGAGTTGACCAAGTTTGAATTTTTGTGAATTTAAACCCGGAACGAAGTTTTGATGGTTCCGGTAGGTCCGTTGGGTGATTTTGGACTTAGAAGCGCGTCCGGATTGTGATTTGGAGGTCCGTGGTTGAATTTGTCTCGAAATGACAAAAGTTGAAATTTTGGAAAGTTTAACCGGGAGTGGACTTTTTGATATCGGGGTCGGATTCCGATTCCGGAATTTGGAGAATGTCCATAACGTCAAATGTGACTTGTGTGCAAAATTTGAGGTCAATCGAACGTGATTTGATAGGTTTTGGCATCGGTTGTGCAAGTTTGAAGTTTCAAAGTTCATTGAGTTCGAATTGAGGTGTGATTCGTCGTTCCGATGTTGTTATGTGTGTTTTGAGGCCTCGAGTAGGTCCGTGTTATGTTATAGGACTTGTTGGTATGTTTGGACGTGGTCTCGAGAGGCCCGGGTGTGTTCCGGACGGGTTTCATGCTATTTTTTCCCTTCATTCTTCACTGCTGGTTCTGCTGATGTCTCATGCACCCAGTGTTCTTCGCGATCGCGGACTGAGGGATGCGATCGCGTAAGGGAAAAATTGAGGCTGAGTGTTTCTTCATCGCATTCGTGAATATGGGAACGCGTTTGCATAGGTTACTGCAGATCGAGCATCGCGTTTGCGTAGGTGTGCACGCGTTTGCATTGTAGAGTTGAGCTCGGCAGGTTTTCATGGCTTCTTCATCGCGTTCGCGAGCCTGGGGCCACGTTCGCGTAGGTTCTTTTTGAGACTGAGTAGTTGGAGCTTCGCGATCGCATAGCTAATTACGCGATCGCGTAGTGTATTTTCAGGTCCAGTGCATTTTCTTCTTCGCAATCGCGATTCATTGATTCGCTCAGTGATTATAAAGTACTCTATTTCGAGGGTTTCGACCATTTTTGCATTTTGGGAGCTATGGAGCTCGGATTGAGGCGATTCTTGAAGCAATTTTCACCTTATGGATTGGGTAAGTGTTCTCTACTCGGTTTTGGTTATATTTCATGAATATATCTTTGATTTTAGCATTTGGTTGATGAATTTTAAAGAGGAAATTAGGGGTTTTGGCCTAAAGTTTTATAATGTGAATTTTTGAGTTTTGAACATCGAATTGGAGTCGAATTTGAGTGAAACTAGTATGGTTGGACTCGTAATTGAATAGGTTGTTGGATTTTGTAAATTTTGTCGGGTTCCGAGGTACGGGCCCGGGTTGGGCTTTTGGCCGGTTTTGGACTTTTGATTCAAGATTTGATCTTTTTCAATCGGGATTGGTTCCTTTAGCATTGTTTGATGTACTTGAGTTGTTTATGGTTAGTTTCGGGCCGTTCGGAGATCGAAATGCGTGGGATGACATTTTGGAGCATTGCTTGGCTTGCTCGGCATTGGTATTGGCTTGTTCGAGGTAAGTAACTCTTCTAAATCTTGGGGTTGAGGGTATGAACCCTGAATATACGTGTTATTTGCTTGGTTTTTAGGTGATGCACATGCTAGGTGACGGGCGTGTGGGTGTGCATCGTATAAACTGTGATTTCCATTATTTTTGTGGTACTGTGTAGTTACCTGAACTTGTCTAAAATCATGAAATCTCTACGTACTAGAGTTATTGAGCTATGATTATGTTAGAAACCATGTCTAGGCTACATGCTTATCCTGTTGGAACCCACTGAGGTCATTTCTATTGTTGAGTGATCTGCTTTCATTGCATTACATGCTCAGTCATACGCATTCACATGCATATCATATCTCAGTCTCTATTGTTATTTATTGAAGCATCATATCATTGTTTCGAGCTGGTATCACGACATTGTGAGCCCGAGAGACTAGAGAGATTGATGATTGAGTGAGGCCGAGGGCCTGGTTGTGAGGATGGTTATGGGATCGTGCTGCACGCCGCAGTGGGTCAGATTGGCTTACTATAGCATGTGAGTTATCCGTGTAGCACGTGAATTATCCGTGAGATTCTAGATATTGATATTATGACACGTGAGTTGTCCATGCGGATTATAGCGCTTGGGCTGTAGGAGCCCCTCCGGAGTCTGCACACCCCCAGTGAGCGGAGGTACCTACTGAGTGAGAGTACCGAGTGCTGATTGACTGGGAGGACAGAGTGAATTGTTACTCTGAGAGTATGCATATGATATTTATCACTGATTTGCATCGCATTTAGCATGCACACTTGACATACAGGCATATAGATGCATTTTTCCTCATGCTGTATAGTATCACGTCATTTATGACTTCTTATACATTTTTACATATAGGCATAGAGAGACATCTTACACTTGCTATCTGAAAGGAAAATGAAAAATCTTATTTATTGTTGAAAGGATTTTTGGGAAAAATCACAGTTTTCAAACTTACTCGTATTTTGGTTTTTTCGGTAAAAGATTTGGGTATTCACTGAGATACTTGAAATGAAATGTCTATTTTTCTGGAATTGTGAACGAACTGAGCATTTTATTTCCGAGATACCTCTTTTGTTACTTGTACTATGTTGTTATGAACTGTTGTGAAATATTGGTGTTGGACCCGACCTTTGTGTTAGCTCGTCAGTACTTTCATCCTAAGCTTAGGTTTGTTACTTATTGAGTACATGGGGTCGGTTGTACTCATACTATACTTCTACACCTTGCGTGCAGATTTGCATCCTGATGTTGCTGTGTATGGCGAGAGCTGGATTTGAAGATGTACCTGCGTCTCGGTTGTAGCTGCATCTTGTTTATGGTAGCCTTAGATCTATAAAACTCTGTTAATGTATTTTTCAAATAGATGATGTATTTACTTCATTTTCACTTTGTAAACTCTATTCTTAGAAGCTCATGATTTGTACTACCAGTCCTTAGGGAATGTATAAGATTCGGATATTTCTTTACTTAATCGCTTTATTAATTGTTATTGGAATTTGTTAGTGGTTAATTGGCTTACCTAGCGGGTTGAGTTAGGTACCATCAAGACTAGTAAATTTGGGGTCGTGACAAGGTGGTATCGGAGCTCTAGGTTCATAGGTTCTACAAGTCATGAGTAAGTGTCTAGTAGAGTCTTGCGGATCGTTCCTGCAACGAGGAGAGAAAGAAGAGCATTTGAGTATGATGAAATCCATACCTATCTTTGAGAGGCTACAGGAAATTTAGGATATACTTCCCATCTTTCTTTCCTTATCGTGCGACATTGATTCAACTTGAATCGTAACCCTTTGAATTCCTTCCACGCATTCGTATGCACATGTGAGTGCTCAGTGTCGGTTGTACGCCGACGGCTTGTGATTCCATGGTTGAGGTGCGAGATGAGATTTTGGCGTGTAGATGATGGGCAATCTGGAGGACTTGAGGCCGTGTTTTGACTGTAGCTTGAGCACAGAGATTTCGATTATGTGAGCACGTTCTTTTGGGACTTATAGGTCCGTTGGGGTCCCTATTAGTGGAGTTTATGATTGGATGACTATGTGGTGAGTATGATGCGACTGCAAGATGTGTTCAGAATGTTCGAATGTGACGAGAAAAGTTTACTTGAGATGTAGCAAGTACTATTGGGTGTTTATTTTCTGTCTTGATTTGGTGTATGGTCTCGAGTTATGGGTGTGTTGAGGGATCTCTCATGTTGTTTAGTTATGGAGTAAAGTAGATTCTCATGTCTTGTTGATGAGCTCAGAATCAAGAAGATTAAATGATTGCGTAGTAGTCGTGACTGTGGAAGGGTATAGAGAGGTATGAGTTTGAGACAAAGCAGGTGGGTTGTCTCCTGCGAGGTGTCCTGAGGTTGTGTGATCCCTATGATGTTTTGTAGAGAGTTCTCCTTTACCAGTGAATGATATTTGTGCGATTTGAGTTTGGATCGGTTGTAACAGTTGACTTGACTATCACGAGGATGAATGCGAGAATTGCAGATGATTTGAGGTATTATATGGTTTGTGTTACATGAGCTTACGAAGGATTTAGTTGAATTTTAGTGTGGGATTCTGGCAGTAATAGAGTATGGGTATTGTGATGTTATCGAGTGTTTTGTTCTGTGACTTTGAGCCAAGTGGGGGAGTCTGCTATTGATGAGTTGATTGCACCGTTATATGTTGTATTGGTTTCGGTTAGGGGTATACTAGTGAATCAGTTATGACTTGCAGAGGTCGAGATCGAGGATGACTCGGGTAAAGGAAATTCGGGATACAGATTATATTACACTCTATGGGTATATGGGAATCATAAAATAATTGAGTGGTTATTCGTGAAGGGTGTAGTGTACATGGAGTAGGAATTTGCGCAGTTGCTTAGGAGTGTGGGTTACTCCCTTGGGTGTTGGTGTGCTAATGTGGCACAGGTCATTCGGTCCGTTTGGTCGGTGTAATTGAGATTTGAGTAGAGTGGATGACTCTCGAGAATGGTTCTAATGGATTCAAGATTTATATGTAGCGATTTGGAATTTTCAAGATTTGTATATGGCTAGAAACTGAGAGTTACATTGGATGGCGTCGAGACTTGTGGCATTTTTATACCATTGTGGATTATGCATTTCAGAATCAAGGAGGTGAAGGAAACATTTTTAGGTTCACATAAGGTCTCCTTAGAGTGGGTGTCGTGGTTGTGGTGCTTTGGGGGTGCTTAAGAGGGAAGTCAGCGGCTTAGGACAACTTGATAGTAGGTTGGATCAGCACAGTAATGAATATAATCGGTTCTTTGGGTACTTATGATGTAGCTAGTCTCCACTGGTGTTTCATGGCAATGCTCTTGGGTTTTGGCGACCTGTATGACTGGGTTGAGTTAGAAAGATTCGGTTCTGATAGCTTGGTTATGTGCAAATGGATTTCAAAGAGTTCTCAATGGTGTTTACCACGGTTCGAGGAGTATATTTCCTATCGGCGTGAGGAATATGTTGCGTATTGGGATTTTCTCAAGGATGAGATCAAATGGAAGGTTTCTGACTCATCGAGTATGTATTCTTCTTGGGACTCAGAGTTGATTATGAGATTCTTGTACTCTTCGCAGGATGGCATGGTAGATGCGGTGTTGTGTGGGATTGAGATTTGCATATGCAAGGTCACAAGTTAGTTTGGAAGGGAATGGCATAGATTCGTAGGCAGCATGGACGATTTCAGATGACTAGGTAACTGATATTACTAATCGCTATGGCTTGATGAGAGTATACATTTCAGAAAGGGCAATGTGTTTTGATTTATGGATACTTCACGGGTACTACGGCACTCTCCTGGTTGATCGACTGCTGATACTCAAATTTTGCTAGGTGGCACAGAAGAATTTTAGAAGTATTCCTCGTGGGATGATCGTATATGAGATGTGTTAGACATTCGGGTGGTGGAGATGGAATCAGATATGGTGATTCGTGTGTTTTATGGATTTGGAGGCTAGGAGTTCTCAGGAGCAGATTGTTTCATGGTTGTGGACTGTGAAGTCATAGCCGAAGCTAGCTAGACAATACTATGTGTTATGATTCAGTCACTGTGGGCTTTTGGAGGGTTATTTATCCATGTGTGGGTGCCCAGAGTTGATTTGGGAGTCCATTGGTAGGCCCAATTAGGATGTGTATTCTACACCGAGCCGGATTGGTTGGCCCCATACTGCTATTGTTGAGGGATGTGCCATTTGGTTGTTGAGCTTATTCGTGTTCTAAAATGATCTGTGAGTTACTCTTCTATGCTACGAGGAGTTGTGATTCGTTGGTTATATGCACATATGGTGCGGTTCTATTGGGGGCCTTATAGCGGAATTTGAGCGAGATGAGTATTTGGGTATTGCATGATTGATTGCATATTGGTTATGTCCTTTCGAGTTTTGGGTAGCATTGTGTCATTGGCTTCTCCGTGGTTATGGTAATGCACTTTGGGTACTTGATGTCGAATTGTGCGTGGTTATTGATTTTGAGCATGTTGGCTGAGGTATTTCATATGGATTAGTGTTTGGATGGGGTCGCGCATGGCGGCAGAGTTATGTTGAGATATTATCCTTTGTGTTAGATTCGTGTGTTATGGTTCTACGGTGTGATGGGTTCTTAGCATTGCGTTGGGGTGGCACCCGTCGATCTTGCGGGACGGTTCTCTTATTTGAGTCATTTTTGTGATTAAGTACATTTGGAATGTTGCTTATTGGTGCACAGATTGCACGGGTTATGGCTTTAGATAGTATTGGTGTGGCATGTCAGTAGAGTAGCTGGTATTTGATAAGGTGAAGTCGTCGGATCTAAGATGGGTGCTCTCAGGTTTGATTGTGGTATATTTGGAAGGATAATATCGAAAGTCGGCTTAGAAATTTGCTATGATTCTTCTCGAAGGAGAGGGAGCTCCACGACTGGTTGATCTGATGAATGGTTATGAGTTTCTGCGTGTTCCTTTCATCATCGGTAGTGTACGAATGTTTCGGAATGATGTCTTGTTTGATATGAGGTTTATTACCGGCATTGGGTTGTTTTGAGCAGCTATTGTAATTAGAAATCATTGCTTCAAGTATCTGTGTTATGGGATATATCATGCGATTGTATCTTAGGTTATGGTTGCGTCTTGGTACAACTTGTTCAAACTTATACAGGGTGTAGGTTGCGAGATTCAGATCTTATAAGAAATTCCTTATGTTAGAAGTTAGATTCTAAGGCTTGTGGGCTAGGTTGAATTGAGAAATATCTGCTATGTTGTGTTATCAGACCTATATGGGATAGGGTGACGTGGGATCACCCCGGGTATGTGCATGGCAAGGTTATACAACGGTTTGATGACTTTGAGAACAACTCTGGACACGTTCGAGGACGAACGTATGTTTAAGTGGGGGAGAATGTAACGACCCAACCGGTTGTTTTGAGCATTTACACTCCGCTCGGTAGTTTACGGGCGTGAGTCGTTTCGTATGATGTATTATGACTTATGT